>NW_028182287.1:0-320000 GCF_964339955.1 Pipistrellus hanaki | reverse complement strand
AACGCCGGGGGACGGGAAAGGCCTCCGCGCCTCCAACCGGAACCCCCTCCGCGCACGCGCCCGGACGGGCAAACGTGGCAACACACGCCCGCACGTAAGCGCAAGAGCCGTGCAGCGCAGCGCTTCCCCGCGAGGGACGCCGCCCCCGCCCGGCGGGACCCTCCCCCGGCTCGGAGGGGGGAGGCGCGGGCCACCGTAGGCAAAGGCGCAGGCAACAGCTGCGTGTCGCCGTCGTCGCTCGGCCCCTCAAAAGCCGGAGCAGAGGGGCCCGAGTGCCCAAGCACAGGGGGGGGCCACTACCGAACGCGCTTCCAGAGGAGGGGCGGCGGCTGGGGGTCCGGTACCCCAAGGCACCCTCTCGGAACGCTCCAGAAGGGCTTCCTCACCCAGGGCGCGTCGTCCCCACCCCAACACAAGCAAACCCCCATCGAGCCCGCGAAGCCACACTTGCGTGCGACACCGGGGGCCAGAGGGGAAAGGGGCCACAGGGGAAGCTACGACCCGGACCGACTCAGCACACAGCGTGCTGCACACGCAACGAGCTCCAGCGATAGGGGCCGCCGAGAGAGAGGGGAGAGGGAGCGAGCCCGCGCTGCCTGGGGCTCGCCCTCTTGACTCACCGGGGCCTCACATTCAGTTATAGCTAAAAGAGAGCCCCGCGATGCTGCGTCGGAAAGACCGGCAACGACGCGACAGGAAAAAAAACTAGCGACGTAGGAAATAACAGGCGGCAGCGAAAAAATACCTCTCACGGGTCAGCCAGCGGCCGGCCATCGCTGACTCGGCCCCGTCGCGATCGTCCGCGCGGCACAGAGTTTCGAAACCCGGGCCCCTCACGCGAGGGGGACGGGCGTGCCTCACCTTGTCCGGGTCAGACTACCCCCTCCGGAGCCCCTCCTACACCGCACCACAGACAGCGGCGGCCCGCTGGGGGACCTGCGGGGAACGGGAAACGACACCGCCTGCTCGGCCTCGGGCACCTGAAGGACATCCTGGAACGCTCCAGGGGCACCAACCGAGGGCCAAGGCGGGAGAGCGCGCGCACGCCCGACGGCAGAGGCGCGGGCGGCGCGACGGCGGCCGGCCCCTCCCCGCCGCCGGGAAGGCCAGCGCGGAGTGTCCGCTGCCTCACAAAGACCAACGGGGGCGTGACCACCGCCGAGGTCGGGCCGGGTTCCGCACCCCTTCCCCTTCCACACACCGCCATCGGGCAGGAGGGTAAGAGCGAGGGGCCCGCGGGCAGAGCGAGAAGAGCGGTCCCATTCGCCAAGGAATGTCCGGCCCTCGTCAGGCGCCGCTGAGGCCCGGCCCGGGAGAGCGCGACGTCACCACATCGATCAGGCGCGGGCACCGAGCACGGAGAAGGGAAAATGAGGCGCAGACAGCCGCTCGGAACCGGCCTGGCCGCTTTTAGCCTCGCCATGCAAGCCCTTCTTTTCCTCTTTCCTCTTTCTCAGGCACCCAGGGACATCGTGTCCACACTAATCTCGTGGCACAAAATGCCAACTTCAGGCAGAGCATGGATGCGCCCGGAGGCAGGGGCATCTGTCTACATATCACGCCGGCCTCACGGAAGGGAATCACGGCCACCGGAGACCCCACGGGACCCCATCGCCACCAAAGAAGGGCGAGGGGGGGGGGCAAGAGAAAGAAACGGGGCTAGGAGAATCCAAGATGGCTGCTCCGGTAGGCAACTAGCCGCAGCTGCACACAACAATTTTAATAAAATACAACTAAAATATAAAATGGACATTACCCAGAACTACAGGAAAGTCGACTGACTGGAAATCCTACAACAAGAAGCAAGGAGAAAACCAGAAGGAAGCACGGAGGAGCTGTAAAAGCCTAAGGTACGGAGACACGCGGCGCACGCGAAGAGGACGGAGCCGGAGAGGAGGGAGGCCGAGTGCCTGGCGGGCGTTCCCTAGCGGAAAGGAGATAAACACTATGACTGTGCTGGGCCCCCAACTGCTCTGAACCCCAGTTCTGGGCCAGACCCCGGGGACTCAGGCTCAGCCATAGGGAGCTGGGCTGCAAGTCGGAACCCCGGGGTAGCGGAGAAAGGAGGTCCCGGAGGCGCGCACACTGCCCCCAGAGAAGGGACGGTTGGCTGTGCCGCGGGATTGCCCTGACGGGAAGGAGACTGGGGCTCCAGACTGCTCTGAACGCCACCTCCAACTCCACTTCCAACTGAACTGAACCCCAATACCAGGCTCATTGGGGGAGAGCATAGACTGTTTGGCAGCAGGCGGAAATCGAGGGCACCTTTCTCTCAGAGGCGCTGGCAGCGAGCACTGAAGGACCTGCATAGGGCGGGGCTGACGGAAGCCAAAGCTGCAGGCTCCACCCTGAAACCCCGTCCCATCTGTAACTGCGAAATGCGACTACAAAATAGATCACAAACGAAAGAAATGGAGGACAAAAAGCGTCTGGATATAGAGTTCAAATCTACGCTTATAAGGTTTTTCAAGAATTTCCTAGAAAAGATGGATAAGGCCTATGAGGATATGAAAAGAGATCAACTAGAATTAATAAGGAGTCAACAAGAAATGATAAGGGATCAACAAGAAATAAAGAATACATTGTCTGAAATAAAAAATATTCTACAGAGTCCTAAAAACAGAAGGGAAGATCGCAAGAATCAAGTCAAAGATTTGGAACATAAAGAGCCAGAAGACACTCCTCCGCAGAAGCTAGAAGGCAAGAGAATCCAGAAAATTGAAGATAATGTAAGAAACCTCTGGGACAACTTCAAGCGAACCAACATCAGAATTATGGGGGTTCCAGAAGATGAGAGAGAGCAAGATATCGAAAACATACTGAAAGAAATAGTGACAGAAAACTTCCCCCACCTGGTGAAAGAATTTGACTTACAAGTCCAGGAAGCGCACAGAACTCCAAACAAAAGGAATCCAAAGAGGACCACACCGAGACACATCATTATTAAAATTCCAAGAGCAAAAGATAAAGAGAGAATATTAAAAGAAGCAAGAGCAAAGAAGGTAGTAACTTATAAAGGAGCACCTATACGATTGTCAGCTGACTTCTCAACAGAAACCATGCAGGCCAGAAGGGAATGGCAAGAAATATTCAAGGTGATGAATAGCAAGAACCTACAGCCAAAAATAAGCTACCCAGCAAAGCTATCATTCAGAATCGAAGGCCAGATAAAGAGCTTCACTAATAAAAAAAAGCTAAAGGAGTTCATCACCACCAAACCAGAATTATATGAATTGCTGAAGGGGGTTCTTTCAGAAGAGAAAGTAAACAAAGATAAAAATTATGAACAACAAATACGTAATTATCAACAAGTGAATCTAAAAACCAAGGAAATTAAAAAAAATCTGATGAACAATATTAACTGTTGAATATAATAGAATCAGAGGTATGGAAGGGGAGTGAACTGACGATTCTTGGGGAAAAGGGGAGAGGGGGGCGTGGGAAGAGACTGAACATAAACTGTGCACCTATGGACGAGGACAATGGGGAGAGGGGAAAGGGCAGAGGGTGGGATGGGAACCTGGTGGAGGAGAGCAATGGTGGGGGGGGGGGAAGGAACATTTGTAATAATATGAAAAATAAAAACTTATTTAAAAAAAAAAAAAAGAAAAAAGAAACGGGGCTATCTGGTCGACCCCCGAAGCCAGTAGTCAAGAGTGTGCTTCGGATCAGGCGGAAGCAAGAGGTTGTCTTCCCCCCTGGAGACACGCCCAAGGGGCCGAGACTCAGGGACCTTCTGGAACTGGCAGGAAGGACCCCTGGGCGGGGCGGGGGCTGGAGAAACCTGACTGCAGTGGAGTGGCAAGAGGAGGACTTGAGGTGTTTTGGGGGGAGCAGTCGTTGTATTTTCCCTTGAAGGCAGAAGTCCTGGGCCGTTAGAGGACGAAGAAGTTACTTCATAGAAAGCCGTGTGCAGTTTCCCTTCTGGGAACGGCCTCGGCTGCAGAAGCTGACGCGGCTGCGCGGCTCCTGGTGCGCTGGTGACCTGTCCAGCTGGCCGCCCTCCTCCTTCTGCGGGACTCGCAGTGCTGGGCGAAGAAACCTGGTAAATGTATTGATTTTTAATAGCAGTCGGTGCCCTGAGAAAGCCGCAGCCTTTCTGTGTCTGCCCGAAGACAAGCATGTGGGGGCGGGGAACTCTGGTGGTGCCTCCGTAGGTTGTGGGTTTCAGCAAGTAGACATCAAGATTCTCTTCGAGTGACTTCTGCTAGAGGTAGAAAGTTCTCAATTCACTCCAAGTGCAAAGGACTTCAGTCATTTCTCTGGTGGAGCCACAGAGTAAAGCAGCTGCCAATACTCGGCACTTCCTGCCGGAGTCACTTACAGAACGTTGCAGGGATAACAGTCACTGTTCCAGAGAGAGCTGGAAATATGCTTTGAACATCTCTCTCTGTGTCTGTGTATATATACACAAAATTACCTTCGAGTGACGTTCTGAGTAAACTGAAGGTCTGTGACATATATTTGATTTCAGATAGGAAGGGGGAGTGAGAGAAAGGTAGAAACATCCATGATGAAAGAAAAGCATGGATTGGCTACCTCCTGCATGCCCCCTACTGGGGCTCGAGTCTGCAAATCCAGCCTGTGTCCTTGACTGGAATCAAACCTGGTCTCTTAGGTCTACAAGCTGAACCTCTATCCAATGAAACAAATTGGCTAGGGCTGAAAACATCTTTTATAGAAAGTGCCTTGAGGTAGTACAAGCAGGGCCAGCGCCATCAGAGCGTGGGAGCAGGGCTGCTGGCAGACAGAAGACAGGGGCCATGATGGAGGGGCTGGGTAGGGGTTTGGAGGATGGGCCAAGACCCATCCCTGTGCCTACCACAGCCTCATGATCCACAGTTCCTTTCAAGGTGCACAAATTCATGCACTGGGCCCTTAGCATATATATATAAAAGGCTAAGTTGACTCATGCATGTGCGATATGTATACAGCTCTCACTGGCACCAATCGCACACGTGTTTCCATCTATCATTGTCAATCATGAATTTGGTTCATATGTCTATTATAGAGAGAGAGCTAATAGCAATACTAAAATATTTTTTCTACTTAATTTACTTTCAATGTGCATGAATTTGTACACAAGGCCATTAGTGAGTAATAAGCATGGAAATTTTTGACCTAAGGGGAAAAGAAAAGACTTCTCTAAAATTCTTAACCAACTATTCAATGATTATAAAGGGAAGCCTAGGTCAGAGGTTGGAAAGCTATTTCTGTAACAACCAGAGACTCAATGGCTTATGGTTTCTGCAGAAACTCCAAGCCTCTCATTATTGGAGATCAGTCATTGACTCTATGTAAATAAGTACATGCTCTATTAGAATAGATCTTTTCTTGTGAAAAATAAAGTTTGATTTTCATGTAATAGACCTATATTAGTCAATAAGGCTTCCCTTGAATCTCAGAGAATTAGTCATAGGACCCAGCCTGCTGGGACCTTAAACTCATGGGGACATCTCTGTTTCACTAGATGGAGCAACAATGTAGTGGGCTTCCTATACCCACATCTAGGAACACATGACTCTTCAGCCAACACTGTACATCAGGGCCAGTCAGAATCACTAGATTCTGCTTGGATTTGCTGTATTTTAGGCTCATCAGATCCACCCTGAGTTCAATGACCGATTAGACAAGGCCCAGTGCCCCTGCCACTAGGGGATCCAATGTCTCCCGTCACATTTAGACTTTCCCATTGAGAGGGTGCAGTTCCCAAGGTCTGGTTTTCATTGAAGAGTCTTCATGCAGCTCTTCATATGTGCTATTTTCAGTCATCACTACAATTCCCCATGCATTGGTGAAAGGTATACCATGTGGGCACTCCCAGAGTGCAATAGGGCTCACATCACCAATCAACTCCAACATTAACACCTCCCTAAACTTTTGAACTGCTTCTTCGTAAATTAAAATGAGGGAGAATGGGCACTTACATGTCACAGAGAGTAGCACACCACCTCAGAGGTTAAACTCTCCCCTCACCTTTAGTGTCCTACTGGGATTTGAGTTTAGTCGAGGCAGTTATTGTCACAGAAGAGCTCACTGTCTTTGCTAACCTTGTTTGTTTCCTCTTGCACATTTTACTGTTCCCTGATAAATCCTGAGTTATTCTACTTTCCTCCTATGTGGGTTATAACAACCATGATCCATTCCAATTTCTCTCACATCTGGTTTGAAACCTGTGACAAAATTGATCTCTTCATGCTGTATCAGGTGTCTTGGATACAAATCATGTACACTGTTTTGGAGCACTCAGAAATATTTCAGAATGTCTGTGTTAACACCACAAACGTGGAAAGAGAACTCAAAATCCCCATTGTGCAATGGGCCTCTAGTATCCTATATAATAAAAGGCTAATATGTAAATAGAATGGCAGAACAAGCAAACAATTGGTTGCTATGTCCACTGTTCCAGAGCACTCAGAAATATTTCAGAATGTCTGTGTTATCACCACAGACATGGAAAATAACAGCCCCCACTCCTCCATTTAGTGATGCTATAGCCCAATATTTACTAAGTGTCTTGAGCAAAATCTGGATTAGAACTTGTTTTTTTTTTTAACACTGAATAAATGATTTATCTTTTTATAGGCACAATTCCTGACTAACTCTCTGATGACTAAGACCCTACAGCACACCTACTACAATGCAGTCTGAACAGAAGCTCACCCTGATATTAGTGAGGAAAAGGAAAGTGCAGAGAAACTTACTCATATTATTCCAAAAGAAAATAACATTGCTCACCAATATCATACACATCTATCAGTAGATCAGGCAGTGACTGCTTCAATGTCACAGGCTACAGGGAGCTTTCTATGAATAACAGTTCTAGATAGACAAAGGGATTCCTTGTTTGACAGGAGGGCACAAGGCATCACCTCATATAACTGCTTTGATCAGCCCAGGTTTGATCAGGTATGGCCCACACTAATAGATGTAGTGTTCCCATGCAGGTCCCTTAATGATTCTGTGAGTGACATCACACCCAGGTCATAAAGGACAGCTCAGGTTGCATGGTAACCTGGTGGACCGTGTTTAAGATTTGTTCTTGTTACTCAGGAAATCCTGTGGGACAAATCTCCATCCATCCCCAGGGTGATGGCAGCCCCTCACCCTGAATGTTTGTCCCTCTGATGCCCTGATGGACAGCCAGAGGCTGGTGTCGTTGCCACCCACAGGTCCATGGGAGCCAGGAAACCCATGCAGCTTGGCCCCTCGTTACCTCTTTCCCAGCTCTGACCAATCCAGGGAACCTTGATCAGATTTGTGAGCTTTCTACGATGAACTTTTTCCATTTTTTTCACTCTGGCTTGAGATTATTGACACAAACATATACTCATACCCTGAAGCTATTTGTACTGAATCTGAGTCTTGGCTATAAGTCATGTAGACAATCCATGTGTTTTGGACAACTCAGAAATTGGTCAGATGGTCTATGTCATCACCACAGACAATCACACCGGAAGTCAGGAGAGCCATTGGATTGGCACAGCCATTTTCACTGCACCTAATGGTGATGTCGCCCTGTATTTAGAAACTGCATTGTTGTGTGGACTCTGGAGTTAGAAAGTAGTTCTGTAACTCTTAGTGATTTACTTTTCTTCTTTTCATAGACACTGTTCCTCATTAACTGTCCGATGGCTAACACCCTGCAGTGCTTGCTGCTGACAAGTCTGAACACAGGCTTCATGTTATCCTTACTGAACCAAAGGTAAGTAAATAATGATATCCTCATGTTAGACAGGGAAAAGGTATCTTCTTTATTAAACAAAAGTGTCTTTGAAAAATTGTTACAGAAAACAGAAGAAAAATAAAGCCATATCAGAGAGATGGAGTTACATTTCTTACTCGCAGGTCCAGAGGAAAATGTATCTCAAATTCTGGGCCCCAACATGCAAGAATTTTCCCTATTTATATGATTTTACCTTCTTTGTCTCACAAATATGGAGTGTTTCAGGCCCCCTTTTGCAAGTTTTTAAAGAGCCCGGATGTACTGGGGCTTTGACACCTCAACCAGAGGCCTGGCCTGGCACCAGCACTGATAACCTTGTCTGGGGAAGATTTAATTTACAGGAGCCAAATAGCAGGGTTAAAATTTCAAACAGCAGCCGAAACCGGTTTGGTTCAGTGGTGGAGCGTCTGTCTGCGGACTGAAGGGTCCCAGGTTCGATTCCGGTCAAGGGTATGTACCTGGGTTGCAGGCACATCCCCAGTAGGGGGTGTGCAGGAGGCAGCTGGTCGGTGCTTCTCTCTCATCGACGCTTCTATCTCTCTATCTCTCTCCCTTCCTCTCTGTAGAAAGTCAATAAAATATATTTTAAAAAAAATTTCAAACAGCAGTTTTCATACAAGATGGATGCTTCAAAATCAGTTATGTATTCTTGGGATATAGCCTTGTGTTAAGGAAAAAAAAAACATTGAAACCTGTAAAGAATTTTTTAATGAGTTTATTTGAGCCAAAACTGTCGACAATTGCCGTGAAGCAAAACCTCAATGGGTTGAGATAATGCTCCAAAGAATAGCGGGTTACATTTCTCTATTTATACACCGAAATCAAAGGAGGGACATAGGTGAGTTACATGAAATTCATTGGTGATGGAGTAAGGAGGCGGGAGAAAGCAAAGAGATGGAAAACTCCTGGGATTGGATAAAAAGTAAAATGATGGATGTATACTCAGGTGAGTGCAGGAACAATTAACATGATAAAGAAGGAATTTGAGGCATCTGTCCTGGAGCCCACCACATTTGGTTGTTCCCCAGGGGCTCCAGAAAAAGGGAAGTTACAAGTTACCCAGACATCTCACAGATATGTTATCTTAGAGGCAAAAAGGCAAATGGGCTCAGTAGAAAGATCAAAGTTGATCTTTGTCTGGGAAAATATCTGGGACGTGACTACCTACTATAACCTGTTAGATATTTAATTTTCAAACCATCTTTTGTGGTTATCTTAGGTCTCTGGGTTTGCAAGACTGCCTTGCAGGCCTTCACTGAGCTTGTCAGGTCAGCATGTGGCTTTTTTCTTTCACACGTGTGTACATGACAGTGGTACGGTAGTTGTCAACACAAATCTGACAAACTGAGAACCCTACAGTATGAAGAATTTACTCATTCATTCAATGACAATCATGTCCACATCTTTTGAACATTATCATAACAATCCAATTCCTGAATTTCCCGGTGAATTTCTTGTGCCTACATTTCTTTCAGAAACAGTGGACCGAAACTCTCATGTGTGGCCTAGGGGGCAGGCGGGGGAGGGCTTATTTTCGGGGGCCGCCTCGTTGGTCACTCGGAAGGGAACCTGTAAGTATGTCTTCTCTGGGAGGATGTCTTATTGTCAGGCAAACACAGTACTTACTGGTCGCTGGGCCCTGAGGGCGACCTTTCTGCCACATTGCATTCTTGGGGAAAGCACTTCTCTCTGGCATCCAGTCTGGACCAGGGGAAGGTGGGGCTTCTGCAGCCACTGGGGAGCCCCATCCTCATTCACAGGGCCCCACGGCCTTATCCAATCGACCACTTCCGGGTGTTGCCTCTGGCCCCTATCCATTCTCAGCTTGGCCGCTTCTGGCTGATCATTGAGCCCAGGTGGCTGCCGCCTGGCCTCAGCAAGCCTCACCGCCAGGAGGCCTTCTCCCCACCCCCGCGCCCCTCCCCACCTCCCATATCCCTGGTGACCAGCCATTCTCCTGCTTAGGTCACAGGGGCCTGGCTTTCACCTGGCCCTGCCCCCCACCCCCACCCCCGTTGCCATGACAGCCATCAGTTCACCTGGCCCGCCCCCTCAATGACTTCACCGCCTTCAGCACTAGGCCAGGCTCCGCCCCTTGTTCCAAAAAAAATACCCGCCCTCTCATTTCTTGGACCAATGAGCGAGTGGCACTGACCTCACAGTTGCCCTCTTCCTCACAAGGCCCGGGAGGGGGGTGGGGGGGGAAGGGGTGTAGGAGGAGGCCTTCTGCTCACAGGTTGCCTGCCACGCGGGGCCCAGGTCCACAAGCACACAAGCACGGGGAGGCCAGCCCCCCCCCCCTTGCGGACAGCCAAGGGCCTCTATGAGCCTCGGAGGCCCCCACCGCCCCCACCACGGGGCATCTCGCAACTGAATATCCTGCCACCCCCAAGGCCCTGTCTGAGGGCTTTGACTTCCGGGAGAGAGCTGCGTCAAGTCCGCCCAAATCCCTTTCCACTCTGGGGGCACTGACCCGCCCAAACTGAGCTACCCTGTTTCCCAGAAAACAAGATATTGTCTTATATTAATTTTTGCTCCAAAAGATGCGCTCGGGAGACATGCATCGCCAGAATTTCCGACCGCCTACGCCTCCGTACCGCGGCGCGGGGGCGGGAGGCTGGAGCGGCGGGAACAGCTACCGGCCCCACCCCCACCCCCTCCCCTGGACCAGGCCGCAGTGGCAGCGGGGCCGCAGCCGCCCTCCCCTCAGGACGGGTCTGGGAGCCTGCACAGCCCGCTGTCCTGTGGGTCCCGGGGCAGGCCCAAGGGGAGCAGCCCCTCCCCGCAGCGCGGCGCGGCCGCGGCTTCCCCTGGGGCCCGTTCGGGTCTCCGTCCCCCCGGCGGCTACCCCGCTCCTACGCCAGGTCCCCCGCAGGGTCCCAGCAGCAATTCGGCCACTCCCAGGGGCTGCAGGCCCACCCCCAGGGTTCTCCGAGGACGCCTACACCTTTCGGATCAGGGCGTGGTAGAGAAAAAAGAACGTCTAATGAGTTGGAAAGTTATTTCAAACCTGCAAAGCTTGAAGACCCTTGGGCTGGCCTAGAACCAGTATCTGTAGTGGATATAAGCCAACAATACAGCAATACTCAAACATTCACAGGCAAAAAAGCAAGATACATTTGTTAACATTTCTGAAATTCAACTGGAAGCTTCATGTGTCAGGAACATCTTGCACAAAACTCACTTGTGCACTTAAATTAACCCTGACATGGTGACTTTGACTGAATACTTACTTAGTTGAGTCTTCTTGGAATTTTTCATCATGTCAAATATTGCGGGCATTAGAAAAGAAATATGGTAGGATAATTTGCAATATTTAGCTCTCTGAAAGTGCCTACCACATTTTAGAAGATTTGCAGTTTCCAACAACTTAACATTCTTGGTTATATAATGGACATTTGTCTTTTAATGTTTTTCCAGTGTTTAAAATAATACATTTTGTCTTTCTACCTAAAAAAAAAAAAAAAAAAAAAAAAGATGCGCTCGGTCTTATGTTCAGGGGTTGTGGTATTTTTACATGAAGAAGTAGACGGTACACAGTTATTGTTAAATGAAAATTAAGGAAATTTATTACGTGTGTACATTACGGTGGTATGGTAGTTGTCAACACAAATCTGACAAACTGAGTACCCTAAGGTATCAAGAATTTACTCATTTATTCAAGGACAATCATGTCCACATCTTTTGAGCATTATCATAACAATCCAATTGTTATGACTTCACCGTTGCCCTGCTGCTCACAAGGCGCTGGAGGGATTGGGGGGGAGGGGTGTAGGGGGAGGCCTTCTGCTCACAGGTTGCCTGCCACCCGGGGCCCAGGTCCACAAGCACACAAGAACGGGGAGGCCAGCCCCCCCTTGCGGAGAGCCAAGGGCCTGCATGAGCCTTGGATGCCCCCACCTCCCCCAAAACGGGGCATCACACAACTGAATATCCTGCCACCCCCAAGGCCCTGTGTATGGGCTTTGACATCTGGGATAGAGCTGCGTCAAGTCCCCCAAAATCCCTTTGCACTCTGGGGGTACTGACTGACCCGGCTCTACTGAGGTACGCTGTTTCCCAGAAAATAAGATATCGTCTTATATTAATTTATTACGTGTTCATTACGGTGGTACGGTAGTTGTCAACTCAAACCAATGAGCAGAGGGATAATGCGCCTCTCCTGGGCTTCATTGACTAAACCCAGCCCTCCTTAGTGCATGGCCCTTTGGGTAATGTAGCAATCTAGCCTTGCATGTGGCTCTAGGATCCCAATCACCCACTGACCATTGGGAATATTGTTGTGGTGAGTGCAAGTGGCAACAGACAACTTTAGGTTTTAGGAAATCATCACAGGTTTCTAGGGAGTATTGTCTACAAAACTTAACTCCTGTTTGGAAACATTATTTCAAATTCCGTGACTCTTAGAATGCTGCCTCAGGTGAAAAGTATTATTTCAATTATTTCTTAAGACTACAAATCTAAATGGATAAATATATGCAAAGGTATTTTAATTGACTTTTACAGAGAGAAGAATGATAGAAGCACAGAGTGGCTTCCTTCTTCATGGCCCCCTAATGGGCTACAGGCCATAACCACAGCAGGTGCCCTCAAATAATAACTGAACCAAAAATTTTTCTGTGCATCGAACTACGCTCAACAAGCTGAGACATTTCAGCTTGGCTCTTTTTTGTTTTGTTTTGTTTTGTTTTACCATCAAAACATTACATTATTAAGAGGAAAAGCAGGCTATGAGGGAATATATTTAATCCTATCCAACTGGTTTAAAACGAAAATGTGAAAGGATATATAGGCCAACACATTGACATTTTCTATATTGTCTGGATGTCTGTCGTCAGTACACATTGTGATGTTAAGGAGCTAAGAGTTACTGAATGTTTACTGCATGGGCCAAGCTTTGATTCAATGCTTCACATGAATTATTATTTCATTTAATTCTTTTTGCAATTTGAGATGGTTTCACCATCTATTTGATGGGGAGGAAATTCAGGCTCAGAGTCTTAATATATATTGATCCTTTGTAGAGTTAATAAAGGCACGGCTGGAAGACAAACTCATGTGTCTCTAACCACCTTGCTCTGCCTTCTGATTTTAGGCTCTGCTCACTTCTAGAGGGTGGAATCGGAAATGCATTTCCATTAGGACAGGCTGGATGTTTTGTGGGTAATGAGCACCTCCAAAGCTTTAGTGGCTTAATGTAAAGAAGGTATCTTTCTTGTTCATAGCACATGAACACCCTGGTTCTGCTGGAATCAGGATAAAGGAGCAGTCAACATGTAGGTTCCTGCTGGGTGTTATCAGAGATAGACAGAGAGTGGCTGGTCTCACTGGATCCAAACTCTTCTGTTAAAGGTTACAGGCTTGACTCCCACATTTTATTGGTCAAAGCATATCTCTGGCTGCAGCCAACATCAGGGTCTGTAGCAGAGCCTGACCTACTTGATGAGCCACAGGAAGGGAACACCTGGTGCCAGCCTCTTTTAAGGCTGCCTAGGGGCAGAGGAGAGGAGTGGGGACTGGTAGGAAATGACAGTGGAAGTCAGACAGGACAATTTGCTTTCTCTTTGTCCACCCAGACTTTGTTCCCCAGCTGCCCAATACTTAATATTCATAGTTTTGAACTTCAAAGAGAAGGCGTTTGGTCAGATATCTTTTGCAAAAAACTCAGAATCCACTTCTGAGGTAAATCCCTGCTGCCAGGGTTCCCCCATTGTGGTGGGCGTGAAGACCACATGTTAATATTATTGACTAGGAAGGTTACTGGACCGCAAGCATTCCAGTGTCCATGTTCTTTTATATTAACAGTAGTCACTACACTGCCTCCAAGATTCTTTGTCATTTGCATTGCCCAGGTGAGTGCTCCATCACGTGGAGCTGATTAGAAAAACGCTGACATTAACATCCATGGTGATCCTGTGGTTTCCCTTCATTCTGTGCAGGAACCTGTGCTAAGTGTGGTCCCTTCATATTTTCCCCATTCCCACTTCAGAGAGCACTGAGCCCATTCTGCCTCCTGGCCCCATTGTTACCAGGTGATCATGCACACTCAGTAGATGACCAGAGATTGGAGATCCGGGAGTGATGCTCAGAGCAGCTTAGGCACCTTCATCTATAAGGTGTTGGCCAGGATTTCCCATGGGCAAAGGGATGACCTGCTCTCCAGAGATTAGTAGTCCCAAAGGAACCCCAGCCTGTATCCTGGGTATGTAATTCCTCATTCCCAAGGGGGACTCAGAAGCCTAGGAATTTACCCCCTCAGCTCTCCCCATATGGAAACACCCACTTATAAAATTTCCAGGAAACCGGGATCCCTCAGACCTCCTCAAAGGCCTAGAGTCTTCCCAAAACAGCACCTCCACACTCCATAAGTTCTTTCTGTCATCAGACTCTTCCCCAGGCCCCCACCTTCCTCCAGCCTAGGGTTCGTTGAACTGACCCTTTACTTCATCCATCCTTGGGGCCTGAGATCCAACCCCCAAGGGGAAACCAGAGCCTGAAAGACCAGGGGCAGAAGTTGCTCAGTCTGGAGTTCAGGAAGAACATATTGTCCTCTCCATCACCACTCAGGAGATGGAGATTTCCTATGAAGCTGCATGTTGCCACAGTGTGCAGCCACACAAACTCATAGGGAAACATACAGAAAACAGGAGCAGGGAAAACACTCAGGTACAGAGCACTCACAGCCTATGGTGGGCACTCACGTGCAGAGCTTATGGCAAGGCTCATGGGGACCCACAGTGTAGACACTACTAACACCTTGTCGGGAACATACACACAACACACAGATAAGAAAATACAGGGTCACTCAGCATGTACCACAGGGCATATCCACACACAATGGACACATACAAGCACACACCTGACCAGACTCGTATGGACACAGAACACAGAAACAAAGAGGACACAAACAGACGCAGATACAATTAGGAACACTCAAAGGGGAAGCCAATTCACACATACAACCAACACACAACATGCAAAATAAACAATTCCCCAAATGTTGAGTCATATTAATTCACTGTCTTGAAAGAGTTAGAAAGGATTAAGGTGCTTTCCTGGCCATGTGGCTCAGTTACTTGGAGTTTTGTTTTATACACCCATTCAAATAAAAGTACAGGTTTGGTTCCTAGTAAAGACACATACCTAGGTTGCAGATCCATTTCTGGTTGGGTCATTGATGAGAGGTAACCGATTAATATTTTCTCTCACATCAATATTGCTTTTCTTCTCTCTATTGATCCCTTCCTCTCTCTCCAATCAATAAACCTATAATCTGGTGAGAATTCAAAAAGGAAAAAAAAATATTTAAGGTTTTGAGTTTTCAAGAATATACTGTTAACTCTAAATCCATCTCTTTAGAACAGTTATCTGAATACTCTGAACTCAGAAGTCTGTCTTCTTTCCCATGAGGGACTAAGAGAATCAATATAACGGATCTTAGAATCCTTTCTAATTTTGTTTTAAACAAATAGGATAGGCTTATGTATAATCTTTCATAACCTGTTTTTATCTTTATCATATGATATTTTTTATATTAAAAACAAGAAATTGGCCTCCTGGGATGGTTCAGTTGGAAGAGTATGGTCCCATTCACAGAAAGGTTTCCAGTTGGATTCTCAGGGAGGACACAGGAAGGGGGGGCATGGGAGCTCAGTCCTCTGTGTGAGTGCTTGTGGAAGACATCTGATGAGAATTTGTCTCTCACTTTCACCTTCCTGTCTATTTAAAAACAATTAAATAATGTTTATATAAATCTATTAGTATTTGTGGTCTTCAGGAGTAATTGAAATAATACATTTCACCTCAAGGAGCATTCTGAGCTTCACAGATTCTGAAATAATATCTCCCAACAAAAAGTCAATTTTAGACAACACTACCCAGACACCTGTCAACACCCACTGAAGCCTAATGTCACTTTCCAGTGACACTCCTGCTCCCAAACACCAACATTCACCATAGTCAGTGAGTGACTGTGAGAGAAGTTAGCTTGACACATAATCAGACAGGTCAGGGGTCCAGTGCAAAACAAAGGCAGGTGCAACATGGGCAGGGGCAGACATGGCAGTTTGAACAAGCCTAATGATAGACACCAACCATGCAGAAATAATAAAATGTTTCTGAACTCAAAGCAAAAGGCATGGAGAACTAGGGAGTGTCTTCAACAATTAGGTGAACTGAGGCATAGAAACAGGAAAATTTCAGGTTCCTTGATTGGAAGTAATAAGAGAGGGAATCAATCAGGTGATGACAAGAATAAATGGAGACAAAGCTTATAGCAAATATCTACCCCTAGTCCACAAGTCTTCATGACCAACCCATTCTTGGGCCCCCTCCCTGCATGGGGAGTCTGAATCTGCTTGCAATAAATTTGACACATTTTTGCTGAAATATTCTGGTCAGTGATTTCATTCTTTGGCTTCACAAGACAAGAACACGGAAAAATCCTCACTTCACCATTCCTGTTACAAATTTGGATGAAAATTCCACCTGGAAGGATTCAAACAGTATAT
Organism: Pipistrellus hanaki; assembly: GCF_964339955.1. Lineage (NCBI taxonomy): Eukaryota > Metazoa > Chordata > Mammalia > Chiroptera > Vespertilionidae > Pipistrellus > Pipistrellus hanaki. The sequence goes on along the minus strand of NW_028182287.1, from coordinate 303,764 downwards.
TAAATAAAAGGCAATGCACCTAATTATGACTGGGTTTAGCCAATAAAAGCCAGGCGAGAGGCATACTATCCAGGTACACGTGGTTAGAGCTGGACTTCCTGTGTTTTTACCTGGTGGTCAAGTTGACCTCTTTGGTCTTTTTCTAGAGACAGGCTTCAGAGCACCAGGCCTCCATTAAGTTCAGACATCTGAGGCTTGTTGAGTACAAACAGGCCAGGATTGGGGCCTCTGTGCCTCCCAGACTCCTCTCCGCTTACAGAGTTGGGCTCACCTGATTTAACCCTCCAGTCTTGGGTGCCAGTGCCTCTCAGGTCCTGCAGCTCAGGCTGCAGCATCAGGGACAGTGAGTTGCTCCTGGGTAACACAGGGTATGATGGGGAAAGAGGGTAACAGGCTGCAATACCACCATGTGAAGATTTGGTGGTGTGACAGAGCTGGAAGGATTTTGGAAACTCAGGCCTTGTTTTGTGTCTAAAGGCAACAAAGAGGACGAGGCAAAGTTTCAAATAAGGAATTTTACTTTCATTCTCGGGAAACAGGGCCATGGATGGTCCTGGAGAAAAGAGGGACATTATCTGAGGTAGGGTTGTAACTTTCCTAAGCAGCTCAGAAGAAGAATAGACTAGAAGAGAGAGGACAGCAGTTAGGGACAGGAACAAGTCCTATATAAGATAAAGTTATTGGCAAGAATGTGCACTGAGAATTGAGCCTTGAAGTAGTGCAGTCATCTTCAGGTCATGTGGCCACATTGGCTGGGCAAGGGTACTGAGCAGCCTGAGCCCATGGATCCTGGCGGTGGTTGCCAGGCTCTCAACACACATTTCTATTTCCACAAATTTCTGCAAATGGAACTCTCGGGGGTACTGATCTGTGGAGCTGGCTTTAGGGCCTCATTCTTTTATGATCCTGATACTGCCTTACAACTGTTCTAGTCCTTGGATCTGAAACACCAATCCCAGAATCCTAAGTCCAGGTCTAGGGTCCTGTGAGTGGTCCCTGTTTTTGGCAATTAGTGCAATGATATGTTGGAGGTCCTCCCAGGCACAGTTTCCAGAATGTGCAAAGGCTTGAGGTGAAGACTGAGCTGGGTCAGGGAGAGAGAGAGAGAGAGAGATAGATAGAGATAGAGAGAGAGAGAGAGAGAGAGAGAGAGAGAGAGATCAATGATAAGATAGAATTATTGATCAGCTGCCTCCTGCACACCCTGCTCTGTGGAACGACCCTACAAACTGGGCATGTGCCCTGACGAGGATTCCAATCTTGACTTCCAATCTTCACTTTCAGGTTGATGCTCAACCACTGAACCACACTGGCTGGGCTGATGGCAATAGTCTTCACTGCTTGTCAATATTTGCTGCTATTGAGGCTGGGCTGGTCCTCCCAAGAAATGAGGAGAGGGATGGTCATGCCTATATAGGGTCACCATTTTAATTTTGTAATAGCAAAGGGATATCTAGGATTTATATGGGACCACATTGCAAGGCTTTCCTTAGATTATGTATAACTGGAAATGCACTTTTCTAATGTACACTATTTGGTGTAGTTGAACATGATGTAAAGCTGAAAAAAATCACAGATGAAATAGGGTTCTCTGTTACCCACATCCTTGATGGGAAAAAAGTAGGCTTGTTGATGTGAGTATGCCAAACAGACAGATAATTCTCTTTTTCAAGTAACTAGTATATATATATATATATATATATATATATATATATATATATATATATAAAACAATCATCTCCTTTCTCATGACCAATTATTGGGTATTCAGGAAGGCATGTGCCCTGACCTGGAAGCAAACCAGTGGCTTTCAGTGAGCATGGTCTCACACAACAAAATGAGGCACAAGAGGCCAGTTTATATCTGTGCTGTTATTTATAAATGATTGTATTGTTTTCAGTAGCAACAATTCTATGTAAATCTACATTTGCCACACCCTGACAGCACTTTGGTCAGCTTTCTGCTTCCCAACCCTCCATTCAGGCATTGATTTACCTTCCTGTACAATAGAGTTGTACATAATTTTATTGGCACTATAAGGTGAATTCTCTTTAACAAACACTGGCTTCCTTCATGCTACACAAATATTTTGAGATTTGACACTATTATTTATGCAAATAGTTAATTTTTTATTTCTAGGAAATATTTAATTCTTTGGATAATCACTTTAACTATTGAGTTGTCTATGGTTTCAGTTATTTCTACGTTTGGGGTTTTATATATTCAACATCTGAGCCCTAATCGGTTTGGGCCTGTGCAAAGAGCATTAGCTTGTGTAGGAGGCGGCTAATCAATGTTTCTTCTCATCAATGTTTCTAACTCTACCCCTCTACCTTCCTCTCTGTAAAATAATGAATAAAATATATTCAAAACATTATTTTAAATTAAACAGCTGGGGATGTTGTATTCTGTTCTTTCTACAGGTGTTTGTCTTAGGTATCATTCTGTTCCAGGTGACTGTGAGTGTGTCACATTTTAACATGTGGGGAACTGTGATCTAAAGTGGTTCAATCACTTGGCCTTCCCACCACCCACAGTAATGAAAATTCCGTTTTTTCTGCAACCCTGCCAGAGCATGTGAAGGTTAATCTTTTTCAATACTACCCCATCAGTGAGTATTGTTAAGTTGATTTTGTTTTAATTCCGTGTCCCTAAAAATGTTTGGTGGTGATCATTTCTTCATGCAATTCTTTACACTGTCTTTATCTCCTTTGGCAAAATGTCTGCTCGGGATTTTTGTCTACTTTTAAAGTTAATTTATTTTTCTTTCTTTCTTTTAAGTTAATTTCTTATTTTAACCAATAGGAAGACATTGCAGCCTCTAAGACATATGATTGAATTTCACTCGTTCCTCAGTGACTCAAGTGACTTCTTTGCCATATAAAATTCTTGGTTTGGAATTCTATGTACAAATAGTTTTTTTCTCAATTTTTACTTTATGTATGAGTTATAGCCCACTCGTACAATACACTTATAAGTTTAATTGCATTGTTCACATTCTCTACTGGTGGTCTTTAAGTATAAGCATTTAATAATACATTAAGTGAAGTCTAGGAAATAGTGCACATTACAAAAGTGCATTCCCTTGCTCATCAGTTATACATACACCTAAGTAACGTCTTGAAATGTGGGTCCATATAAATCCTAGATATCCCTCTGTTGTTAGAAAATTAAGATGACAACCCTATATAGACACGACCATCCTTCTTCTCGTTTCTTGGGAGGACCAGCCTCGCCTCAGTGGCAGCAAATATTGGCAAGCAGGATTTTGCTGGTGTAAATACTCATCACCACAGTTTGGCACGTCAAACTGCCAAAATGATGCCATTGAACATGACTTAAGATATTTCACTAGTACATCATATTTTATTTTCAGCACACTTGATACAGTAGCAATGAATATGCGTGCGAACATTCATAATTAAACAGCTGAGTTATTGGAAAGTGACAAGTTTTAAACATTTTTAAAACATTTGATATAACTGTAATTAACTTAAATTTTAAATATATATATTTAAATTATTTTTTTATTAGAGAAGAGAGAGACCGAAACACCAATGATGTGAGAGAATCACTGATTGGCTGCCTCCTGCACGACTCCACCCCCACACTGGGAATTGAGCCTGCAACCCATGTTGTGCCCTGACCAGGATAAGAACCACGACTTCCTGATTCATAGGTCAATGCACAACCATTGAGACACACCAGCTGGGCTTCATTATTAAATAAAAAAAAAAAAAAAAAAAAAAAAAGTGTAGTTTACATTGTTGATACTATTACAAATGTCTCCAATTTCCACCCTGTGTATTCTTGGTGGATCACTTGCAGTTCTAATATCCTCTTCCCCTAGGAGATCTGTCCACCTTTTACAATGAGCTAAGCCTATGGGTGCATCTTTTTTTTTTTAATATATATTTTATTGATTTTGTACAGAGAGGAAGGGAGAGAGATAGAGAGCTAGAAACATCGATGAGAGAGAGTCATCCATCAGCTGCCTCTTGCACACCCCTACTGGGGATATGCCCTCAACCAAGGTACATGCCCTTGACCGGAATCGAACCCGGGTGCCTTCAGTCCCCAAGCCGATGCTCTATCCATTGAGCGAAACCGGTTTCGGCTATGGATGCCTCTTATTGCTCCCCAACCATCACTCTTTCTGCACAACACTTGTATTCACCTAACTCAGTGTTTTTCAACCTTTTTGGGCAAAGGCACACTTGTTTCATGAAAAAAATCACGAGGCACACCACCATTAGAAAATGTTAAAAAAATTTAACTCTGTGCCTATATTGACTATATATAAAGTAATTCTCTTGAATAGGAATCAAATAAACACAAAGAAAGTATTTTATAATTACTTTATTATGAAATATTAAGTAAACAAAATAGTGAAAAATTATAAAATTCTTGTCTTGTCTGCACCTACGGCACACCAGGCAACATCTCGTGGCACACTAGTGTGCCGCGGAACAGCGGTTGAAAAACGCTGACCTAACTCATTGGTTTGGTTTCTAGCTGGGCTCCATTGTTTAGAAAACTACATTACCCAGAAAGAACTGCACAAGTGTGGGCGGAGCCAAAGGGAATTATAATATATAGCCTGTGCATCCAGTTGGGGCGGGACTTCTGCTTTCCTCCTCACAGCGGTCATTTTAACTTCTTAGGTTTTTCTTCACAGATTCTCAGGCTTCGGGGCACCAAAGGTGAGTAGAAGGAGGCCTGGGAGGCCACCGCCTGCGGTGCAGGGTGTGTTTGAGGTGCCTGGAGCCCCAACAGCCCGAGATTGGCATCGACCTGCCTCCCGGTACCTTTCTGCTCACAGGGTCCCCGCAGCCTGACCCCCTGAACCTTCCAGCCTGGGGAGCAGTCCTCTCAGGTCCTGCCGCCCAGGTCCCCGCGCTCAGGATGGTAAGTCCCTCCTGGTGACACATGGGTGGTGGGGAAGAGGGTTAAAGGCGGCAGTGCCACCTTGTAAGGACGTGATGGTGGGACTGAGCAGGGAGGATTGGGAAACCCAGGCCTGTTTTGTGTGTAAAGGAAACAAAGAGCGGAGCTGTGGTATTTGCATGAGGAGTTTTACATTCATCCTCAGAACGCTGGGGCCATAGATGGTTGTGAAAAAAGAGGGACATTTTCGGAGGCAGAATTCTAACTTTTCCTAACATTGCTCAGAGGGAAAAAAGACTAGAAGACAGAGGACAGCAGCTGTGGCAGGAAGGGAAAGTCCTGTAAATGATAAGGGAACTGGAAAGAGTAAGCACTGAGATCTGAGCCCTGAGATCATACAGGCATCTGGAGGGCACCTGGCCTCTGCGCTGGGCAAGGGTACTGAGCAGCCTGAGCCCATAGAGCATGCTGGTTGCCAGGCTCACAACAGACCATAATCTTCCTACAAATTCCTGAAAAAACAAAAATGATTATGTGTACAGGTTTGTGGAACTTATTTCAGTGCTTCACACACTTGTGGCCCCTGAGATAGTAGAGTTCTGGGACTGTCACCCTCTCTTGTAGCCCTTGGACCTGAGGACTTTGAACAGACCCTAAGCCCAGAATCCTAAGGCCAGGACTAGGGCTTCATGATATGGACCTTGTTTCTGGCAACCAGTGTAGTGAGTATGAGGTCCTCCAGACATAGGTTCCAGAATGGGCAAAGGCTTGGAGTAAACAGTGAGCTGAATCAGGAACCTGCAGGTATGTTTTTAAAATACATATATATTTTTATTGATTTTAGATGTAGAAAGGATGGGGGTGGCAGTGAGAGAGACAGAACAACAGGGATGAGCAAAAAAAAACAGGGATTGATTGGCTCCTGCACAATCTCTACTGTGGATCCAGCCCAAAACCCTGGCATCTGACCTCACAGCAGTGCATGGGTCTATGCTCACCAAAGTCATCTAGGCCAGTATATCACTTTAATACAGGGAATCATGGTCAAGTTGGTAATGGTAGTAGTAGTTCAGAAGGGACAGTGTGTGCCTGAGAACTGTCTTTCTTCCTGGGACCACTGTTTGTGAGAAGTGGGAGTCACAACACAGCACAGGGTCAGAAGTTGCATGTAACATGTGAGGGAAAGAAATTGTTCAGCAGTGGCCAAAGCCTTTAGAAGATGAGTGAACTTGAGATTAGTGCAGGTCAAAGAGTAATTTAAATAAGATGAGACTGGGGCTGGTACATACTAACTTCTCTAAACTCTCACCAGGATTTTGTTGTGACTCTTGGTGTGACCTGGCTGTGGGGTGCTGTAGTCAGTGTTGTGCATTAGCTAGGAGGCTTGAGTGCTCATCTATGAGACTCACTGCACATGGTGCAGAGGGCCATCAGGGCTGGGACTTGAGTGGACATTAAGTGAGAGTGGTTGGCTGTGACTAGTAAAGGGACATCAAGTGAAGCAAAAAAGGAGGTGGGCAATACATAGCTGAGATCTGATTATTGTTCTTAATAGTTTAGGTTGAAGGAAGTAAACAGTCATGGTGAGAGGCCAAGCAGTGAAGGTTTGAAATAACTTTCCAACTCATTAGACGTTCTTTTTTCTCTACCACGCCCTGATCCAAAAGGTGTAGGTGTCCTCGGAGAACCCTGGGGGTGGGCCTGCAGCCCCAGGGAATGGCCGAATTGCTGCTGGGACCCCGCGGGGGACCTGGCGTGGGCGCCGGGGTAGCCGCCGGGGGGACGGAGACCCGAACGGGCCCCAGGGGAAGCCGCGGCCGCGCCGCGCTGCGGGGAGGGGCTGCTCCCCTTGGGCCTGCCCCGGGACCCATAGGACAGCGCGCGGTGCGGGCTCCGGGACCGGACCCGAGGGGAGGGCGTCGGCGGTCGGAAGTTCTGGCGATGCATGTCTCCCGAGCGCGTCTTTTGGAGGAAAAATTAATATAAGACAATATCTTGTTCTCTGGGAAACAGGGTAGCTCAGTTTGGGCGGGTCAGTGCCCCCAGAGTGGAAAGTGATTTGGGCGGACTTGACGCAGCTCTCTCCCGGATGTCAAAGCCCACAGACAGGGCCTTGGGGGTGGCAGGATATTCAGTTGCGAGATGCCCCGTGGTGGGGGCGGTGGGGGCCTCCGAGGCTCATGGAGGCCCTTGGCTGTCCGCAAGGGGGGGGCTGGCCTCCCCGTGCTTGTGTGCTTGTGGACCTGGGCCCCGGGTGGCAGGCAACCTGTGAGCAGAAGGCCTCCTCCTACACCCCTCCCCCCCCCAACCCCCTCCCGGGCCCTGTGAGGAAGAGGGCAACTGTGAGGTCAGTGCCACTCGCTCATTGGTCCAAGAAATGAGAGGGCGGGGTTTTTTGGAACAAGGGGCGGAGCCTGGCCTAGTGCTGAGGGCGGTGAAGTCATGGAGGGGGAGGGGCCAGGTGAACTGCTGCTGGTTGTCATGGCAACGGTGGGGGGGGCAGGGCCCTGTGAATGAGGACGAGGATGGGGCTCCCCAGTAGCTGCAGAAGCCCCACCTTCCCCTGGTCCAGACTGGACGCCAGAGAGATGGGCTTTCCCGGAGAATGCCGCAGAAAGGTGGCCCTCAGGGCCCAGCGACCAGTAAGTACTGTGTTTGCCTGACAATAAGACATCCTCCCAGAGAAGACATACTTACAGGTTCCCTTCCGAGTGACCAAGGAGGCGGCCCCCGAAAATAAGCCCTCCCCCGCCTGCCCCCTAGGCCACACATGAGAGTTTCGGTCCACTGTCTCTGAAAGAAATGAAGGCACAAGAAATTCACCGGGAAATTCAGGAATTGGATTGCTATGATAATGTTCAAAAGATGTGGACATGATTGTCCTTGAATAAATGAGTAAATTCTTCATACTGTAGGGTTCTCAGTTTGTCAGATTTGTGTTGACAACTACCGTACCACCGGCATGTACACACGTAAGAAATTTCCTTAATTTTCACCTAACAGTAAATGTGTACCGTCTACTTCTTCATGGAAAAATACCACAACCCCTGAACATAAGACCGAGCGCATCTTTTCTTTTCTTTGTTTTTCTTTTTAAGGTAGAAAGACAAAATGTATTATTTTAAACACTGGAAAAACATTAAAAAACAAGTGTCCATTATATAACCAAGAATGTTAAGTACTTGGAAACTGCAAATCTTCTAAAATGTGGTAGGCTCTTTCAGAGAGCTAAGGATTGCAAATTATCCTACCCTATTTCCTTTCTAATGCCCGCAATGTTTGACATGATGAAAACTTCCAAGAACACTCAACCAACTAATTATTCAGTCAAAGTCACCATGTCAGGGTTCAATTTAAGTGCACAAGTGAGTTTTGTGCAAGATGTTCCTGCCACATGGAGCTTCCAGTTGCATTTCAGAAATGTTAACAAAAGTATCCTCCTCTTTTGCCTGTGAATGTTTGAGTATTGCTGTATTGTTGGCTTCTATCCACTACAGATACTGGTTCTAGGCCAGCCCAAGGGTCTTCAAGCTTTGCAGGTTTGAAATAACTTTCCAGCTCATTAGACGTTTTTTTCCTCTTCCGCGCCCTGATCCAAAAGGTGTACATGTCCTCGGAGAACCCTGGGGGTGTGCCTGCAGCCCCAGGGAGTGGTCGAATTGCTGCTGGGACCCCGCGGGGGACCTGGTCTGGGCGCCCGGGTACCCGCCGGGGGGGGGGGGGGGGGGGGGGGGGGGACGGAGACCCGAACGGGCCCCAGGGGAAGCCGTGGCCGCGCCGCGCTGCGGGGAGGGGCTGCTCCCCTTGGGCCTGCCCCGGGACCCGTAGGACAGCGCGCGGTGCGGGCTCCGGGACCCGACCGGAGGGGAGGGCGTCGTCGGTAGGAAGTTCTGGCGATGCATGTCTCCCGAGCGCATCTTTTGGAGTAAAAATTAACATGAGACAATATCTTGTTTTCTGGGAAACAGGGTAGCTCAGTTTGGGCGGGTCAGTGCCCCCAGAGTGGAAAGGGATTTGGGCGGACTTGACGCAGCTCTCTCCCGGAAGTCAAAGCCCTCAGACAGGGCCTTGGGGCTGGCAGGATATTCAGTTGCGAGATGCCCCGTGGTGGGGGCGGTGGGGGCCTCCGAGGCTCATGGAGGCCCTTGGCTGTCCGCAAGGGGGGGGGCTGGCCTCCCCGTGCTTGTGTGCTTGTGGACCTGGGCCCCGGGTGGCAGGCAACCTGTGAGCAGAAGGCCTCCTCCTACACCCCTCCCCCCCCCCAACCCCCTCCCGGGCCCTGTGAGGAAGAGGGCAACTGTGAGGTCAGTGCCACTCGCTCATTGGTCCAAGAAATGAGAGGGCGGGGTTTTTTGGAACAAGGGGCGGAGCCTGGCCTAGTGCTGAGGGCGGTGAAGTCATGGAGGGGGAGGGGCCAGGTGAACTGCTGCTGGTTGTCATGGCAACGGTGGGGGGGGGCAGGGCCCTGTGAATGAGGACGAGGATGGGGCTCCCCAGTAGCTGCAGAAGCCCCACCTTCCCCTGGTCCAGACTGGACGCCAGAGAGACGGGCTTTCCCGGGAGAATGCCTCAGAAAGGTCGCCCTCAGGGCCCAGCGACCAGTAAGTACTGTGTTTGCCTGACAATAAGACATCCTCCCAGAGAAGACATACTTACAGGTTCCCTTCCGAGTGACCAAGGAGGCGTCCCCCGAAAATAAGCCCTCCCCCGCCTGCCCCCTAGGCCACACATGAGAGTTTCGGTCCACTGTCTCTGAAAGAAATGAAGGCACAAGAAATTCACCGGGAAATTCAGGAATTGGATTGCGATGATAATGTTCAAAAGATGTGGACATGATTGTCCTTGAATAAATGAGTAAATTCTTCATACTGTAGGGTTCTCAGTTTGTCAGATTTGTGTTGACAACTACCGTACCACCGGCATGTACACACGTAAGAAATTTCCTTAATTTTCACCTAACAGTAAATGTGTACCGTCTACTTCTTCGTGGAAAAATACCACAACCCCTGAACATAAGACCGAGCGCATCTTTTCTTTTCTCTTTTTTTTCTTTTTAAGGTAGAAAGACAAAATGTATTATTTTAAACACTGGAAAAACATTAAAAAACAAGTGTCCATTATATAACCAAGAATGTTAAGTACTTGGAAACTGCAAATCTTCTAAAATGTGGTAGGCTCTTTCAGAGAGCTAAAGATTGCAAATTATCCTACCCTATTTCCTTTCTAATGCCCGCAATGTTTGACATGATGAAAACTTCCAAGAACACTCAACCAACTAATTATTCAGTCAAAGTCACCATGTCAGGGTTCAATTTAAGTGCACAAGTGAGTTTTGTGCAAGATGTTCCTGCCACATGGAGCTTCCAGTTGCATTTCAGAAATGTTAACAAAAGTATCCTCCTTTTTTGCCTGTGAATGTTTGAGTATTGCTGTATTGTTGGCTTCTATCCACTACAGATACTGGTTCTAGGCCAGCCCAAGGGTCTTCAAGCTTTGCAGGTTTGAAATAACTTTCCAACTCATTAGACGTTCTTTTTCCTCTTCCGCGCCCTGATCCAAAAGGTGTACATGTCCTCGGAGAACCCTGGGGGTGGGCCTGCAGCCCCAGGGAGTGGTCGAATTGCTGCTGGGACCCCGCGGGGGACCTGGTCTGGGCGCCCGGGTACCCGCCGGGGGGGGGGGGGGGGGGGGGACGGAGACCCGAACGGGCCCCAGGGGAAGCCGCGGCCGCGCCGCGCTGCGGGGAGGGGCTGCTCCCCTTGGGCCTGCCCCGGGACCCGTAGGACAGCGCGCGGTGCGGGCTCCGGGACCCGACCGGAGGGGAGGGCGTCCTCGGTAGGAAGTTCTGGCGATGCATGTCTCCCGAGCGCATCTTTTGGAGTAAAAATTAACATGAGACAATATCTTGTTTTCTGGGAAACAGGGTAGCTCAGTTTGGGCGGGTCAGTGCCCCCAGAGTGGAAAGGGATTTGGGCGGACTTGACGCAGCTCTCTCCCGGAAGTCAAAGCCCTCAGACAGGGCCTTGGGGCTGGCAGGATATTCAGTTGCGAGATGCCCCGTGGTGGGGGCGGTGGGGGCCTCCGAGGCTCATGGAGGCCCTTGGCTGTCCGCAAGGGGGGGGGCTGGCCTCCCCGTGCTTGTGTGCTTGTGGACCTGGGCCCCGGGTGGCAGGCAACCTGTGAGCAGAAGGCCTCCTCCTACACCCCTCCCCCCCCCCAACCCCCTCCCGGGCCCTGTGAGGAAGAGGGCAACTGTGAGGTCAGTGCCACTCGCTCATTGGTCCAAGAAATGAGAGGGCGGGGTTTTTTGGAACAAGGGGCGGAGCCTGGCCTAGTGCTGAGGGCGGTGAAGTCATGGAGGGGGCGGGGCCAGGTGAACTGCTGCTGGTTGTCATGGCAACGGTGGTGGGGGGCAGGGCCCTGTGAATGAGGACGAGGATGGGGCTCCCCAGTAGCTGCAGAAGCCCCACCTTCCCCTGGTCCAGACCGGATGCCAGAGAGACGGGCTTTCCCGGAGAATGCCGCAGAAAGGTGGCCCTCAGGGCCCAGCGACCAGTAAGTACTGTGTTTGCCTGACAATAAGACATCCTCCCAGAGAAGACATACTTACAGGTTCCCTTCCGAGTGACCAAGGAGGCGTCCCCCGAAAATAAGCCCTCCCCCGCCTGCCCCCTAGGCCACACATGAGAGTTTCGGTCCACTGTCTCTGAAAGAAATGAAGGCACAAGAAATTCACCGGGAAATTCAGGAATTGGATTGCGATGATAATGTTCAAAAGATGTGGACATGATTGTCCTTGAATAAATGAGTAAATTCTTCATACTGTAGGGTTCTCAGTTTGTCAGATTTGTGTTGACAACTACCGTACCACCGGCATGTACACACGTAAGAAATTTCCTTAATTTTCACCTAACAGTAAATGTGTACCGTCTACTTCTTCGTGGAAAAATACCACAACCCCTGAACATAAGACCGAGCGCATCTTTTCTTTTCTCTTTTTTTTCTTTTTAAGGTAGAAAGACAAAATGTATTATTTTAAACACTGGAAAAACATTAAAAAACAAGTGTCCATTATATAACCAAGAATGTTAAGTACTTGGAAACTGCAAATCTTCTAAAATGTGGTAGGCTCTTTCAGAGAGCTAAAGATTGCAAATTATCCTACCCTATTTCCTTTCTAATGCCCGCAATGTTTGACATGATGAAAACTTCCAAGAACACTCAACCAACTAATTATTCAGTCAAAGTCACCATGTCAGGGTTCAATTTAAGTGCACAAGTGAGTTTTGTGCAAGATGTTCCTGCCACATGGAGCTTCCAGTTGCATTTCAGAAATGTTAACAAAAGTATCCTCCTTTTTTGCCTGTGAATGTTTGAGTATTGCTGTATTGTTGGCTTCTATCCACTACAGATACTGGTTCTAGGCCAGCCCAAGGGTCTTCAAGCTTTGCAGGTTTGAAATAACTTTCCAACTCATTAGACGTTCTTTTTCCTCTTCCGCGCCCTGATCCAAAAGGTGTACATGTCCTCGGAGAACCCTGGGGGTGGGCCTGCAGCCCCAGGGAGTGGTCGAATTGCTGCTGGGACCCCGCGGGGGACCTGGTCTGGGCGCCCGGGTACCCGCCGGGGGGGGGGGGGGGACGGAGACCCGAACGGGCCCCAGGGGAAGCCGCGGCCGCGCCGCGCTGCGGGGAGGGGCTGCTCCCCTTGGGCCTGCCCCGGGACCCGTAGGACAGCGCGCGGTGCGGGCTCCGGGACCCGACCGGAGGGGAGGGCGTCCTCGGTAGGAAGTTCTGGCGATGCATGTCTCCCGAGCGCATCTTTTGGAGTAAAAATTAACATGAGACAATATCTTGTTTTCTGGGAAACAGGGTAGCTCAGTTTGGGCGGGTCAGTGCCCCCAGAGTGGAAAGGGATTTGGGCGGACTTGACGCAGCTCTCTCCCGGAAGTCAAAGCCCTCAGACAGGGCCTTGGGGGTGGCAGGATATTCAGTTGCGAGATGCCCCGTGGTGGGGGCGGTGGGGGTCTCCGAGGCTCAAGGAGACCCTTGGCTGTCCGCAAGGGGGGGGCTGGCCTCCCCGTGCTTGTGTGCTTGTGGACCTGGGCCCCGGGTGGCAGGCAACCTGTGAGCAGAAGGCCTCCTCCTACACCCCTCCCCCCCCCCAACCCCCTCCCGGGCCCTGTGAGGAAGAGGGCAACTGTGAGGTCAGTGCCACTCGCTCATTGGTCCAAGAAATGAGAGGGCGGGGTTTTTTGGAACAAGGGGCGGAGCCTGGCCTAGTGCTGAGGGCGGTGAAGTCATGGAGGGGGAGGGGCCAGGTGAACTGCTGCTGGTTGTCATGGCAACGGTGGGGGGGGGGCAGGGCCCTGTGAATGAGGACGAGGATGGGGCTCCCCAGTAGCTGCAGAAGCCCCACCTTCCCCTGGTCCAGACCGGATGCCAGAGAGACGGGCTTTCCCGGAGAATGCCGCAGAAAGGTCGCCCTCAGGGCCCAGCGACCAGTAAGTACTGTGTTTGCCTGACAATAAGACATCCTCCCAGAGAAGACATACTTACAGGTTCCCTTCCGAGTGACCAAGGAGGCGTCCCCCGAAAATAAGCCCTCCCCCGCCTGCCCCCTAGGCCACACATGAGAGTTTCGGTCCACTGTCTCTGAAAGAAATGAAGGCACAAGAAATTCACCGGGAAATTCAGGAATTGGATTGCGATGATAATGTTCAAAAGATGTGGACATGATTGTCCTTGAATAAATGAGTAAATTCTTCATACTGTAGGGTTCTCAGTTTGTCAGATTTGTGTTGACAACTACCGTACCACCGGCATGTACACACGTAAGAAATTTCCTTAATTTTCACCTAACAGTAAATGTGTACCGTCTACTTCTTCGTGGAAAAATACCACAACCCCTGAACATAAGACCGAGCGCATCTTTTCTTTTCTCTTTTTTTTCTTTTTAAGGTAGAAAGACAAAATGTATTATTTTAAACACTGGAAAAACATTAAAAAACAAGTGTCCATTATATAACCAAGAATGTTAAGTACTTGGAAACTGCAAATCTTCTAAAATGTGGTAGGCTCTTTCAGAGAGCTAAAGATTGCAAATTATCCTACCCTATTTCCTTTCTAATGCCCGCAATGTTTGACATGATGAAAACTTCCAAGAACACTCAACCAACTAATTATTCAGTCAAAGTCACCATGTCAGGGTTCAATTTAAGTGCACAAGTGAGTTTTGTGCAAGATGTTCCTGCCACATGGAGCTTCCAGTTGCATTTCAGAAATGTTAACAAAAGTATCCTCCTTTTTTGCCTGTGAATGTTTGAGTATTGCTGTATTGTTGGCTTCTATCCACTACAGATACTGGTTCTAGGCCAGCCCAAGGGTCTTCAAGCTTTGCAGGTTTGAAATAACTTTCCAACTCATTAGACGTTCTTTTTCCTCTTCCGCGCCCTGATCCAAAAGGTGTACATGTCCTCGGAGAACCCTGGGGGTGGGCCTGCAGCCCCAGGGAGTGGTCGAATTGCTGCTGGGACCCCGCGGGGGACCTGGTCTGGGCGCCCGGGTACCCGCCGGGGGGACGGAGACCCGAACGGGCCCCAGGGGAAGCCGCGGCCGCGCCGCGCTGCGGGGAGGGGCTGCTCCCCTTGGGCCTGCCCCGGGACCCGTAGGACAGCGCGCGGTGCGGGCTCCGGGACCCGACCGGAGGGGAGGGCGTCCTCGGTAGGAAGTTCTGGCGATGCATGTCTCCCGAGCGCATCTTTTGGAGTAAAAATTAACATGAGACAATATCTTGTTTTCTGGGAAACAGGGTAGCTCAGTTTGGGCGGGTCAGTGCCCCCAGAGTGGAAAGGGATTTGGGCGGACTTGACGCAGCTCTCTCCCGGAAGTCAAAGCCCTCAGACAGGGCCTTGGGGCTGGCAGGATATTCAGTTGCGAGATGCCCCGTGGTGGGGGCGGTGGGGGCCTCCGAGGCTCATGGAGGCCCTTGGCTGTCCGCAAGGGGGGGGGCTGGCCTCCCCGTGCTTGTGTGCTTGTGGACCTGGGCCCCGGGTGGCAGGCAACCTGTGAGCAGAAGGCCTCCTCCTACACCCCTCCCCCCCCCCCAACCCCCTCCCGGGCCCTGTGAGGAAGAGGGCAACTGTGAGGTCAGTGCCACTCGCTCATTGGTCCAAGAAATGAGAGGGCGGGGTTTTTTGGAACAAGGGGCGGAGCCTGGCCTAGTGCTGAGGGCGGTGAAGTCATGGAGGGGGAGGGGCCAGGCGAACTGCTGCTGGTTGTCATGGCAACGGTGGGGGGGGGCAGGGCCCTGTGAATGAGGACGAGGATGGGGCTCCCCAGTAGCTGCAGAAGCCCCACCTTCCCCTGGTCCAGACTGGACGCCAGAGAGACGGGCTTTCCCGGGAGAATGCCTCAGAAAGGTCGCCCTCAGGGCCCAGCGACCAGTAAGTACTGTGTTTGCCTGACAATAAGACATCCTCCCAGAGAAGACATACTTACAGGTTCCCTTCCGAGTGACCAAGGAGGCGGCCCCCGAAAATAAGCCCTCCCCCGCCTGCCCCCTAGGCCACACATGAGAGTTTCGGTCCACTGTCTCTGAAAGAAATGAAGGCACAAGAAATTCACCGGGAAATTCAGGAATTGGATTGCTATGATAATGTTCAAAAGATGTGGACATGATTGTCCTTGAATAAATGAGTAAATTCTTCATACTGTAGGGTTCTCAGTTTGTCAGATTTGTGTTGACAACTACCGTACCACCGGCATGTACACACGTAAGAAATTTCCTTAATTTTCACCTAACAGTAAATGTGTACCGTCTACTTCTTCGTGGAAAAATACCACAACCCCTGAACATAAGACCGAGCGCATCTTTTCTTTTCTTTTTTTTTTCTTTTTAAGGTAGAAAGACAAAATGTATTATTTTAAACACTGGAAAAACATTAAAAAACAAGTGTCCATTATATAACCAAGAATGTTAAGTACTTGGAAACTGCAAATCTTCTAAAATGTGGTAGGCTCTTTCAGAGAGCTAAAGATTGCAAATTATCCTACCCTATTTCCTTTCTAATGCCCGCAATGTTTGACATGATGAAAACTTCCAAGAACACTCAACCAACTAATTATTCAGTCAAAGTCACCATGTCAGGGTTCAATTTAAGTGCACAAGTGAGTTTTGTGCAAGATGTTCCTGCCACATGGAGCTTCCAGTTGCATTTCAGAAATGTTAACAAAAGTATCCTCCTTTTTTGCCTGTGAATGTTTGAGTATTGCTGTATTGTTGGCTTCTATCCACTACAGATACTGGTTCTAGGCCAGCCCAAGGGTCTTCAAGCTTTGCAGGTTTGAAATAACTTTCCAACTCATTAGACGTTCTTTTTCCTCTTCCGCGCCCTGATCCAAAAGGTGTACATGTCCTCGGAGAACCCTGGGGGTGGGCCTGCAGCCCCAGGGAGTGGTCGAATTGCTGCTGGGACCCCGCGGGGGACCTGGTCTGGGCGCCTGGGTACCCGCCGGGGGGACGGAGACCCGAACGGGCCCCAGGGGAAGCCGCGGCCGCGCCGCGCTGCGGGGAGGGGCTGCTCCCCTTGGGCCTGCCCCGGGACCCGTAGGACAGCGCGCGGTGCGGGCTCCGGGACCCGACCGGAGGGGAGGGCGTCCTCGGTAGGAAGTTCTGGCGATGCATGTCTCCCGAGCGCATCTTTTGGAGTAAAAATTAACATGAGACAATATCTTGTTTTCTGGGAAACAGGGTAGCTCAGTTTGGGCGGGTCAGTGCCCCCAGAGTGGAAAGGGATTTGGGCGGACTTGACGCAGCTCTCTCCCGGAAGTCAAAGCCCTCAGACAGGGCCTTGGGGCTGGCAGGATATTCAGTTGCGAGATGCCCCGTGGTGGGGGCGGTGGGGGCCTCCGAGGCTCATGGAGGCCCTTGGCTGTCCGCAAGGGGGGGGGCTGGCCTCCCCGTGCTTGTGTGCTTGTGGACCTGGGCCCCGGGTGGCAGGCAACCTGTGAGCAGAAGGCCTCCGCCTACACCCCTCCCCCCCCCCCAACCCCCTCCCGGGCCCTGTGAGGAAGAGGGCAACTGTGAGGTCAGTGCCACTCGCTCATTGGTCCAAGAAATGAGAGGGCGGGGTTTTTTGGAACAAGGGGCGGAGCCTGGCCTAGTGCTGAGGGCGGTGAAGTCATGGAGGGGGAGGGGCCAGGCGAACTGCTGCTGGTTGTCATGGCAACGGTGGGGGGGGGCAGGGCCCTGTGAATGAGGACGAGGATGGGGCTCCCCAGTAGCTGCAGAAGCCCCACCTTCCCCTGGTCCAGACTGGACGCCAGAGAGACGGGCTTTCCCGGGAGAATGCCTCAGAAAGGTCGCCCTCAGGGCCCAGCGACCAGTAAGTACTGTGTTTGCCTGACAATAAGACATCCTCCCAGAGAAGACATACTTACAGGTTCCCTTCCGAGTGACCAACGAGGCGGCCCCCGAAAATAAGCCCTCCCCCGCCTGCCCCCTAGGCCACACATGAGAGTTTCGGTCCACTGTCTCTGAAAGAAATGAAGGCACAAGAAATTCACCGGGAAATTCAGAAATTGGATTGCTATGATAATGTTCAAAAGATGTGGACATGATTGTCCTTGAATAAATGAGTAAATTCTTCATACTGTAGGGTTCTCAGTTTGTCAGATTTGTGTTGACAACTACCGTACCACCGGCATGTACACACGTAAGAAATTTCCTTAATTTTCACCTAACAGTAAATGTGTACCGTCTACTTCTTCGTGGAAAAATACCACAACCCCTGAACATAAGACCGAGCGCATCTTTTCTTTTCTTTTTTTTTTTCTTTTTAAGGTAGAAAGACAAAATGTATTATTTTAAACACTGGAAAAACATTAAAAAACAAGTGTCCATTATATAACCAAGAATGTTAAGTACTTGGAAACTGCAAATCTTCTAAAATGTGGTAGGCTCTTTCAGAGAGCTAAAGATTGCAAATTATCCTACCCTATTTCCTTTCTAATGCCCGCAATGTTTGACATGATGAAAACTTCCAAGAACACTCAACCAACTAATTATTCAGTCAAAGTCACCATGTCAGGGTTCAATTTAAGTGCACAAGTGAGTTTTGTGCAAGATGTTCCTGCCACATGGAGCTTCCAGTTGCATTTCAGAAATGTTAACAAAAGTATCCTCCTTTTTTGCCTGTGAATGTTTGAGTATTGCTGTATTGTTGGCTTCTATCCACTACAGATACTGGTTCTAGGCCAGCCCAAGGGTCTTCAAGCTTTGCAGGTTTGAAATAACTTTCCAACTCATTAGACGTTCTTTTTCCTCTTCCGCGCCCTGATCCAAAAGGTGTACATGTCCTCGGAGAACCCTGGGGGTGGGCCTGCAGCCCCAGGGAGTGGTCGAATTGCTGCTGGGACCCCGCGGGGGACCTGGTCTGGGCGCCCGGGTACCCGCCGGGGGGACGGAGACCCGAACGGGCCCCAGGGGAAGCCGCGGCCGCGCCGCGCTGCGGGGAGGGGCTGCTCCCCTTGGGCCTGCCCCGGGACCCGTAGGACAGCGCGCGGTGCGGGCTCCGGGACCCGACCGGAGGGGAGGGCGTCCTCGGTAGGAAGTTCTGGCGATGCATGTCTCCCGAGCGCATCTTTTGGAGTAAAAATTAACATGAGACAATATCTTGTTTTCTGGGAAACAGGGTAGCTCAGTTTGGGCGGGTCGGTGCCCCCAGAGTGGAAAGGGATTTGGGCGGACTTGACGCAGCTCTCTCCCGGAAGTCAAAGCCCTCAGACAGGGCTGGCAGGATATTCAGTTGCGAGATGCCCCGTGGTGGGGGCGGTGGGGGCCTCCGAGGCTCATGGAGGCCCTTGGCTGTCCGCAAGGGGGGGGGCTGGCCTCCCCGTGCTTGTGTGCTTGTGGACCTGGGCCCCGGGTGGCAGGCAACCTGTGAGCAGAAGGCCTCCGCCTACACCCCTCCCCCCCCCCCAACCCCCTCCCGGGCCCTGTGAGGAAGAGGGCAACTGTGAGGTCAGTGCCACTCGCTCATTGGTCCAAGAAATGAGAGGGCGGGGTTTTTTGGAACAAGGGGCGGAGCCTGGCCTAGTGCTGAGGGCGGTGAAGTCATGGAGGGGGAGGGGCCAGGCGAACTGCTGCTGGTTGTCATGGCAACGGTGGGGGGGGGCAGGGCCCTGTGAATGAGGACGAGGATGGGGCTCCCCAGTAGCTGCAGAAGCCCCACCTTCCCCTGGTCCAGACTGGACGCCAGAGAGACGGGCTTTCCCGGGAGAATGCCTCAGAAAGGTCGCCCTCAGGGCCCAGCGACCAGTAAGTACTGTGTTTGCCTGACAATAAGACATCCTCCCAGAGAAGACATACTTACAGGTTCCCTTCCGAGTGACCAACGAGGCGGCCCCCGAAAATAAGCCCTCCCCCGCCTGCCCCCTAGGCCACACATGAGAGTTTCGGTCCACTGTCTCTGAAAGAAATGAAGGCACAAGAAATTCACCGGGAAATTCAGAAATTGGATTGCTATGATAATGTTCAAAAGATGTGGACATGATTGTCCTTGAATAAATGAGTAAATTCTTCATACTGTAGGGTTCTCAGTTTGTCAGATTTGTGTTGACAACTACCGTACCACCGGCATGTACACACGTAAGAAATTTCCTTAATTTTCACCTAACAGTAAATGTGTACCGTCTACTTCTTCGTGGAAAAATACCACAACCCCTGAACATAAGACCGAGCGCATCTTTTCTTTTCTTTTTTTTTTTCTTTTTAAGGTAGAAAGACAAAATGTATTATTTTAAACACTGGAAAAACATTAAAAAACAAGTGTCCATTATATAACCAAGAATGTTAAGTACTTGGAAACTGCAAATCTTCTAAAATGTGGTAGGCTCTTTCAGAGAGCTAAAGATTGCAAATTATCCTACCCTATTTCCTTTCTAATGCCCGCAATGTTTGACATGATGAAAACTTCCAAGAACACTCAACCAACTAATTATTCAGTCAAAGTCACCATGTCAGGGTTCAATTTAAGTGCACAAGTGAGTTTTGTGCAAGATGTTCCTGCCACATGGAGCTTCCAGTTGCATTTCAGAAATGTTAACAAAAGTATCCTCCTTTTTTGCCTGTGAATGTTTGAGTATTGCTGTATTGTTGGCTTCTATCCACTACAGATACTGGTTCTAGGCCAGCCCAAGGGTCTTCAAGCTTTGCAGGTTTGAAATAACTTTCCAACTCATTAGACGTTCTTTTTCCTCTTCCGCGCCCTGATCCAAAAGGTGTACATGTCCTCGGAGAACCCTGGGGGTGGGCCTGCAGCCCCAGGGAGTGGTCGAATTGCTGCTGGGACCCCGCGGGGGACCTGGTCTGGGCGCCCGGGTACCCGCCGGGGGGACGGAGACCCGAACGGGCCCCAGGGGAAGCCGCGGCCGCGCCGCGCTGCGGGGAGGGGCTGCTCCCCTTGGGCCTGCCCCGGGACCCGTAGGACAGCGCGCGGTGCGGGCTCCGGGACCCGACCGGAGGGGAGGGCGTCCTCGGTAGGAAGTTCTGGCGATGCATGTCTCCCGAGCGCATCTTTTGGAGTAAAAATTAACATGAGACAATATCTTGTTTTCTGGGAAACAGGGTAGCTCAGTTTGGGCGGGTCAGTGCCCCCAGAGTGGAAAGGGATTTGGGCGGACTTGACGCAGCTCTCTCCCGGAAGTCAAAGCCCTCAGACAGGGCCTTGGGGCTGGCAGGATATTCAGTTGCGAGATGCCCCGTGGTGGGGGCGGTGGGGGCCTCCGAGGCTCATGGAGGCCCTTGGCTGTCCGCAAGGGGGGGGGCTGGCCTCCCCGTGCTTGTGTGCTTGTGGACCTGGGCCCCGGGTGGCAGGCAACCTGTGAGCAGAAGGCCTCCTCCTACACCCCTCCCCCCCCCCCAACCCCCTCCCGGGCCCTGTGAGGAAGAGGGCAACTGTGAGGTCAGTGCCACTCGCTCATTGGTCCAAGAAATGAGAGGGCGGGGTTTTTTGGAACAAGGGGCGGAGCCTGGCCTAGTGCTGAGGGCGGTGAAGTCATGGAGGGGGAGGGGCCAGGCGAACTGCTGCTGGTTGTCATGGCAACGGTGGGGGGGGGCAGGGCCCTGTGAATGAGGACGAGGATGGGGCTCCCCAGTAGCTGCAGAAGCCCCACCTTCCCCTGGTCCAGACTGGACGCCAGAGAGATGGGCTTTCCCGGGAGAATGCCTCAGAAAGGTCGCCCTCAGGGCCCAGCGACCAGTAAGTACTGTGTTTGCCTGACAATAAGACATCCTCCCAGAGAAGACATACTTACAGGTTCCCTTCCGAGTGACCAAGGAGGCGGCCCCCGAAAATAAGCCCTCCCCCGCCTGCCCCCTAGGCCACACATGAGAGTTTCGGTCCACTGTCTCTGAAAGAAATGAAGGCACAAGAAATTCACCGGGAAATTCAGGAATTGGATTGCTATGATAATGTTCAAAAGATGTGGACATGATTGTCCTTGAATAAATGAGTAAATTCTTCATACTGTAGGGTTCTCAGTTTGTCAGATTTGTGTTGACAACTACCGTACCACCGGCATGTACACACGTAAGAAATTTCCTTAATTTTCACCTAACAGTAAATGTGTACCGTCTACTTCTTCGTGGAAAAATACCACAACCCCTGAACATAAGACCGAGCGCATCTTTTCTTTTCTTTTTTTTTTCTTTTTAAGGTAGAAAGACAAAATGTATTATTTTAAACACTGGAAAAACATTAAAAAACAAGTGTCCATTATATAACCAAGAATGTTAAGTACTTGGAAACTGCAAATCTTCTAAAATGTGGTAGGCTCTTTCAGAGAGCTAAAGATTGCAAATTATCCTACCCTATTTCCTTTCTAATGCCCGCAATGTTTGACATGATGAAAACTTCCAAGAACACTCAACCAACTAATTATTCAGTCAAAGTCACCATGTCAGGGTTCAATTTAAGTGCACAAGTGAGTTTTGTGCAAGATGTTCCTGCCACATGGAGCTTCCAGTTGCATTTCAGAAATGTTAACAAAAGTATCCTCCTTTTTTGCCTGTGAATGTTTGAGTATTGCTGTATTGTTGGCTTCTATCCACTACAGATACTGGTTCTAGGCCAGCCCAAGGGTCTTCAAGCTTTGCAGGTTTGAAATAACTTTCCAACTCATTAGACGTTCTTTTTCCTCTTCCGCGCCCTGATCCAAAAGGTGTACATGTCCTCGGAGAACCCTGGGGGTGGGCCTGCAGCCCCAGGGAGTGGTCGAATTGCTGCTGGGACCCCGCGGGGGACCTGGTCTGGGCGCCCGGGTACCCGCCGGGGGGACGGAGACCCGAACGGGCCCCAGGGGAAGCCGCGGCCGCGCCGCGCTGCGGGGAGGGGCTGCTCCCCTTGGGCCTGCCCCGGGACCCGTAGGACAGCGCGCGGTGCGGGCTCCGGGACCCGACCGGAGGGGAGGGCGTCCTCGGTAGGAAGTTCTGGCGATGCATGTCTCCCGAGCGCATCTTTTGGAGTAAAAATTAACATGAGACAATATCTTGTTTTCTGGGAAACAGGGTAGCTCAGTTTGGGCGGGTCAGTGCCCCCAGAGTGGAAAGGGATTTGGGCGGACTTGACGCAGCTCTCTCCCGGAAGTCAAAGCCCTCAGACAGGGCCTTGGGGCTGGCAGGATATTCAGTTGCGAGATGCCCCGTGGTGGGGGCGGTGGGGGCCTCCGAGGCTCATGGAGGCCCTTGGCTGTCCGCAAGGGGGGGGGCTGGCCTCCCCGTGCTTGTGTGCTTGTGGACCTGGGCCCCGGGTGGCAGGCAACCTGTGAGCAGAAGGCCTCCTCCTACACCCCTCCCCCCCCCCCAACCCCCTCCCGGGCCCTGTGAGGAAGAGGGCAACTGTGAGGTCAGTGCCACTCGCTCATTGGTCCAAGAAATGAGAGGGCGGGGTTTTTTGGAACAAGGGGCGGAGCCTGGCCTAGTGCTGAGGGCGGTGAAGTCATGGAGGGGGAGGGGCCAGGCGAACTGCTGCTGGTTGTCATGGCAACGGTGGGGGGGGGCAGGGCCCTGTGAATGAGGACGAGGATGGGGCTCCCCAGTAGCTGCAGAAGCCCCACCTTCCCCTGGTCCAGACTGGACGCCAGAGAGATGGGCTTTCCCGGGAGAATGCCTCAGAAAGTTCGCCCTCAGGGCCCAGCGACCAGTAAGTACTGTGTTTGCCTGACAATAAGACATCCTCCCAGAGAAGACATACTTACAGGTTCCCTTCCGAGTGACCAAGGAGGCGGCCCCCGAAAATAAGCCCTCCCCCGCCTGCCCCCTAGGCCACACATGAGAGTTTCGGTCCACTGTCTCTGAAAGAAATGAAGGCACAAGAAATTCACCGGGAAATTCAGGAATTGGATTGCTATGATAATGTTCAAAAGATGTGGACATGATTGTCCTTGAATAAATGAGTAAATTCTTCATACTGTAGGGTTCTCAGTTTGTCAGATTTGTGTTGACAACTACCGTACCACCGGCATGTACACACGTAAGAAATTTCCTTAATTTTCACCTAACAGTAAATGTGTACCGTCTACTTCTTCGTGGAAAAATACCACAACCCCTGAACATAAGACCGAGCGCATCTTTTCTTTTCTTTTTTTTTTCTTTTTAAGGTAGAAAGACAAAATGTATTATTTTAAACACTGGAAAAACATTAAAAAACAAGTGTCCATTATATAACCAAGAATGTTAAGTACTTGGAAACTGCAAATCTTCTAAAATGTGGTAGGCTCTTTCAGAGAGCTAAAGATTGCAAATTATCCTACCCTATTTCCTTTCTAATGCCCGCAATGTTTGACATGATGAAAACTTCCAAGAACACTCAACCAACTAATTATTCAGTCAAAGTCACCATGTCAGGGTTCAATTTAAGTGCACAAGTGAGTTTTGTGCAAGATGTTCCTGCCACATGGAGCTTCCAGTTGCATTTCAGAAATGTTAACAAAAGTATCCTCCTTTTTTGCCTGTGAATGTTTGAGTATTGCTGTATTGTTGGCTTCTATCCACTACAGATACTGGTTCTAGGCCAGCCCAAGGGTCTTCAAGCTTTGCAGGTTTGAAATAACTTTCCAACTCATTAGACGTTCTTTTTCCTCTTCCGCGCCCTGATCCAAAAGGTGTACATGTCCTCGGAGAACCCTGGGGGTGGGCCTGCAGCCCCAGGGAGTGGTCGAATTGCTGCTGGGACCCCGCGGGGGACCTGGTCTGGGCGCCCGGGTACCCGCCGGGGGGACGGAGACCCGAACGGGCCCCAGGGGAAGCCGCGGCCGCGCCGCGCTGCGGGGAGGGGCTGCTCCCCTTGGGCCTGCCCCGGGACCCGTAGGACAGCGCGCGGTGCGGGCTCCGGGACCCGACCGGAGGGGAGGGCGTCCTCGGTAGGAAGTTCTGGCGATGCATGTCTCCCGAGCGCATCTTTTGGAGTAAAAATTAACATGAGACAATATCTTGTTTTCTGGGAAACAGGGTAGCTCAGTTTGGGCGGGTCAGTGCCCCCAGAGTGGAAAGGGATTTGGGCGGACTTGACGCAGCTCTCTCCCGGAAGTCAAAGCCCTCAGACAGGGCTGGCAGGATATTCAGTTGCGAGATGCCCCGTGGTGGGGGCGGTGGGGGCCTCCGAGGCTCATGGAGGCCCTTGGCTGTCCGCAAGGGGGGGGGCTGGCCTCCCCGTGCTTGTGTGCTTGTGGACCTGGGCCCCGGGTGGCAGGCAACCTGTGAGCAGAAGGCCTCCGCCTACACCCCTCCCCCCCCCCCAACCCCCTCCCGGGCCCTGTGAGGAAGAGGGCAACTGTGAGGTCAGTGCCACTCGCTCATTGGTCCAAGAAATGAGAGGGCGGGGTTTTTTGGAACAAGGGGCGGAGCCTGGCCTAGTGCTGAGGGCGGTGAAGTCATGGAGGGGGAGGGGCCAGGCGAACTGCTGCTGGTTGTCATGGCAACGGTGGGGGGGGGCAGGGCCCTGTGAATGAGGACGAGGATGGGGCTCCCCAGTAGCTGCAGAAGCCCCACCTTCCCCTGGTCCAGACTGGACGCCAGAGAGACGGGCTTTCCCGGGAGAATGCCTCAGAAAGGTCGCCCTCAGGGCCCAGCGACCAGTAAGTACTGTGTTTGCCTGACAATAAGACATCCTCCCAGAGAAGACATACTTACAGGTTCCCTTCCGAGTGACCAAGGAGGCGGCCCCCGAAAATAAGCCCTCCCCCGCCTGCCCCCTAGGCCACACATGAGAGTTTCGGTCCACTGTCTCTGAAAGAAATGAAGGCACAAGAAATTCACCGGGAAATTCAGAAATTGGATTGCTATGATAATGTTCAAAAGATGTGGACATGATTGTCCTTGAATAAATGAGTAAATTCTTCATACTGTAGGGTTCTCAGTTTGTCAGATTTGTGTTGACAACTACCGTACCACCGGCATGTACACACGTAAGAAATTTCCTTAATTTTCACCTAACAGTAAATGTGTACCGTCTACTTCTTCGTGGAAAAATACCACAACCCCTGAACATAAGACCGAGCGCATCTTTTCTTTTCTTTTTTTTTTTCTTTTTAAGGTAGAAAGACAAAATGTATTATTTTAAACACTGGAAAAACATTAAAAAACAAGTGTCCATTATATAACCAAGAATGTTAAGTACTTGGAAACTGCAAATCTTCTAAAATGTGGTAGGCTCTTTCAGAGAGCTAAAGATTGCAAATTATCCTACCCTATTTCCTTTCTAATGCCCGCAATGTTTGACATGATGAAAACTTCCAAGAACACTCAACCAACTAATTATTCAGTCAAAGTCACCATGTCAGGGTTCAATTTAAGTGCACAAGTGAGTTTTGTGCAAGATGTTCCTGCCACATGGAGCTTCCAGTTGCATTTCAGAAATGTTAACAAAAGTATCCTCCTTTTTTGCCTGTGAATGTTTGAGTATTGCTGTATTGTTGGCTTCTATCCACTACAGATACTGGTTCTAGGCCAGCCCAAGGGTCTTCAAGCTTTGCAGGTTTGAAATAACTTTCCAACTCATTAGACGTTCTTTTTCCTCTTCCGCGCCCTGATCCAAAAGGTGTACATGTCCTCGGAGAACCCTGGGGGTGGGCCTGCAGCCCCAGGGAGTGGTCGAATTGCTGCTGGGACCCCGCGGGGGACCTGGTCTGGGCACCCGGGTACCCGCTGGGGGGACGGAGACCCGAACGGGCCCCAGGGGAAGCCGCGGCCGCGCCGCGCTGCGGGGAGGGGCTGCTCCCCTTGGGCCTGCCCCGGGACCCGTAGGACAGCGCGCGGTGCGGGCTCCGGGACCCGACCGGAGGGGAGGGCGTCCTCGGTAGGAAGTTCTGGCGATGCATGTCTCCCGAGCGCATCTTTTGGAGTAAAAATTAACATGAGACAATATCTTGTTTTCTGGGAAACAGGGTAGCTCAGTTTGGGCGGGTCAGTGCCCCCAGAGTGGAAAGGGATTTGGGCGGACTTGACGCAGCTCTCTCCCGGAAGTCAAAGCCCTCAGACAGGGCCTTGGGGCTGGCAGGATATTCAGTTGCGAGATGCCCCGTGGTGGGGGCGGTGGGGGCCTCCGAGGCTCATGGAGGCCCTTGGCTGTCCGCAAGGGGGGGGGCTGGCCTCCCCGTGCTTGTGTGCTTGTGGACCTGGGCCCCGGGTGGCAGGCAACCTGTGAGCAGAAGGCCTCCTCCTACACCCCTCCCCCCCCCCAACCCCCTCCCGGGCCCTGTGAGGAAGAGGGCAACTGTGAGGTCAGTGCCACTCGCTCATTGGTCCAAGAAATGAGAGGGCGGGGTTTTTTGGAACAAGGGGCGGAGCCTGGCCTAGTGCTGAGGGCGGTGAAGTCATGGAGGGGGAGGGGCCAGGCGAACTGCTGCTGGTTGTCATGGCAACGGTGGGGGGGGGCAGGGCCCTGTGAATGAGGACGAGGATGGGGCTCCCCAGTAGCTGCAGAAGCCCCACCTTCCCCTGGTCCAGACTGGACGCCAGAGAGATGGGCTTTCCCGGGAGAATGCCTCAGAAAGTTCGCCCTCAGGGCCCAGCGACCAGTAAGTACTGTGTTTGCCTGACAATAAGACATCCTCCCAGAGAAGACATACTTACAGGTTCCCTTCCGAGTGACCAAGGAGGCGGCCCCCGAAAATAAGCCCTCCCCCGCCTGCCCCCTAGGCCACACATGAGAGTTTCGGTCCACTGTCTCTGAAAGAAATGAAGGCACAAGAAATTCACCGGGAAATTCAGGAATTGGATTGCTATGATAATGTTCAAAAGATGTGGACATGATTGTCCTTGAATAAATGAGTAAATTCTTCATACTGTAGGGTTCTCAGTTTGTCAGATTTGTGTTGACAACTACCGTACCACCGGCATGTACACACGTAAGAAATTTCCTTAATTTTCACCTAACAGTAAATGTGTACCGTCTACTTCTTCGTGGAAAAATACCACAACCCCTGAACATAAGACCGAGCGCATCTTTTCTTTTCTTTTTTTTTTCTTTTTAAGGTAGAAAGACAAAATGTATTATTTTAAACACTGGAAAAACATTAAAAAACAAGTGTCCATTATATAACCAAGAATGTTAAGTACTTGGAAACTGCAAATCTTCTAAAATGTGGTAGGCTCTTTCAGAGAGCTAAAGATTGCAAATTATCCTACCCTATTTCCTTTCTAATGCCCGCAATGTTTGACATGATGAAAACTTCCAAGAACACTCAACCAACTAATTATTCAGTCAAAGTCACCATGTCAGGGTTCAATTTAAGTGCACAAGTGAGTTTTGTGCAAGATGTTCCTGCCACATGGAGCTTCCAGTTGCATTTCAGAAATGTTAACAAAAGTATCCTCCTTTTTTGCCTGTGAATGTTTGAGTATTGCTGTATTGTTGGCTTCTATCCACTACAGATACTGGTTCTAGGCCAGCCCAAGGGTCTTCAAGCTTTGCAGGTTTGAAATAACTTTCCAACTCATTAGACGTTCTTTTTCCTCTTCCGCGCCCTGATCCAAAAGGTGTACATGTCCTCGGAGAACCCTGGGGGTGGGCCTGCAGCCCCAGGGAGTGGTCGAATTGCTGCTGGGACCCCGCGGGGGACCTGGTCTGGGCGCCCGGGTACCCGCCGGGGGGACGGAGACCCGAACGGGCCCCAGGGGAAGCCGCGGCCGCGCCGCGCTGCGGGGAGGGGCTGCTCCCCTTGGGCCTGCCCCGGGACCCGTAGGACAGCGCGCGGTGCGGGCTCCGGGACCCGACCGGAGGGGAGGGCGTCCTCGGTAGGAAGTTCTGGCGATGCATGTCTCCCGAGCGCATCTTTTGGAGTAAAAATTAACATGAGACAATATCTTGTTTTCTGGGAAACAGGGTAGCTCAGTTTGGGCGGGTCAGTGCCCCCAGAGTGGAAAGGGATTTGGGCGGACTTGACGCAGCTCTCTCCCGGAAGTCAAAGCCCTCAGACAGGGCTGGCAGGATATTCAGTTGCGAGATGCCCCGTGGTGGGGGCGGTGGGGGCCTCCGAGGCTCATGGAGGCCCTTGGCTGTCCGCAAGGGGGGGGGCTGGCCTCCCCGTGCTTGTGTGCTTGTGGACCTGGGCCCCGGGTGGCAGGCAACCTGTGAGCAGAAGGCCTCCGCCTACACCCCTCCCCCCCCCCCAACCCCCTCCCGGGCCCTGTGAGGAAGAGGGCAACTGTGAGGTCAGTGCCACTCGCTCATTGGTCCAAGAAATGAGAGGGCGGGGTTTTTTGGAACAAGGGGCGGAGCCTGGCCTAGTGCTGAGGGCGGTGAAGTCATGGAGGGGGAGGGGCCAGGCGAACTGCTGCTGGTTGTCATGGCAACGGTGGGGGGGGGCAGGGCCCTGTGAATGAGGACGAGGATGGGGCTCCCCAGTAGCTGCAGAAGCCCCACCTTCCCCTGGTCCAGACTGGACGCCAGAGAGACGGGCTTTCCCGGGAGAATGCCTCAGAAAGGTCGCCCTCAGGGCCCAGCGACCAGTAAGTACTGTGTTTGCCTGACAATAAGACATCCTCCCAGAGAAGACATACTTACAGGTTCCCTTCCGAGTGACCAACGAGGCGGCCCCCGAAAATAAGCCCTCCCCCGCCTGCCCCCTAGGCCACACATGAGAGTTTCGGTCCACTGTCTCTGAAAGAAATGAAGGCACAAGAAATTCACCGGGAAATTCAGAAATTGGATTGCTATGATAATGTTCAAAAGATGTGGACATGATTGTCCTTGAATAAATGAGTAAATTCTTCATACTGTAGGGTTCTCAGTTTGTCAGATTTGTGTTGACAACTACCGTACCACCGGCATGTACACACGTAAGAAATTTCCTTAATTTTCACCTAACAGTAAATGTGTACCGTCTACTTCTTCGTGGAAAAATACCACAACCCCTGAACATAAGACCGAGCGCATCTTTTCTTTTCTTTTTTTTTTTCTTTTTAAGGTAGAAAGACAAAATGTATTATTTTAAACACTGGAAAAACATTAAAAAACAAGTGTCCATTATATAACCAAGAATGTTAAGTACTTGGAAACTGCAAATCTTCTAAAATGTGGTAGGCTCTTTCAGAGAGCTAAAGATTGCAAATTATCCTACCCTATTTCCTTTCTAATGCCCGCAATGTTTGACATGATGAAAACTTCCAAGAACACTCAACCAACTAATTATTCAGTCAAAGTCACCATGTCAGGGTTCAATTTAAGTGCACAAGTGAGTTTTGTGCAAGATGTTCCTGCCACATGGAGCTTCCAGTTGCATTTCAGAAATGTTAACAAAAGTATCCTCCTTTTTTGCCTGTGAATGTTTGAGTATTGCTGTATTGTTGGCTTCTATCCACTACAGATACTGGTTCTAGGCCAGCCCAAGGGTCTTCAAGCTTTGCAGGTTTGAAATAACTTTCCAACTCATTAGACGTTCTTTTTCCTCTTCCGCGCCCTGATCCAAAAGGTGTACATGTCCTCGGAGAACCCTGGGGGTGGGCCTGCAGCCCCAGGGAGTGGTCGAATTGCTGCTGGGACCCCGCGGGGGACCTGGTCTGGGCGCCCGGGTACCCGCTGGGGGGACGGAGACCCGAACGGGCCCCAGGGGAAGCCGCGGCCGCGCCGCGCTGCGGGGAGGGGCTGCTCCCCTTGGGCCTGCCCCGGGACCCGTAGGACAGCGCGCGGTGCGGGCTCCGGGACCCGACCGGAGGGGAGGGCGTCCTCGGTAGGAAGTTCTGGCGATGCATGTCTCCCGAGCGCATCTTTTGGAGTAAAAATTAACATGAGACAATATCTTGTTTTCTGGGAAACAGGGTAGCTCAGTTTGGGCGGGTCAGTGCCCCCAGAGTGGAAAGGGATTTGGGCGGACTTGACGCAGCTCTCTCCCGGAAGTCAAAGCCCTCAGACAGGGCCTTGGGGCTGGCAGGATATTCAGTTGCGAGATGCCCCGTGGTGGGGGCGGTGGGGGCCTCCGAGGCTCATGGAGGCCCTTGGCTGTCCGCAAGGGGGGGGGCTGGCCTCCCCGTGCTTGTGTGCTTGTGGACCTGGGCCCCGGGTGGCAGGCAACCTGTGAGCAGAAGGCCTCCTCCTACACCCCTCCCCCCCCCCAACCCCCTCCCGGGCCCTGTGAGGAAGAGGGCAACTGTGAGGTCAGTGCCACTCGCTCATTGGTCCAAGAAATGAGAGGGCGGGGTTTTTTGGAACAAGGGGCGGAGCCTGGCCTAGTGCTGAGGGCGGTGAAGTCATGGAGGGGGAGGGGCCAGGCGAACTGCTGCTGGTTGTCATGGCAACGGTGGGGGGGGGCAGGGCCCTGTGAATGAGGACGAGGATGGGGCTCCCCAGTAGCTGCAGAAGCCCCACCTTCCCCTGGTCCAGACTGGACGCCAGAGAGATGGGCTTTCCCGGGAGAATGCCTCAGAAAGTTCGCCCTCAGGGCCCAGCGACCAGTAAGTACTGTGTTTGCCTGACAATAAGACATCCTCCCAGAGAAGACATACTTACAGGTTCCCTTCCGAGTGACCAAGGAGGCGGCCCCCGAAAATAAGCCCTCCCCCGCCTGCCCCCTAGGCCACACATGAGAGTTTCGGTCCACTGTCTCTGAAAGAAATGAAGGCACAAGAAATTCACCGGGAAATTCAGGAATTGGATTGCTATGATAATGTTCAAAAGATGTGGACATGATTGTCCTTGAATAAATGAGTAAATTCTTCATACTGTAGGGTTCTCAGTTTGTCAGATTTGTGTTGACAACTACCGTACCACCGGCATGTACACACGTAAGAAATTTCCTTAATTTTCACCTAACAGTAAATGTGTACCGTCTACTTCTTCGTGGAAAAATACCACAACCCCTGAACATAAGACCGAGCGCATCTTTTCTTTTCTTTTTTTTTTCTTTTTAAGGTAGAAAGACAAAATGTATTATTTTAAACACTGGAAAAACATTAAAAAACAAGTGTCCATTATATAACCAAGAATGTTAAGTACTTGGAAACTGCAAATCTTCTAAAATGTGGTAGGCTCTTTCAGAGAGCTAAAGATTGCAAATTATCCTACCCTATTTCCTTTCTAATGCCCGCAATGTTTGACATGATGAAAACTTCCAAGAACACTCAACCAACTAATTATTCAGTCAAAGTCACCATGTCAGGGTTCAATTTAAGTGCACAAGTGAGTTTTGTGCAAGATGTTCCTGCCACATGGAGCTTCCAGTTGCATTTCAGAAATGTTAACAAAAGTATCCTCCTTTTTTGCCTGTGAATGTTTGAGTATTGCTGTATTGTTGGCTTCTATCCACTACAGATACTGGTTCTAGGCCAGCCCAAGGGTCTTCAAGCTTTGCAGGTTTGAAATAACTTTCCAACTCATTAGACGTTCTTTTTCCTCTTCCGCGCCCTGATCCAAAAGGTGTACATGTCCTCGGAGAACCCTGGGGGTGGGCCTGCAGCCCCAGGGAGTGGTCGAATTGCTGCTGGGACCCCGCGGGGGACCTGGTCTGGGCGCCCGGGTACCCGCCGGGGGGACGGAGACCCGAACGGGCCCCAGGGGAAGCCGCGGCCGCGCCGCGCTGCGGGGAGGGGCTGCTCCCCTTGGGCCTGCCCCGGGACCCGTAGGACAGCGCGCGGTGCGGGCTCCGGGACCCGACCGGAGGGGAGGGCGTCCTCGGTAGGAAGTTCTGGCGATGCATGTCTCCCGAGCGCATCTTTTGGAGTAAAAATTAACATGAGACAATATCTTGTTTTCTGGGAAACAGGGTAGCTCAGTTTGGGCGGGTCGGTGCCCCCAGAGTGGAAAGGGATTTGGGCGGACTTGACGCAGCTCTCTCCCGGAAGTCAAAGCCCTCAGACAGGGCCTTGGGGCTGGCAGGATATTCAGTTGCGAGATGCCCCGTGGTGGGGGCGGTGGGGGCCTCCGAGGCTCATGGAGGCCCTTGGCTGTCCGCAAGGGGGGGGGCTGGCCTCCCCGTGCTTGTGTGCTTGTGGACCTGGGCCCCGGGTGGCAGGCAACCTGTGAGCAGAAGGCCTCCTCCTACACCCCTCCCCCCCCCCAACCCCCTCCCGGGCCCTGTGAGGAAGAGGGCAACTGTGAGGTCAGTGCCACTCGCTCATTGGTCCAAGAAATGAGAGGGCGGGGTTTTTTGGAACAAGGGGCGGAGCCTGGCCTAGTGCTGAGGGCGGTGAAGTCATGGAGGGGGAGGGGCCAGGCGAACTGCTGCTGGTTGTCATGGCAACGGTGGGGGGGGGCAGGGCCCTGTGAATGAGGACGAGGATGGGGCTCCCCAGTAGCTGCAGAAGCCCCACCTTCCCCTGGTCCAGACTGGACGCCAGAGAGATGGGCTTTCCCGGGAGAATGCCTCAGAAAGTTCGCCCTCAGGGCCCAGCGACCAGTAAGTACTGTGTTTGCCTGACAATAAGACATCCTCCCAGAGAAGACATACTTACAGGTTCCCTTCCGAGTGACCAAGGAGGCGGCCCCCGAAAATAAGCCCTCCCCCGCCTGCCCCCTAGGCCACACATGAGAGTTTCGGTCCACTGTCTCTGAAAGAAATGAAGGCACAAGAAATTCACCGGGAAATTCAGGAATTGGATTGCTATGATAATGTTCAAAAGATGTGGACATGATTGTCCTTGAATAAATGAGTAAATTCTTCATACTGTAGGGTTCTCAGTTTGTCAGATTTGTGTTGACAACTACCGTACCACCGGCATGTACACACGTAAGAAATTTCCTTAATTTTCACCTAACAGT
Source organism: Pipistrellus hanaki (assembly GCF_964339955.1). Taxonomy (NCBI): domain Eukaryota; kingdom Metazoa; phylum Chordata; class Mammalia; order Chiroptera; family Vespertilionidae; genus Pipistrellus; species Pipistrellus hanaki. The sequence continues at coordinate 270,625 of NW_028182287.1, read as the reverse complement.
AAATGTGTACCGTCTACTTCTTCGTGGAAAAATACCACAACCCCTGAACATAAGACCGAGCGCATCTTTTCTTTTCTTTTTTTTTTCTTTTTAAGGTAGAAAGACAAAATGTATTATTTTAAACACTGGAAAAACATTAAAAAACAAGTGTCCATTATATAACCAAGAATGTTAAGTACTTGGAAACTGCAAATCTTCTAAAATGTGGTAGGCTCTTTCAGAGAGCTAAAGATTGCAAATTATCCTACCCTATTTCCTTTCTAATGCCCGCAATGTTTGACATGATGAAAACTTCCAAGAACACTCAACCAACTAATTATTCAGTCAAAGTCACCATGTCAGGGTTCAATTTAAGTGCACAAGTGAGTTTTGTGCAAGATGTTCCTGCCACATGGAGCTTCCAGTTGCATTTCAGAAATGTTAACAAAAGTATCCTCCTTTTTTGCCTGTGAATGTTTGAGTATTGCTGTATTGTTGGCTTCTATCCACTACAGATACTGGTTCTAGGCCAGCCCAAGGGTCTTCAAGCTTTGCAGGTTTGAAATAACTTTCCAACTCATTAGACGTTCTTTTTCCTCTTCCGCGCCCTGATCCAAAAGGTGTACATGTCCTCGGAGAACCCTGGGGGTGGGCCTGCAGCCCCAGGGAGTGGTCGAATTGCTGCTGGGACCCCGCGGGGGACCTGGTCTGGGCGCCCGGGTACCCGCCGGGGGGACGGAGACCCGAACGGGCCCCAGGGGAAGCCGCGGCCGCGCCGCGCTGCGGGGAGGGGCTGCTCCCCTTGGGCCTGCCCCGGGACCCGTAGGACAGCGCGCGGTGCGGGCTCCGGGACCCGACCGGAGGGGAGGGCGTCCTCGGTAGGAAGTTCTGGCGATGCATGTCTCCCGAGCGCATCTTTTGGAGTAAAAATTAACATGAGACAATATCTTGTTTTCTGGGAAACAGGGTAGCTCAGTTTGGGCGGGTCGGTGCCCCCAGAGTGGAAAGGGATTTGGGCGGACTTGACGCAGCTCTCTCCCGGAAGTCAAAGCCCTCAGACAGGGCCTTGGGGCTGGCAGGATATTCAGTTGCGAGATGCCCCGTGGTGGGGGCGGTGGGGGCCTCCGAGGCTCATGGAGGCCCTTGGCTGTCCGCAAGGGGGGGGGCTGGCCTCCCCGTGCTTGTGTGCTTGTGGACCTGGGCCCCGGGTGGCAGGCAACCTGTGAGCAGAAGGCCTCCTCCTACACCCCTCCCCCCCCCCAACCCCCTCCCGGGCCCTGTGAGGAAGAGGGCAACTGTGAGGTCAGTGCCACTCGCTCATTGGTCCAAGAAATGAGAGGGCGGGGTTTTTTGGAACAAGGGGCGGAGCCTGGCCTAGTGCTGAGGGCGGTGAAGTCATGGAGGGGGAGGGGCCAGGCGAACTGCTGCTGGTTGTCATGGCAACGGTGGGGGGGGGCAGGGCCCTGTGAATGAGGACGAGGATGGGGCTCCCCAGTAGCTGCAGAAGCCCCACCTTCCCCTGGTCCAGACTGGACGCCAGAGAGACGGGCTTTCCCGGGAGAATGCCGCAGAAAGGTGGCCCTCAGGGCCCAGCGACCAGTAAGTACTGTGTTTGCCTGACAATAAGACATCCTCCCAGAGAAGACATACTTACAGGTTCCCTTCCGAGTGACCAAGGAGGCGTCCCCCGAAAATAAGCCCTCCCCCGCCTGCCCCCTAGGCCACACATGAGAGTTTCGGTCCACTGTCTCTGAAAGAAATGAAGGCACAAGAAATTCACCGGGAAATTCAGGAATTGGATTGCTATGATAATGTTCAAAAGATGTGGACATGATTGTCCTTGAATAAATGAGTAAATTCTTCATACTGTAGGGTTCTCAGTTTGTCAGATTTGTGTTGACAACTACCGTACCACCGGCATGTACACACGTAAGAAATTTCCTTAATTTTCACCTAACAGTAAATGTGTACCGTCTACTTCTTCGTGGAAAAATACCACAACCCCTGAACATAAGACCGAGCGCATCTTTTCTTTTCTTTTTTTTTTCTTTTTAAGGTAGAAAGACAAAATGTATTATTTTAAACACTGGAAAAACATTAAAAAACAAGTGTCCATTATATAACCAAGAATGTTAAGTACTTGGAAACTGCAAATCTTCTAAAATGTGGTAGGCTCTTTCAGAGAGCTAAAGATTGCAAATTATCCTACCCTATTTCCTTTCTAATGCCCGCAATGTTTGACATGATGAAAACTTCCAAGAACACTCAACCAACTAATTATTCAGTCAAAGTCACCATGTCAGGGTTCAATTTAAGTGCACAAGTGAGTTTTGTGCAAGATGTTCCTGCCACATGGAGCTTCCAGTTGCATTTCAGAAATGTTAACAAAAGTATCCTCCTTTTTTGCCTGTGAATGTTTGAGTATTGCTGTATTGTTGGCTTCTATCCACTACAGATACTGGTTCTAGGCCAGCCCAAGGGTCTTCAAGCTTTGCAGGTTTGAAATAACTTTCCAACTCATTAGACGTTCTTTTTCCTCTTCCGCGCCCTGATCCAAAAGGTGTACATGTCCTCGGAGAACCCTGGGGGTGGGCCTGCAGCCCCAGGGAGTGGTCGAATTGCTGCTGGGACCCCGCGGGGGACCTGGTCTGGGCGCCCGGGTACCCGCCGGGGGGACGGAGACCCGAACGGGCCCCAGGGGAAGCCGCGGCCGCGCCGCGCTGCGGGGAGGGGCTGCTCCCCTTGGGCCTGCCCCGGGACCCGTAGGACAGCGCGCGGTGCGGGCTCCGGGACCCGACCGGAGGGGAGGGCGTCCTCGGTAGGAAGTTCTGGCGATGCATGTCTCCCGAGCGCATCTTTTGGAGTAAAAATTAACATGAGACAATATCTTGTTTTCTGGGAAACAGGGTAGCTCAGTTTGGGCGGGTCAGTGCCCCCAGAGTGGAAAGGGATTTGGGCGGACTTGACGCAGCTCTCTCCCGGAAGTCAAAGCCCTCAGACAGGGCCTTGGGGCTGGCAGGATATTCAGTTGCGAGATGCCCCGTGGTGGGGGCGGTGGGGGCCTCCGAGGCTCATGGAGGCCCTTGGCTGTCCGCAAGGGGGGGGGCTGGCCTCCCCGTGCTTGTGTGCTTGTGGACCTGGGCCCCGGGTGGCAGGCAACCTGTGAGCAGAAGGCCTCCTCCTACACCCCTCCCCCCCCCCCAACCCCCTCCCGGGCCCTGTGAGGAAGAGGGCAACTGTGAGGTCAGTGCCACTCGCTCATTGGTCCAAGAAATGAGAGGGCGGGGTTTTTTGGAACAAGGGGCGGAGCCTGGCCTAGTGCTGAGGGCGGTGAAGTCATGGAGGGGGAGGGGCCAGGCGAACTGCTGCTGGTTGTCATGGCAACGGTGGGGGGGGGCAGGGCCCTGTGAATGAGGACGAGGATGGGGCTCCCCAGTAGCTGCAGAAGCCCCACCTTCCCCTGGTCCAGACTGGACGCCAGAGAGATGGGCTTTCCCGGGAGAATGCCTCAGAAAGTTCGCCCTCAGGGCCCAGCGACCAGTAAGTACTGTGTTTGCCTGACAATAAGACATCCTCCCAGAGAAGACATACTTACAGGTTCCCTTCCGAGTGACCAAGGAGGCGGCCCCCGAAAATAAGCCCTCCCCCGCCTGCCCCCTAGGCCACACATGAGAGTTTCGGTCCACTGTCTCTGAAAGAAATGAAGGCACAAGAAATTCACCGGGAAATTCAGGAATTGGATTGCTATGATAATGTTCAAAAGATGTGGACATGATTGTCCTTGAATAAATGAGTAAATTCTTCATACTGTAGGGTTCTCAGTTTGTCAGATTTGTGTTGACAACTACCGTACCACCGGCATGTACACACGTAAGAAATTTCCTTAATTTTCACCTAACAGTAAATGTGTACCGTCTACTTCTTCGTGGAAAAATACCACAACCCCTGAACATAAGACCGAGCGCATCTTTTCTTTTCTTTTTTTTTTCTTTTTAAGGTAGAAAGACAAAATGTATTATTTTAAACACTGGAAAAACATTAAAAAACAAGTGTCCATTATATAACCAAGAATGTTAAGTACTTGGAAACTGCAAATCTTCTAAAATGTGGTAGGCTCTTTCAGAGAGCTAAAGATTGCAAATTATCCTACCCTATTTCCTTTCTAATGCCCGCAATGTTTGACATGATGAAAACTTCCAAGAACACTCAACCAACTAATTATTCAGTCAAAGTCACCATGTCAGGGTTCAATTTAAGTGCACAAGTGAGTTTTGTGCAAGATGTTCCTGCCACATGGAGCTTCCAGTTGCATTTCAGAAATGTTAACAAAAGTATCCTCCTTTTTTGCCTGTGAATGTTTGAGTATTGCTGTATTGTTGGCTTCTATCCACTACAGATACTGGTTCTAGGCCAGCCCAAGGGTCTTCAAGCTTTGCAGGTTTGAAATAACTTTCCAACTCATTAGACGTTCTTTTTCCTCTTCCGCGCCCTGATCCAAAAGGTGTACATGTCCTCGGAGAACCCTGGGGGTGGGCCTGCAGCCCCAGGGAGTGGTCGAATTGCTGCTGGGACCCCGCGGGGGACCTGGTCTGGGCGCCCGGGTACCCGCCGGGGGGACGGAGACCCGAACGGGCCCCAGGGGAAGCCGCGGCCGCGCCGCGCTGCGGGGAGGGGCTGCTCCCCTTGGGCCTGCCCCGGGACCCGTAGGACAGCGCGCGGTGCGGGCTCCGGGACCCGACCGGAGGGGAGGGCGTCCTCGGTAGGAAGTTCTGGCGATGCATGTCTCCCGAGCGCATCTTTTGGAGTAAAAATTAACATGAGACAATATCTTGTTTTCTGGGAAACAGGGTAGCTCAGTTTGGGCGGGTCGGTGCCCCCAGAGTGGAAAGGGATTTGGGCGGACTTGACGCAGCTCTCTCCCGGAAGTCAAAGCCCTCAGACAGGGCCTTGGGGCTGGCAGGATATTCAGTTGCGAGATGCCCCGTGGTGGGGGCGGTGGGGGCCTCCGAGGCTCATGGAGGCCCTTGGCTGTCCGCAAGGGGGGGGGCTGGCCTCCCCGTGCTTGTGTGCTTGTGGACCTGGGCCCCGGGTGGCAGGCAACCTGTGAGCAGAAGGCCTCCTCCTACACCCCTCCCCCCCCCCCAACCCCCTCCCGGGCCCTGTGAGGAAGAGGGCAACTGTGAGGTCAGTGCCACTCGCTCATTGGTCCAAGAAATGAGAGGGCGGGGTTTTTTGGAACAAGGGGCGGAGCCTGGCCTAGTGCTGAGGGCGGTGAAGTCATGGAGGGGGAGGGGCCAGGCGAACTGCTGCTGGTTGTCATGGCAACGGTGGGGGGGGGCAGGGCCCTGTGAATGAGGACGAGGATGGGGCTCCCCAGTAGCTGCAGAAGCCCCACCTTCCCCTGGTCCAGACTGGACGCCAGAGAGACGGGCTTTCCCGGGAGAATGCCGCAGAAAGGTGGCCCTCAGGGCCCAGCGACCAGTAAGTACTGTGTTTGCCTGACAATAAGACATCCTCCCAGAGAAGACATACTTACAGGTTCCCTTCCGAGTGACCAAGGAGGCGTCCCCCGAAAATAAGCCCTCCCCCGCCTGCCCCCTAGGCCACACATGAGAGTTTCGGTCCACTGTCTCTGAAAGAAATGAAGGCACAAGAAATTCACCGGGAAATTCAGGAATTGGATTGCTATGATAATGTTCAAAAGATGTGGACATGATTGTCCTTGAATAAATGAGTAAATTCTTCATACTGTAGGGTTCTCAGTTTGTCAGATTTGTGTTGACAACTACCGTACCACCGGCATGTACACACGTAAGAAATTTCCTTAATTTTCACCTAACAGTAAATGTGTACCGTCTACTTCTTCGTGGAAAAATACCACAACCCCTGAACATAAGACCGAGCGCATCTTTTCTTTTCTTTTTTTTTTCTTTTTAAGGTAGAAAGACAAAATGTATTATTTTAAACACTGGAAAAACATTAAAAAACAAGTGTCCATTATATAACCAAGAATGTTAAGTACTTGGAAACTGCAAATCTTCTAAAATGTGGTAGGCTCTTTCAGAGAGCTAAAGATTGCAAATTATCCTACCCTATTTCCTTTCTAATGCCCGCAATGTTTGACATGATGAAAACTTCCAAGAACACTCAACCAACTAATTATTCAGTCAAAGTCACCATGTCAGGGTTCAATTTAAGTGCACAAGTGAGTTTTGTGCAAGATGTTCCTGCCACATGGAGCTTCCAGTTGCATTTCAGAAATGTTAACAAAAGTATCCTCCTTTTTTGCCTGTGAATGTTTGAGTATTGCTGTATTGTTGGCTTCTATCCACTACAGATACTGGTTCTAGGCCAGCCCAAGGGTCTTCAAGCTTTGCAGGTTTGAAATAACTTTCCAACTCATTAGACGTTCTTTTTCCTCTTCCGCGCCCTGATCCAAAAGGTGTACATGTCCTCGGAGAACCCTGGGGGTGGGCCTGCAGCCCCAGGGAGTGGTCGAATTGCTGCTGGGACCCCGCGGGGGACCTGGTCTGGGCGCCCGGGTACCCGCCGGGGGGACGGAGACCCGAACGGGCCCCAGGGGAAGCCGCGGCCGCGCCGCGCTGCGGGGAGGGGCTGCTCCCCTTGGGCCTGCCCCGGGACCCGTAGGACAGCGCGCGGTGCGGGCTCCGGGACCCGACCGGAGGGGAGGGCGTCCTCGGTAGGAAGTTCTGGCGATGCATGTCTCCCGAGCGCATCTTTTGGAGTAAAAATTAACATGAGACAATATCTTGTTTTCTGGGAAACAGGGTAGCTCAGTTTGGGCGGGTCGGTGCCCCCAGAGTGGAAAGGGATTTGGGCGGACTTGACGCAGCTCTCTCCCGGAAGTCAAAGCCCTCAGACAGGGCCTTGGGGCTGGCAGGATATTCAGTTGCGAGATGCCCCGTGGTGGGGGCGGTGGGGGCCTCCGAGGCTCATGGAGGCCCTTGGCTGTCCGCAAGGGGGGGGGCTGGCCTCCCCGTGCTTGTGTGCTTGTGGACCTGGGCCCCGGGTGGCAGGCAACCTGTGAGCAGAAGGCCTCCTCCTACACCCCTCCCCCCCCCCCAACCCCCTCCCGGGCCCTGTGAGGAAGAGGGCAACTGTGAGGTCAGTGCCACTCGCTCATTGGTCCAAGAAATGAGAGGGCGGGGTTTTTTGGAACAAGGGGCGGAGCCTGGCCTAGTGCTGAGGGCGGTGAAGTCATGGAGGGGGAGGGGCCAGGCGAACTGCTGCTGGTTGTCATGGCAACGGTGGGGGGGGGCAGGGCCCTGTGAATGAGGACGAGGATGGGGCTCCCCAGTAGCTGCAGAAGCCCCACCTTCCCCTGGTCCAGACTGGACGCCAGAGAGACGGGCTTTCCCGGGAGAATGCCGCAGAAAGGTGGCCCTCAGGGCCCAGCGACCAGTAAGTACTGTGTTTGCCTGACAATAAGACATCCTCCCAGAGAAGACATACTTACAGGTTCCCTTCCGAGTGACCAAGGAGGCGGCCCCCGAAAATAAGCCCTCCCCCGCCTGCCCCCTAGGCCACACATGAGAGTTTCGGTCCACTGTCTCTGAAAGAAATGAAGGCACAAGAAATTCACCGGGAAATTCAGGAATTGGATTGCTATGATAATGTTCAAAAGATGTGGACATGATTGTCCTTGAATAAATGAGTAAATTCTTCATACTGTAGGGTTCTCAGTTTGTCAGATTTGTGTTGACAACTACCGTACCACCGGCATGTACACACGTAAGAAATTTCCTTAATTTTCACCTAACAGTAAATGTGTACCGTCTACTTCTTCGTGGAAAAATACCACAACCCCTGAACATAAGACCGAGCGCATCTTTTCTTTTCTTTTTTTTTTCTTTTTAAGGTAGAAAGACAAAATGTATTATTTTAAACACTGGAAAAACATTAAAAAACAAGTGTCCATTATATAACCAAGAATGTTAAGTACTTGGAAACTGCAAATCTTCTAAAATGTGGTAGGCTCTTTCAGAGAGCTAAAGATTGCAAATTATCCTACCCTATTTCCTTTCTAATGCCCGCAATGTTTGACATGATGAAAACTTCCAAGAACACTCAACCAACTAATTATTCAGTCAAAGTCACCATGTCAGGGTTCAATTTAAGTGCACAAGTGAGTTTTGTGCAAGATGTTCCTGCCACATGGAGCTTCCAGTTGCATTTCAGAAATGTTAACAAAAGTATCCTCCTTTTTTGCCTGTGAATGTTTGAGTATTGCTGTATTGTTGGCTTCTATCCACTACAGATACTGGTTCTAGGCCAGCCCAAGGGTCTTCAAGCTTTGCAGGTTTGAAATAACTTTCCAACTCATTAGACGTTCTTTTTCCTCTTCCGCGCCCTGATCCAAAAGGTGTACATGTCCTCGGAGAACCCTGGGGGTGGGCCTGCAGCCCCAGGGAGTGGTCGAATTGCTGCTGGGACCCCGCGGGGGACCTGGTCTGGGCGCCCGGGTACCCGCCGGGGGGACGGAGACCCGAACGGGCCCCAGGGGAAGCCGCGGCCGCGCCGCGCTGCGGGGAGGGGCTGCTCCCCTTGGGCCTGCCCCGGGACCCGTAGGACAGCGCGCGGTGCGGGCTCCGGGACCCGACCGGAGGGGAGGGCGTCCTCGGTAGGAAGTTCTGGCGATGCATGTCTCCCGAGCGCATCTTTTGGAGTAAAAATTAACATGAGACAATATCTTGTTTTCTGGGAAACAGGGTAGCTCAGTTTGGGCGGGTCAGTGCCCCCAGAGTGGAAAGGGATTTGGGCGGACTTGACGCAGCTCTCTCCCGGAAGTCAAAGCCCTCAGACAGGGCCTTGGGGCTGGCAGGATATTCAGTTGCGAGATGCCCCGTGGTGGGGGCGGTGGGGGCCTCCGAGGCTCATGGAGGCCCTTGGCTGTCCGCAAGGGGGGGGGCTGGCCTCCCCGTGCTTGTGTGCTTGTGGACCTGGGCCCCGGGTGGCAGGCAACCTGTGAGCAGAAGGCCTCCTCCTACACCCCTCCCCCCCCCCCAACCCCCTCCCGGGCCCTGTGAGGAAGAGGGCAACTGTGAGGTCAGTGCCACTCGCTCATTGGTCCAAGAAATGAGAGGGCGGGGTTTTTTGGAACAAGGGGCGGAGCCTGGCCTAGTGCTGAGGGCGGTGAAGTCATGGAGGGGGAGGGGCCAGGCGAACTGCTGCTGGTTGTCATGGCAACGGTGGGGGGGGGCAGGGCCCTGTGAATGAGGACGAGGATGGGGCTCCCCAGTAGCTGCAGAAGCCCCACCTTCCCCTGGTCCAGACTGGACGCCAGAGAGACGGGCTTTCCCGGGAGAATGCCTCAGAAAGGTCGCCCTCAGGGCCCAGCGACCAGTAAGTACTGTGTTTGCCTGACAATAAGACATCCTCCCAGAGAAGACATACTTACAGGTTCCCTTCCGAGTGACCAACGAGGCGGCCCCCGAAAATAAGCCCTCCCCCGCCTGCCCCCTAGGCCACACATGAGAGTTTCGGTCCACTGTCTCTGAAAGAAATGAAGGCACAAGAAATTCACCGGGAAATTCAGAAATTGGATTGCTATGATAATGTTCAAAAGATGTGGACATGATTGTCCTTGAATAAATGAGTAAATTCTTCATACTGTAGGGTTCTCAGTTTGTCAGATTTGTGTTGACAACTACCGTACCACCGGCATGTACACACGTAAGAAATTTCCTTAATTTTCACCTAACAGTAAATGTGTACCGTCTACTTCTTCGTGGAAAAATACCACAACCCCTGAACATAAGACCGAGCGCATCTTTTCTTTTCTTTTTTTTTTTCTTTTTAAGGTAGAAAGACAAAATGTATTATTTTAAACACTGGAAAAACATTAAAAAACAAGTGTCCATTATATAACCAAGAATGTTAAGTACTTGGAAACTGCAAATCTTCTAAAATGTGGTAGGCTCTTTCAGAGAGCTAAAGATTGCAAATTATCCTACCCTATTTCCTTTCTAATGCCCGCAATGTTTGACATGATGAAAACTTCCAAGAACACTCAACCAACTAATTATTCAGTCAAAGTCACCATGTCAGGGTTCAATTTAAGTGCACAAGTGAGTTTTGTGCAAGATGTTCCTGCCACATGGAGCTTCCAGTTGCATTTCAGAAATGTTAACAAAAGTATCCTCCTTTTTTGCCTGTGAATGTTTGAGTATTGCTGTATTGTTGGCTTCTATCCACTACAGATACTGGTTCTAGGCCAGCCCAAGGGTCTTCAAGCTTTGCAGGTTTGAAATAACTTTCCAACTCATTAGACGTTCTTTTTCCTCTTCCGCGCCCTGATCCAAAAGGTGTACATGTCCTCGGAGAACCCTGGGGGTGGGCCTGCAGCCCCAGGGAGTGGTCGAATTGCTGCTGGGACCCCGCGGGGGACCTGGTCTGGGCGCCCGGGTACCCGCTGGGGGGACGGAGACCCGAACGGGCCCCAGGGGAAGCCGCGGCCGCGCCGCGCTGCGGGGAGGGGCTGCTCCCCTTGGGCCTGCCCCGGGACCCGTAGGACAGCGCGCGGTGCGGGCTCCGGGACCCGACCGGAGGGGAGGGCGTCCTCGGTAGGAAGTTCTGGCGATGCATGTCTCCCGAGCGCATCTTTTGGAGTAAAAATTAACATGAGACAATATCTTGTTTTCTGGGAAACAGGGTAGCTCAGTTTGGGCGGGTCAGTGCCCCCAGAGTGGAAAGGGATTTGGGCGGACTTGACGCAGCTCTCTCCCGGAAGTCAAAGCCCTCAGACAGGGCCTTGGGGCTGGCAGGATATTCAGTTGCGAGATGCCCCGTGGTGGGGGCGGTGGGGGCCTCCGAGGCTCATGGAGGCCCTTGGCTGTCCGCAAGGGGGGGGGCTGGCCTCCCCGTGCTTGTGTGCTTGTGGACCTGGGCCCCGGGTGGCAGGCAACCTGTGAGCAGAAGGCCTCCGCCTACACCCCTCCCCCCCCCCCAACCCCCTCCCGGGCCCTGTGAGGAAGAGGGCAACTGTGAGGTCAGTGCCACTCGCTCATTGGTCCAAGAAATGAGAGGGCGGGGTTTTTTGGAACAAGGGGCGGAGCCTGGCCTAGTGCTGAGGGCGGTGAAGTCATGGAGGGGGAGGGGCCAGGCGAACTGCTGCTGGTTGTCATGGCAACGGTGGGGGGGGGCAGGGCCCTGTGAATGAGGACGAGGATGGGGCTCCCCAGTAGCTGCAGAAGCCCCACCTTCCCCTGGTCCAGACTGGACGCCAGAGAGACGGGCTTTCCCGGGAGAATGCCTCAGAAAGGTCGCCCTCAGGGCCCAGCGACCAGTAAGTACTGTGTTTGCCTGACAATAAGACATCCTCCCAGAGAAGACATACTTACAGGTTCCCTTCCGAGTGACCAAGGAGGCGGCCCCCGAAAATAAGCCCTCCCCCGCCTGCCCCCTAGGCCACACATGAGAGTTTCGGTCCACTGTCTCTGAAAGAAATGAAGGCACAAGAAATTCACCGGGAAATTCAGAAATTGGATTGCTATGATAATGTTCAAAAGATGTGGACATGATTGTCCTTGAATAAATGAGTAAATTCTTCATACTGTAGGGTTCTCAGTTTGTCAGATTTGTGTTGACAACTACCGTACCACCGGCATGTACACACGTAAGAAATTTCCTTAATTTTCACCTAACAGTAAATGTGTACCGTCTACTTCTTCGTGGAAAAATACCACAACCCCTGAACATAAGACCGAGCGCATCTTTTCTTTTCTTTTTTTTTTTCTTTTTAAGGTAGAAAGACAAAATGTATTATTTTAAACACTGGAAAAACATTAAAAAACAAGTGTCCATTATATAACCAAGAATGTTAAGTACTTGGAAACTGCAAATCTTCTAAAATGTGGTAGGCTCTTTCAGAGAGCTAAAGATTGCAAATTATCCTACCCTATTTCCTTTCTAATGCCCGCAATGTTTGACATGATGAAAACTTCCAAGAACACTCAACCAACTAATTATTCAGTCAAAGTCACCATGTCAGGGTTCAATTTAAGTGCACAAGTGAGTTTTGTGCAAGATGTTCCTGCCACATGGAGCTTCCAGTTGCATTTCAGAAATGTTAACAAAAGTATCCTCCTTTTTTGCCTGTGAATGTTTGAGTATTGCTGTATTGTTGGCTTCTATCCACTACAGATACTGGTTCTAGGCCAGCCCAAGGGTCTTCAAGCTTTGCAGGTTTGAAATAACTTTCCAACTCATTAGACGTTCTTTTTCCTCTTCCGCGCCCTGATCCAAAAGGTGTACATGTCCTCGGAGAACCCTGGGGGTGGGCCTGCAGCCCCAGGGAGTGGTCGAATTGCTGCTGGGACCCCGCGGGGGACCTGGTCTGGGCGCCCGGGTACCCGCTGGGGGGACGGAGACCCGAACGGGCCCCAGGGGAAGCCGCGGCCGCGCCGCGCTGCGGGGAGGGGCTGCTCCCCTTGGGCCTGCCCCGGGACCCGTAGGACAGCGCGCGGTGCGGGCTCCGGGACCCGACCGGAGGGGAGGGCGTCCTCGGTAGGAAGTTCTGGCGATGCATGTCTCCCGAGCGCATCTTTTGGAGTAAAAATTAACATGAGACAATATCTTGTTTTCTGGGAAACAGGGTAGCTCAGTTTGGGCGGGTCAGTGCCCCCAGAGTGGAAAGGGATTTGGGCGGACTTGACGCAGCTCTCTCCCGGAAGTCAAAGCCCTCAGACAGGGCCTTGGGGCTGGCAGGATATTCAGTTGCGAGATGCCCCGTGGTGGGGGCGGTGGGGGCCTCCGAGGCTCATGGAGGCCCTTGGCTGTCCGCAAGGGGGGGGGCTGGCCTCCCCGTGCTTGTGTGCTTGTGGACCTGGGCCCCGGGTGGCAGGCAACCTGTGAGCAGAAGGCCTCCTCCTACACCCCTCCCCCCCCCCAACCCCCTCCCGGGCCCTGTGAGGAAGAGGGCAACTGTGAGGTCAGTGCCACTCGCTCATTGGTCCAAGAAATGAGAGGGCGGGGTTTTTTGGAACAAGGGGCGGAGCCTGGCCTAGTGCTGAGGGCGGTGAAGTCATGGAGGGGGAGGGGCCAGGCGAACTGCTGCTGGTTGTCATGGCAACGGTGGGGGGGGGCAGGGCCCTGTGAATGAGGACGAGGATGGGGCTCCCCAGTAGCTGCAGAAGCCCCACCTTCCCCTGGTCCAGACTGGACGCCAGAGAGATGGGCTTTCCCGGGAGAATGCCTCAGAAAGTTCGCCCTCAGGGCCCAGCGACCAGTAAGTACTGTGTTTGCCTGACAATAAGACATCCTCCCAGAGAAGACATACTTACAGGTTCCCTTCCGAGTGACCAAGGAGGCGGCCCCCGAAAATAAGCCCTCCCCCGCCTGCCCCCTAGGCCACACATGAGAGTTTCGGTCCACTGTCTCTGAAAGAAATGAAGGCACAAGAAATTCACCGGGAAATTCAGGAATTGGATTGCTATGATAATGTTCAAAAGATGTGGACATGATTGTCCTTGAATAAATGAGTAAATTCTTCATACTGTAGGGTTCTCAGTTTGTCAGATTTGTGTTGACAACTACCGTACCACCGGCATGTACACACGTAAGAAATTTCCTTAATTTTCACCTAACAGTAAATGTGTACCGTCTACTTCTTCGTGGAAAAATACCACAACCCCTGAACATAAGACCGAGCGCATCTTTTCTTTTCTTTTTTTTTTCTTTTTAAGGTAGAAAGACAAAATGTATTATTTTAAACACTGGAAAAACATTAAAAAACAAGTGTCCATTATATAACCAAGAATGTTAAGTACTTGGAAACTGCAAATCTTCTAAAATGTGGTAGGCTCTTTCAGAGAGCTAAAGATTGCAAATTATCCTACCCTATTTCCTTTCTAATGCCCGCAATGTTTGACATGATGAAAACTTCCAAGAACACTCAACCAACTAATTATTCAGTCAAAGTCACCATGTCAGGGTTCAATTTAAGTGCACAAGTGAGTTTTGTGCAAGATGTTCCTGCCACATGGAGCTTCCAGTTGCATTTCAGAAATGTTAACAAAAGTATCCTCCTTTTTTGCCTGTGAATGTTTGAGTATTGCTGTATTGTTGGCTTCTATCCACTACAGATACTGGTTCTAGGCCAGCCCAAGGGTCTTCAAGCTTTGCAGGTTTGAAATAACTTTCCAACTCATTAGACGTTCTTTTTCCTCTTCCGCGCCCTGATCCAAAAGGTGTACATGTCCTCGGAGAACCCTGGGGGTGGGCCTGCAGCCCCAGGGAGTGGTCGAATTGCTGCTGGGACCCCGCGGGGGACCTGGTCTGGGCGCCCGGGTACCCGCCGGGGGGACGGAGACCCGAACGGGCCCCAGGGGAAGCCGCGGCCGCGCCGCGCTGCGGGGAGGGGCTGCTCCCCTTGGGCCTGCCCCGGGACCCGTAGGACAGCGCGCGGTGCGGGCTCCGGGACCCGACCGGAGGGGAGGGCGTCCTCGGTAGGAAGTTCTGGCGATGCATGTCTCCCGAGCGCATCTTTTGGAGTAAAAATTAACATGAGACAATATCTTGTTTTCTGGGAAACAGGGTAGCTCAGTTTGGGCGGGTCAGTGCCCCCAGAGTGGAAAGGGATTTGGGCGGACTTGACGCAGCTCTCTCCCGGAAGTCAAAGCCCTCAGACAGGGCTGGCAGGATATTCAGTTGCGAGATGCCCCGTGGTGGGGGCGGTGGGGGCCTCCGAGGCTCATGGAGGCCCTTGGCTGTCCGCAAGGGGGGGGGCTGGCCTCCCCGTGCTTGTGTGCTTGTGGACCTGGGCCCCGGGTGGCAGGCAACCTGTGAGCAGAAGGCCTCCGCCTACACCCCTCCCCCCCCCCCAACCCCCTCCCGGGCCCTGTGAGGAAGAGGGCAACTGTGAGGTCAGTGCCACTCGCTCATTGGTCCAAGAAATGAGAGGGCGGGGTTTTTTGGAACAAGGGGCGGAGCCTGGCCTAGTGCTGAGGGCGGTGAAGTCATGGAGGGGGAGGGGCCAGGCGAACTGCTGCTGGTTGTCATGGCAACGGTGGGGGGGGGCAGGGCCCTGTGAATGAGGACGAGGATGGGGCTCCCCAGTAGCTGCAGAAGCCCCACCTTCCCCTGGTCCAGACTGGACGCCAGAGAGACGGGCTTTCCCGGGAGAATGCCTCAGAAAGGTCGCCCTCAGGGCCCAGCGACCAGTAAGTACTGTGTTTGCCTGACAATAAGACATCCTCCCAGAGAAGACATACTTACAGGTTCCCTTCCGAGTGACCAACGAGGCGGCCCCCGAAAATAAGCCCTCCCCCGCCTGCCCCCTAGGCCACACATGAGAGTTTCGGTCCACTGTCTCTGAAAGAAATGAAGGCACAAGAAATTCACCGGGAAATTCAGAAATTGGATTGCTATGATAATGTTCAAAAGATGTGGACATGATTGTCCTTGAATAAATGAGTAAATTCTTCATACTGTAGGGTTCTCAGTTTGTCAGATTTGTGTTGACAACTACCGTACCACCGGCATGTACACACGTAAGAAATTTCCTTAATTTTCACCTAACAGTAAATGTGTACCGTCTACTTCTTCGTGGAAAAATACCACAACCCCTGAACATAAGACCGAGCGCATCTTTTCTTTTCTTTTTTTTTTTCTTTTTAAGGTAGAAAGACAAAATGTATTATTTTAAACACTGGAAAAACATTAAAAAACAAGTGTCCATTATATAACCAAGAATGTTAAGTACTTGGAAACTGCAAATCTTCTAAAATGTGGTAGGCTCTTTCAGAGAGCTAAAGATTGCAAATTATCCTACCCTATTTCCTTTCTAATGCCCGCAATGTTTGACATGATGAAAACTTCCAAGAACACTCAACCAACTAATTATTCAGTCAAAGTCACCATGTCAGGGTTCAATTTAAGTGCACAAGTGAGTTTTGTGCAAGATGTTCCTGCCACATGGAGCTTCCAGTTGCATTTCAGAAATGTTAACAAAAGTATCCTCCTTTTTTGCCTGTGAATGTTTGAGTATTGCTGTATTGTTGGCTTCTATCCACTACAGATACTGGTTCTAGGCCAGCCCAAGGGTCTTCAAGCTTTGCAGGTTTGAAATAACTTTCCAACTCATTAGACGTTCTTTTTCCTCTTCCGCGCCCTGATCCAAAAGGTGTACATGTCCTCGGAGAACCCTGGGGGTGGGCCTGCAGCCCCAGGGAGTGGTCGAATTGCTGCTGGGACCCCGCGGGGGACCTGGTCTGGGCGCCCGGGTACCCGCTGGGGGGACGGAGACCCGAACGGGCCCCAGGGGAAGCCGCGGCCGCGCCGCGCTGCGGGGAGGGGCTGCTCCCCTTGGGCCTGCCCCGGGACCCGTAGGACAGCGCGCGGTGCGGGCTCCGGGACCCGACCGGAGGGGAGGGCGTCCTCGGTAGGAAGTTCTGGCGATGCATGTCTCCCGAGCGCATCTTTTGGAGTAAAAATTAACATGAGACAATATCTTGTTTTCTGGGAAACAGGGTAGCTCAGTTTGGGCGGGTCAGTGCCCCCAGAGTGGAAAGGGATTTGGGCGGACTTGACGCAGCTCTCTCCCGGAAGTCAAAGCCCTCAGACAGGGCCTTGGGGCTGGCAGGATATTCAGTTGCGAGATGCCCCGTGGTGGGGGCGGTGGGGGCCTCCGAGGCTCATGGAGGCCCTTGGCTGTCCGCAAGGGGGGGGGCTGGCCTCCCCGTGCTTGTGTGCTTGTGGACCTGGGCCCCGGGTGGCAGGCAACCTGTGAGCAGAAGGCCTCCTCCTACACCCCTCCCCCCCCCCAACCCCCTCCCGGGCCCTGTGAGGAAGAGGGCAACTGTGAGGTCAGTGCCACTCGCTCATTGGTCCAAGAAATGAGAGGGCGGGGTTTTTTGGAACAAGGGGCGGAGCCTGGCCTAGTGCTGAGGGCGGTGAAGTCATGGAGGGGGAGGGGCCAGGCGAACTGCTGCTGGTTGTCATGGCAACGGTGGGGGGGGGCAGGGCCCTGTGAATGAGGACGAGGATGGGGCTCCCCAGTAGCTGCAGAAGCCCCACCTTCCCCTGGTCCAGACTGGACGCCAGAGAGATGGGCTTTCCCGGGAGAATGCCTCAGAAAGTTCGCCCTCAGGGCCCAGCGACCAGTAAGTACTGTGTTTGCCTGACAATAAGACATCCTCCCAGAGAAGACATACTTACAGGTTCCCTTCCGAGTGACCAAGGAGGCGGCCCCCGAAAATAAGCCCTCCCCCGCCTGCCCCCTAGGCCACACATGAGAGTTTCGGTCCACTGTCTCTGAAAGAAATGAAGGCACAAGAAATTCACCGGGAAATTCAGGAATTGGATTGCTATGATAATGTTCAAAAGATGTGGACATGATTGTCCTTGAATAAATGAGTAAATTCTTCATACTGTAGGGTTCTCAGTTTGTCAGATTTGTGTTGACAACTACCGTACCACCGGCATGTACACACGTAAGAAATTTCCTTAATTTTCACCTAACAGTAAATGTGTACCGTCTACTTCTTCGTGGAAAAATACCACAACCCCTGAACATAAGACCGAGCGCATCTTTTCTTTTCTTTTTTTTTTCTTTTTAAGGTAGAAAGACAAAATGTATTATTTTAAACACTGGAAAAACATTAAAAAACAAGTGTCCATTATATAACCAAGAATGTTAAGTACTTGGAAACTGCAAATCTTCTAAAATGTGGTAGGCTCTTTCAGAGAGCTAAAGATTGCAAATTATCCTACCCTATTTCCTTTCTAATGCCCGCAATGTTTGACATGATGAAAACTTCCAAGAACACTCAACCAACTAATTATTCAGTCAAAGTCACCATGTCAGGGTTCAATTTAAGTGCACAAGTGAGTTTTGTGCAAGATGTTCCTGCCACATGGAGCTTCCAGTTGCATTTCAGAAATGTTAACAAAAGTATCCTCCTTTTTTGCCTGTGAATGTTTGAGTATTGCTGTATTGTTGGCTTCTATCCACTACAGATACTGGTTCTAGGCCAGCCCAAGGGTCTTCAAGCTTTGCAGGTTTGAAATAACTTTCCAACTCATTAGACGTTCTTTTTCCTCTTCCGCGCCCTGATCCAAAAGGTGTACATGTCCTCGGAGAACCCTGGGGGTGGGCCTGCAGCCCCAGGGAGTGGTCGAATTGCTGCTGGGACCCCGCGGGGGACCTGGTCTGGGCGCCCGGGTACCCGCCGGGGGGACGGAGACCCGAACGGGCCCCAGGGGAAGCCGCGGCCGCGCCGCGCTGCGGGGAGGGGCTGCTCCCCTTGGGCCTGCCCCGGGACCCGTAGGACAGCGCGCGGTGCGGGCTCCGGGACCCGACCGGAGGGGAGGGCGTCCTCGGTAGGAAGTTCTGGCGATGCATGTCTCCCGAGCGCATCTTTTGGAGTAAAAATTAACATGAGACAATATCTTGTTTTCTGGGAAACAGGGTAGCTCAGTTTGGGCGGGTCGGTGCCCCCAGAGTGGAAAGGGATTTGGGCGGACTTGACGCAGCTCTCTCCCGGAAGTCAAAGCCCTCAGACAGGGCCTTGGGGCTGGCAGGATATTCAGTTGCGAGATGCCCCGTGGTGGGGGCGGTGGGGGCCTCCGAGGCTCATGGAGGCCCTTGGCTGTCCGCAAGGGGGGGGGCTGGCCTCCCCGTGCTTGTGTGCTTGTGGACCTGGGCCCCGGGTGGCAGGCAACCTGTGAGCAGAAGGCCTCCTCCTACACCCCTCCCCCCCCCCCAACCCCCTCCCGGGCCCTGTGAGGAAGAGGGCAACTGTGAGGTCAGTGCCACTCGCTCATTGGTCCAAGAAATGAGAGGGCGGGGTTTTTTGGAACAAGGGGCGGAGCCTGGCCTAGTGCTGAGGGCGGTGAAGTCATGGAGGGGGAGGGGCCAGGCGAACTGCTGCTGGTTGTCATGGCAACGGTGGGGGGGGGCAGGGCCCTGTGAATGAGGACGAGGATGGGGCTCCCCAGTAGCTGCAGAAGCCCCACCTTCCCCTGGTCCAGACTGGACGCCAGAGAGACGGGCTTTCCCGGGAGAATGCCGCAGAAAGGTGGCCCTCAGGGCCCAGCGACCAGTAAGTACTGTGTTTGCCTGACAATAAGACATCCTCCCAGAGAAGACATACTTACAGGTTCCCTTCCGAGTGACCAAGGAGGCGGCCCCCGAAAATAAGCCCTCCCCCGCCTGCCCCCTAGGCCACACATGAGAGTTTCGGTCCACTGTCTCTGAAAGAAATGAAGGCACAAGAAATTCACCGGGAAATTCAGGAATTGGATTGCTATGATAATGTTCAAAAGATGTGGACATGATTGTCCTTGAATAAATGAGTAAATTCTTCATACTGTAGGGTTCTCAGTTTGTCAGATTTGTGTTGACAACTACCGTACCACCGGCATGTACACACGTAAGAAATTTCCTTAATTTTCACCTAACAGTAAATGTGTACCGTCTACTTCTTCGTGGAAAAATACCACAACCCCTGAACATAAGACCGAGCGCATCTTTTCTTTTCTTTTTTTTTTCTTTTTAAGGTAGAAAGACAAAATGTATTATTTTAAACACTGGAAAAACATTAAAAAACAAGTGTCCATTATATAACCAA
Source organism: Pipistrellus hanaki (assembly GCF_964339955.1). Taxonomy (NCBI): domain Eukaryota; kingdom Metazoa; phylum Chordata; class Mammalia; order Chiroptera; family Vespertilionidae; genus Pipistrellus; species Pipistrellus hanaki. Next base: position 251,057 of record NW_028182287.1, on the reverse strand, counting down.
GAATGTTAAGTACTTGGAAACTGCAAATCTTCTAAAATGTGGTAGGCTCTTTCAGAGAGCTAAAGATTGCAAATTATCCTACCCTATTTCCTTTCTAATGCCCGCAATGTTTGACATGATGAAAACTTCCAAGAACACTCAACCAACTAATTATTCAGTCAAAGTCACCATGTCAGGGTTCAATTTAAGTGCACAAGTGAGTTTTGTGCAAGATGTTCCTGCCACATGGAGCTTCCAGTTGCATTTCAGAAATGTTAACAAAAGTATCCTCCTTTTTTGCCTGTGAATGTTTGAGTATTGCTGTATTGTTGGCTTCTATCCACTACAGATACTGGTTCTAGGCCAGCCCAAGGGTCTTCAAGCTTTGCAGGTTTGAAATAACTTTCCAACTCATTAGACGTTCTTTTTCCTCTTCCGCGCCCTGATCCAAAAGGTGTACATGTCCTCGGAGAACCCTGGGGGTGGGCCTGCAGCCCCAGGGAGTGGTCGAATTGCTGCTGGGACCCCGCGGGGGACCTGGTCTGGGCGCCCGGGTACCCGCCGGGGGGACGGAGACCCGAACGGGCCCCAGGGGAAGCCGCGGCCGCGCCGCGCTGCGGGGAGGGGCTGCTCCCCTTGGGCCTGCCCCGGGACCCGTAGGACAGCGCGCGGTGCGGGCTCCGGGACCCGACCGGAGGGGAGGGCGTCCTCGGTAGGAAGTTCTGGCGATGCATGTCTCCCGAGCGCATCTTTTGGAGTAAAAATTAACATGAGACAATATCTTGTTTTCTGGGAAACAGGGTAGCTCAGTTTGGGCGGGTCAGTGCCCCCAGAGTGGAAAGGGATTTGGGCGGACTTGACGCAGCTCTCTCCCGGAAGTCAAAGCCCTCAGACAGGGCCTTGGGGCTGGCAGGATATTCAGTTGCGAGATGCCCCGTGGTGGGGGCGGTGGGGGCCTCCGAGGCTCATGGAGGCCCTTGGCTGTCCGCAAGGGGGGGGGCTGGCCTCCCCGTGCTTGTGTGCTTGTGGACCTGGGCCCCGGGTGGCAGGCAACCTGTGAGCAGAAGGCCTCCTCCTACACCCCTCCCCCCCCCCCAACCCCCTCCCGGGCCCTGTGAGGAAGAGGGCAACTGTGAGGTCAGTGCCACTCGCTCATTGGTCCAAGAAATGAGAGGGCGGGGTTTTTTGGAACAAGGGGCGGAGCCTGGCCTAGTGCTGAGGGCGGTGAAGTCATGGAGGGGGAGGGGCCAGGCGAACTGCTGCTGGTTGTCATGGCAACGGTGGGGGGGGGCAGGGCCCTGTGAATGAGGACGAGGATGGGGCTCCCCAGTAGCTGCAGAAGCCCCACCTTCCCCTGGTCCAGACTGGACGCCAGAGAGACGGGCTTTCCCGGGAGAATGCCTCAGAAAGGTCGCCCTCAGGGCCCAGCGACCAGTAAGTACTGTGTTTGCCTGACAATAAGACATCCTCCCAGAGAAGACATACTTACAGGTTCCCTTCCGAGTGACCAACGAGGCGGCCCCCGAAAATAAGCCCTCCCCCGCCTGCCCCCTAGGCCACACATGAGAGTTTCGGTCCACTGTCTCTGAAAGAAATGAAGGCACAAGAAATTCACCGGGAAATTCAGAAATTGGATTGCTATGATAATGTTCAAAAGATGTGGACATGATTGTCCTTGAATAAATGAGTAAATTCTTCATACTGTAGGGTTCTCAGTTTGTCAGATTTGTGTTGACAACTACCGTACCACCGGCATGTACACACGTAAGAAATTTCCTTAATTTTCACCTAACAGTAAATGTGTACCGTCTACTTCTTCGTGGAAAAATACCACAACCCCTGAACATAAGACCGAGCGCATCTTTTCTTTTCTTTTTTTTTTTCTTTTTAAGGTAGAAAGACAAAATGTATTATTTTAAACACTGGAAAAACATTAAAAAACAAGTGTCCATTATATAACCAAGAATGTTAAGTACTTGGAAACTGCAAATCTTCTAAAATGTGGTAGGCTCTTTCAGAGAGCTAAAGATTGCAAATTATCCTACCCTATTTCCTTTCTAATGCCCGCAATGTTTGACATGATGAAAACTTCCAAGAACACTCAACCAACTAATTATTCAGTCAAAGTCACCATGTCAGGGTTCAATTTAAGTGCACAAGTGAGTTTTGTGCAAGATGTTCCTGCCACATGGAGCTTCCAGTTGCATTTCAGAAATGTTAACAAAAGTATCCTCCTTTTTTGCCTGTGAATGTTTGAGTATTGCTGTATTGTTGGCTTCTATCCACTACAGATACTGGTTCTAGGCCAGCCCAAGGGTCTTCAAGCTTTGCAGGTTTGAAATAACTTTCCAACTCATTAGACGTTCTTTTTCCTCTTCCGCGCCCTGATCCAAAAGGTGTACATGTCCTCGGAGAACCCTGGGGGTGGGCCTGCAGCCCCAGGGAGTGGTCGAATTGCTGCTGGGACCCCGCGGGGGACCTGGTCTGGGCGCCCGGGTACCCGCTGGGGGGACGGAGACCCGAACGGGCCCCAGGGGAAGCCGCGGCCGCGCCGCGCTGCGGGGAGGGGCTGCTCCCCTTGGGCCTGCCCCGGGACCCGTAGGACAGCGCGCGGTGCGGGCTCCGGGACCCGACCGGAGGGGAGGGCGTCCTCGGTAGGAAGTTCTGGCGATGCATGTCTCCCGAGCGCATCTTTTGGAGTAAAAATTAACATGAGACAATATCTTGTTTTCTGGGAAACAGGGTAGCTCAGTTTGGGCGGGTCAGTGCCCCCAGAGTGGAAAGGGATTTGGGCGGACTTGACGCAGCTCTCTCCCGGAAGTCAAAGCCCTCAGACAGGGCCTTGGGGCTGGCAGGATATTCAGTTGCGAGATGCCCCGTGGTGGGGGCGGTGGGGGCCTCCGAGGCTCATGGAGGCCCTTGGCTGTCCGCAAGGGGGGGGGCTGGCCTCCCCGTGCTTGTGTGCTTGTGGACCTGGGCCCCGGGTGGCAGGCAACCTGTGAGCAGAAGGCCTCCGCCTACACCCCTCCCCCCCCCCCAACCCCCTCCCGGGCCCTGTGAGGAAGAGGGCAACTGTGAGGTCAGTGCCACTCGCTCATTGGTCCAAGAAATGAGAGGGCGGGGTTTTTTGGAACAAGGGGCGGAGCCTGGCCTAGTGCTGAGGGCGGTGAAGTCATGGAGGGGGAGGGGCCAGGCGAACTGCTGCTGGTTGTCATGGCAACGGTGGGGGGGGGCAGGGCCCTGTGAATGAGGACGAGGATGGGGCTCCCCAGTAGCTGCAGAAGCCCCACCTTCCCCTGGTCCAGACTGGACGCCAGAGAGACGGGCTTTCCCGGGAGAATGCCTCAGAAAGGTCGCCCTCAGGGCCCAGCGACCAGTAAGTACTGTGTTTGCCTGACAATAAGACATCCTCCCAGAGAAGACATACTTACAGGTTCCCTTCCGAGTGACCAAGGAGGCGGCCCCCGAAAATAAGCCCTCCCCCGCCTGCCCCCTAGGCCACACATGAGAGTTTCGGTCCACTGTCTCTGAAAGAAATGAAGGCACAAGAAATTCACCGGGAAATTCAGAAATTGGATTGCTATGATAATGTTCAAAAGATGTGGACATGATTGTCCTTGAATAAATGAGTAAATTCTTCATACTGTAGGGTTCTCAGTTTGTCAGATTTGTGTTGACAACTACCGTACCACCGGCATGTACACACGTAAGAAATTTCCTTAATTTTCACCTAACAGTAAATGTGTACCGTCTACTTCTTCGTGGAAAAATACCACAACCCCTGAACATAAGACCGAGCGCATCTTTTCTTTTCTTTTTTTTTTTCTTTTTAAGGTAGAAAGACAAAATGTATTATTTTAAACACTGGAAAAACATTAAAAAACAAGTGTCCATTATATAACCAAGAATGTTAAGTACTTGGAAACTGCAAATCTTCTAAAATGTGGTAGGCTCTTTCAGAGAGCTAAAGATTGCAAATTATCCTACCCTATTTCCTTTCTAATGCCCGCAATGTTTGACATGATGAAAACTTCCAAGAACACTCAACCAACTAATTATTCAGTCAAAGTCACCATGTCAGGGTTCAATTTAAGTGCACAAGTGAGTTTTGTGCAAGATGTTCCTGCCACATGGAGCTTCCAGTTGCATTTCAGAAATGTTAACAAAAGTATCCTCCTTTTTTGCCTGTGAATGTTTGAGTATTGCTGTATTGTTGGCTTCTATCCACTACAGATACTGGTTCTAGGCCAGCCCAAGGGTCTTCAAGCTTTGCAGGTTTGAAATAACTTTCCAACTCATTAGACGTTCTTTTTCCTCTTCCGCGCCCTGATCCAAAAGGTGTACATGTCCTCGGAGAACCCTGGGGGTGGGCCTGCAGCCCCAGGGAGTGGTCGAATTGCTGCTGGGACCCCGCGGGGGACCTGGTCTGGGCGCCCGGGTACCCGCTGGGGGGACGGAGACCCGAACGGGCCCCAGGGGAAGCCGCGGCCGCGCCGCGCTGCGGGGAGGGGCTGCTCCCCTTGGGCCTGCCCCGGGACCCGTAGGACAGCGCGCGGTGCGGGCTCCGGGACCCGACCGGAGGGGAGGGCGTCCTCGGTAGGAAGTTCTGGCGATGCATGTCTCCCGAGCGCATCTTTTGGAGTAAAAATTAACATGAGACAATATCTTGTTTTCTGGGAAACAGGGTAGCTCAGTTTGGGCGGGTCAGTGCCCCCAGAGTGGAAAGGGATTTGGGCGGACTTGACGCAGCTCTCTCCCGGAAGTCAAAGCCCTCAGACAGGGCCTTGGGGCTGGCAGGATATTCAGTTGCGAGATGCCCCGTGGTGGGGGCGGTGGGGGCCTCCGAGGCTCATGGAGGCCCTTGGCTGTCCGCAAGGGGGGGGGCTGGCCTCCCCGTGCTTGTGTGCTTGTGGACCTGGGCCCCGGGTGGCAGGCAACCTGTGAGCAGAAGGCCTCCTCCTACACCCCTCCCCCCCCCCAACCCCCTCCCGGGCCCTGTGAGGAAGAGGGCAACTGTGAGGTCAGTGCCACTCGCTCATTGGTCCAAGAAATGAGAGGGCGGGGTTTTTTGGAACAAGGGGCGGAGCCTGGCCTAGTGCTGAGGGCGGTGAAGTCATGGAGGGGGAGGGGCCAGGCGAACTGCTGCTGGTTGTCATGGCAACGGTGGGGGGGGGCAGGGCCCTGTGAATGAGGACGAGGATGGGGCTCCCCAGTAGCTGCAGAAGCCCCACCTTCCCCTGGTCCAGACTGGACGCCAGAGAGATGGGCTTTCCCGGGAGAATGCCTCAGAAAGTTCGCCCTCAGGGCCCAGCGACCAGTAAGTACTGTGTTTGCCTGACAATAAGACATCCTCCCAGAGAAGACATACTTACAGGTTCCCTTCCGAGTGACCAAGGAGGCGGCCCCCGAAAATAAGCCCTCCCCCGCCTGCCCCCTAGGCCACACATGAGAGTTTCGGTCCACTGTCTCTGAAAGAAATGAAGGCACAAGAAATTCACCGGGAAATTCAGGAATTGGATTGCTATGATAATGTTCAAAAGATGTGGACATGATTGTCCTTGAATAAATGAGTAAATTCTTCATACTGTAGGGTTCTCAGTTTGTCAGATTTGTGTTGACAACTACCGTACCACCGGCATGTACACACGTAAGAAATTTCCTTAATTTTCACCTAACAGTAAATGTGTACCGTCTACTTCTTCGTGGAAAAATACCACAACCCCTGAACATAAGACCGAGCGCATCTTTTCTTTTCTTTTTTTTTTCTTTTTAAGGTAGAAAGACAAAATGTATTATTTTAAACACTGGAAAAACATTAAAAAACAAGTGTCCATTATATAACCAAGAATGTTAAGTACTTGGAAACTGCAAATCTTCTAAAATGTGGTAGGCTCTTTCAGAGAGCTAAAGATTGCAAATTATCCTACCCTATTTCCTTTCTAATGCCCGCAATGTTTGACATGATGAAAACTTCCAAGAACACTCAACCAACTAATTATTCAGTCAAAGTCACCATGTCAGGGTTCAATTTAAGTGCACAAGTGAGTTTTGTGCAAGATGTTCCTGCCACATGGAGCTTCCAGTTGCATTTCAGAAATGTTAACAAAAGTATCCTCCTTTTTTGCCTGTGAATGTTTGAGTATTGCTGTATTGTTGGCTTCTATCCACTACAGATACTGGTTCTAGGCCAGCCCAAGGGTCTTCAAGCTTTGCAGGTTTGAAATAACTTTCCAACTCATTAGACGTTCTTTTTCCTCTTCCGCGCCCTGATCCAAAAGGTGTACATGTCCTCGGAGAACCCTGGGGGTGGGCCTGCAGCCCCAGGGAGTGGTCGAATTGCTGCTGGGACCCCGCGGGGGACCTGGTCTGGGCGCCCGGGTACCCGCCGGGGGGACGGAGACCCGAACGGGCCCCAGGGGAAGCCGCGGCCGCGCCGCGCTGCGGGGAGGGGCTGCTCCCCTTGGGCCTGCCCCGGGACCCGTAGGACAGCGCGCGGTGCGGGCTCCGGGACCCGACCGGAGGGGAGGGCGTCCTCGGTAGGAAGTTCTGGCGATGCATGTCTCCCGAGCGCATCTTTTGGAGTAAAAATTAACATGAGACAATATCTTGTTTTCTGGGAAACAGGGTAGCTCAGTTTGGGCGGGTCAGTGCCCCCAGAGTGGAAAGGGATTTGGGCGGACTTGACGCAGCTCTCTCCCGGAAGTCAAAGCCCTCAGACAGGGCTGGCAGGATATTCAGTTGCGAGATGCCCCGTGGTGGGGGCGGTGGGGGCCTCCGAGGCTCATGGAGGCCCTTGGCTGTCCGCAAGGGGGGGGGCTGGCCTCCCCGTGCTTGTGTGCTTGTGGACCTGGGCCCCGGGTGGCAGGCAACCTGTGAGCAGAAGGCCTCCGCCTACACCCCTCCCCCCCCCCCAACCCCCTCCCGGGCCCTGTGAGGAAGAGGGCAACTGTGAGGTCAGTGCCACTCGCTCATTGGTCCAAGAAATGAGAGGGCGGGGTTTTTTGGAACAAGGGGCGGAGCCTGGCCTAGTGCTGAGGGCGGTGAAGTCATGGAGGGGGAGGGGCCAGGCGAACTGCTGCTGGTTGTCATGGCAACGGTGGGGGGGGGCAGGGCCCTGTGAATGAGGACGAGGATGGGGCTCCCCAGTAGCTGCAGAAGCCCCACCTTCCCCTGGTCCAGACTGGACGCCAGAGAGACGGGCTTTCCCGGGAGAATGCCTCAGAAAGGTCGCCCTCAGGGCCCAGCGACCAGTAAGTACTGTGTTTGCCTGACAATAAGACATCCTCCCAGAGAAGACATACTTACAGGTTCCCTTCCGAGTGACCAAGGAGGCGGCCCCCGAAAATAAGCCCTCCCCCGCCTGCCCCCTAGGCCACACATGAGAGTTTCGGTCCACTGTCTCTGAAAGAAATGAAGGCACAAGAAATTCACCGGGAAATTCAGAAATTGGATTGCTATGATAATGTTCAAAAGATGTGGACATGATTGTCCTTGAATAAATGAGTAAATTCTTCATACTGTAGGGTTCTCAGTTTGTCAGATTTGTGTTGACAACTACCGTACCACCGGCATGTACACACGTAAGAAATTTCCTTAATTTTCACCTAACAGTAAATGTGTACCGTCTACTTCTTCGTGGAAAAATACCACAACCCCTGAACATAAGACCGAGCGCATCTTTTCTTTTCTTTTTTTTTTTCTTTTTAAGGTAGAAAGACAAAATGTATTATTTTAAACACTGGAAAAACATTAAAAAACAAGTGTCCATTATATAACCAAGAATGTTAAGTACTTGGAAACTGCAAATCTTCTAAAATGTGGTAGGCTCTTTCAGAGAGCTAAAGATTGCAAATTATCCTACCCTATTTCCTTTCTAATGCCCGCAATGTTTGACATGATGAAAACTTCCAAGAACACTCAACCAACTAATTATTCAGTCAAAGTCACCATGTCAGGGTTCAATTTAAGTGCACAAGTGAGTTTTGTGCAAGATGTTCCTGCCACATGGAGCTTCCAGTTGCATTTCAGAAATGTTAACAAAAGTATCCTCCTTTTTTGCCTGTGAATGTTTGAGTATTGCTGTATTGTTGGCTTCTATCCACTACAGATACTGGTTCTAGGCCAGCCCAAGGGTCTTCAAGCTTTGCAGGTTTGAAATAACTTTCCAACTCATTAGACGTTCTTTTTCCTCTTCCGCGCCCTGATCCAAAAGGTGTACATGTCCTCGGAGAACCCTGGGGGTGGGCCTGCAGCCCCAGGGAGTGGTCGAATTGCTGCTGGGACCCCGCGGGGGACCTGGTCTGGGCGCCCGGGTACCCGCTGGGGGGACGGAGACCCGAACGGGCCCCAGGGGAAGCCGCGGCCGCGCCGCGCTGCGGGGAGGGGCTGCTCCCCTTGGGCCTGCCCCGGGACCCGTAGGACAGCGCGCGGTGCGGGCTCCGGGACCCGACCGGAGGGGAGGGCGTCCTCGGTAGGAAGTTCTGGCGATGCATGTCTCCCGAGCGCATCTTTTGGAGTAAAAATTAACATGAGACAATATCTTGTTTTCTGGGAAACAGGGTAGCTCAGTTTGGGCGGGTCAGTGCCCCCAGAGTGGAAAGGGATTTGGGCGGACTTGACGCAGCTCTCTCCCGGAAGTCAAAGCCCTCAGACAGGGCCTTGGGGCTGGCAGGATATTCAGTTGCGAGATGCCCCGTGGTGGGGGCGGTGGGGGCCTCCGAGGCTCATGGAGGCCCTTGGCTGTCCGCAAGGGGGGGGGCTGGCCTCCCCGTGCTTGTGTGCTTGTGGACCTGGGCCCCGGGTGGCAGGCAACCTGTGAGCAGAAGGCCTCCTCCTACACCCCTCCCCCCCCCCAACCCCCTCCCGGGCCCTGTGAGGAAGAGGGCAACTGTGAGGTCAGTGCCACTCGCTCATTGGTCCAAGAAATGAGAGGGCGGGGTTTTTTGGAACAAGGGGCGGAGCCTGGCCTAGTGCTGAGGGCGGTGAAGTCATGGAGGGGGAGGGGCCAGGCGAACTGCTGCTGGTTGTCATGGCAACGGTGGGGGGGGGCAGGGCCCTGTGAATGAGGACGAGGATGGGGCTCCCCAGTAGCTGCAGAAGCCCCACCTTCCCCTGGTCCAGACTGGACGCCAGAGAGATGGGCTTTCCCGGGAGAATGCCTCAGAAAGTTCGCCCTCAGGGCCCAGCGACCAGTAAGTACTGTGTTTGCCTGACAATAAGACATCCTCCCAGAGAAGACATACTTACAGGTTCCCTTCCGAGTGACCAAGGAGGCGGCCCCCGAAAATAAGCCCTCCCCCGCCTGCCCCCTAGGCCACACATGAGAGTTTCGGTCCACTGTCTCTGAAAGAAATGAAGGCACAAGAAATTCACCGGGAAATTCAGGAATTGGATTGCTATGATAATGTTCAAAAGATGTGGACATGATTGTCCTTGAATAAATGAGTAAATTCTTCATACTGTAGGGTTCTCAGTTTGTCAGATTTGTGTTGACAACTACCGTACCACCGGCATGTACACACGTAAGAAATTTCCTTAATTTTCACCTAACAGTAAATGTGTACCGTCTACTTCTTCGTGGAAAAATACCACAACCCCTGAACATAAGACCGAGCGCATCTTTTCTTTTCTTTTTTTTTTCTTTTTAAGGTAGAAAGACAAAATGTATTATTTTAAACACTGGAAAAACATTAAAAAACAAGTGTCCATTATATAACCAAGAATGTTAAGTACTTGGAAACTGCAAATCTTCTAAAATGTGGTAGGCTCTTTCAGAGAGCTAAAGATTGCAAATTATCCTACCCTATTTCCTTTCTAATGCCCGCAATGTTTGACATGATGAAAACTTCCAAGAACACTCAACCAACTAATTATTCAGTCAAAGTCACCATGTCAGGGTTCAATTTAAGTGCACAAGTGAGTTTTGTGCAAGATGTTCCTGCCACATGGAGCTTCCAGTTGCATTTCAGAAATGTTAACAAAAGTATCCTCCTTTTTTGCCTGTGAATGTTTGAGTATTGCTGTATTGTTGGCTTCTATCCACTACAGATACTGGTTCTAGGCCAGCCCAAGGGTCTTCAAGCTTTGCAGGTTTGAAATAACTTTCCAACTCATTAGACGTTCTTTTTCCTCTTCCGCGCCCTGATCCAAAAGGTGTACATGTCCTCGGAGAACCCTGGGGGTGGGCCTGCAGCCCCAGGGAGTGGTCGAATTGCTGCTGGGACCCCGCGGGGGACCTGGTCTGGGCGCCCGGGTACCCGCCGGGGGGACGGAGACCCGAACGGGCCCCAGGGGAAGCCGCGGCCGCGCCGCGCTGCGGGGAGGGGCTGCTCCCCTTGGGCCTGCCCCGGGACCCGTAGGACAGCGCGCGGTGCGGGCTCCGGGACCCGACCGGAGGGGAGGGCGTCCTCGGTAGGAAGTTCTGGCGATGCATGTCTCCCGAGCGCATCTTTTGGAGTAAAAATTAACATGAGACAATATCTTGTTTTCTGGGAAACAGGGTAGCTCAGTTTGGGCGGGTCAGTGCCCCCAGAGTGGAAAGGGATTTGGGCGGACTTGACGCAGCTCTCTCCCGGAAGTCAAAGCCCTCAGACAGGGCTGGCAGGATATTCAGTTGCGAGATGCCCCGTGGTGGGGGCGGTGGGGGCCTCCGAGGCTCATGGAGGCCCTTGGCTGTCCGCAAGGGGGGGGGCTGGCCTCCCCGTGCTTGTGTGCTTGTGGACCTGGGCCCCGGGTGGCAGGCAACCTGTGAGCAGAAGGCCTCCGCCTACACCCCTCCCCCCCCCCCAACCCCCTCCCGGGCCCTGTGAGGAAGAGGGCAACTGTGAGGTCAGTGCCACTCGCTCATTGGTCCAAGAAATGAGAGGGCGGGGTTTTTTGGAACAAGGGGCGGAGCCTGGCCTAGTGCTGAGGGCGGTGAAGTCATGGAGGGGGAGGGGCCAGGCGAACTGCTGCTGGTTGTCATGGCAACGGTGGGGGGGGGCAGGGCCCTGTGAATGAGGACGAGGATGGGGCTCCCCAGTAGCTGCAGAAGCCCCACCTTCCCCTGGTCCAGACTGGACGCCAGAGAGACGGGCTTTCCCGGGAGAATGCCTCAGAAAGGTCGCCCTCAGGGCCCAGCGACCAGTAAGTACTGTGTTTGCCTGACAATAAGACATCCTCCCAGAGAAGACATACTTACAGGTTCCCTTCCGAGTGACCAAGGAGGCGGCCCCCGAAAATAAGCCCTCCCCCGCCTGCCCCCTAGGCCACACATGAGAGTTTCGGTCCACTGTCTCTGAAAGAAATGAAGGCACAAGAAATTCACCGGGAAATTCAGAAATTGGATTGCTATGATAATGTTCAAAAGATGTGGACATGATTGTCCTTGAATAAATGAGTAAATTCTTCATACTGTAGGGTTCTCAGTTTGTCAGATTTGTGTTGACAACTACCGTACCACCGGCATGTACACACGTAAGAAATTTCCTTAATTTTCACCTAACAGTAAATGTGTACCGTCTACTTCTTCGTGGAAAAATACCACAACCCCTGAACATAAGACCGAGCGCATCTTTTCTTTTCTTTTTTTTTTTCTTTTTAAGGTAGAAAGACAAAATGTATTATTTTAAACACTGGAAAAACATTAAAAAACAAGTGTCCATTATATAACCAAGAATGTTAAGTACTTGGAAACTGCAAATCTTCTAAAATGTGGTAGGCTCTTTCAGAGAGCTAAAGATTGCAAATTATCCTACCCTATTTCCTTTCTAATGCCCGCAATGTTTGACATGATGAAAACTTCCAAGAACACTCAACCAACTAATTATTCAGTCAAAGTCACCATGTCAGGGTTCAATTTAAGTGCACAAGTGAGTTTTGTGCAAGATGTTCCTGCCACATGGAGCTTCCAGTTGCATTTCAGAAATGTTAACAAAAGTATCCTCCTTTTTTGCCTGTGAATGTTTGAGTATTGCTGTATTGTTGGCTTCTATCCACTACAGATACTGGTTCTAGGCCAGCCCAAGGGTCTTCAAGCTTTGCAGGTTTGAAATAACTTTCCAACTCATTAGACGTTCTTTTTCCTCTTCCGCGCCCTGATCCAAAAGGTGTACATGTCCTCGGAGAACCCTGGGGGTGGGCCTGCAGCCCCAGGGAGTGGTCGAATTGCTGCTGGGACCCCGCGGGGGACCTGGTCTGGGCGCCCGGGTACCCGCTGGGGGGACGGAGACCCGAACGGGCCCCAGGGGAAGCCGCGGCCGCGCCGCGCTGCGGGGAGGGGCTGCTCCCCTTGGGCCTGCCCCGGGACCCGTAGGACAGCGCGCGGTGCGGGCTCCGGGACCCGACCGGAGGGGAGGGCGTCCTCGGTAGGAAGTTCTGGCGATGCATGTCTCCCGAGCGCATCTTTTGGAGTAAAAATTAACATGAGACAATATCTTGTTTTCTGGGAAACAGGGTAGCTCAGTTTGGGCGGGTCAGTGCCCCCAGAGTGGAAAGGGATTTGGGCGGACTTGACGCAGCTCTCTCCCGGAAGTCAAAGCCCTCAGACAGGGCCTTGGGGCTGGCAGGATATTCAGTTGCGAGATGCCCCGTGGTGGGGGCGGTGGGGGCCTCCGAGGCTCATGGAGGCCCTTGGCTGTCCGCAAGGGGGGGGGCTGGCCTCCCCGTGCTTGTGTGCTTGTGGACCTGGGCCCCGGGTGGCAGGCAACCTGTGAGCAGAAGGCCTCCTCCTACACCCCTCCCCCCCCCCAACCCCCTCCCGGGCCCTGTGAGGAAGAGGGCAACTGTGAGGTCAGTGCCACTCGCTCATTGGTCCAAGAAATGAGAGGGCGGGGTTTTTTGGAACAAGGGGCGGAGCCTGGCCTAGTGCTGAGGGCGGTGAAGTCATGGAGGGGGAGGGGCCAGGCGAACTGCTGCTGGTTGTCATGGCAACGGTGGGGGGGGGCAGGGCCCTGTGAATGAGGACGAGGATGGGGCTCCCCAGTAGCTGCAGAAGCCCCACCTTCCCCTGGTCCAGACTGGACGCCAGAGAGATGGGCTTTCCCGGGAGAATGCCTCAGAAAGTTCGCCCTCAGGGCCCAGCGACCAGTAAGTACTGTGTTTGCCTGACAATAAGACATCCTCCCAGAGAAGACATACTTACAGGTTCCCTTCCGAGTGACCAAGGAGGCGGCCCCCGAAAATAAGCCCTCCCCCGCCTGCCCCCTAGGCCACACATGAGAGTTTCGGTCCACTGTCTCTGAAAGAAATGAAGGCACAAGAAATTCACCGGGAAATTCAGGAATTGGATTGCTATGATAATGTTCAAAAGATGTGGACATGATTGTCCTTGAATAAATGAGTAAATTCTTCATACTGTAGGGTTCTCAGTTTGTCAGATTTGTGTTGACAACTACCGTACCACCGGCATGTACACACGTAAGAAATTTCCTTAATTTTCACCTAACAGTAAATGTGTACCGTCTACTTCTTCGTGGAAAAATACCACAACCCCTGAACATAAGACCGAGCGCATCTTTTCTTTTCTTTTTTTTTTCTTTTTAAGGTAGAAAGACAAAATGTATTATTTTAAACACTGGAAAAACATTAAAAAACAAGTGTCCATTATATAACCAAGAATGTTAAGTACTTGGAAACTGCAAATCTTCTAAAATGTGGTAGGCTCTTTCAGAGAGCTAAAGATTGCAAATTATCCTACCCTATTTCCTTTCTAATGCCCGCAATGTTTGACATGATGAAAACTTCCAAGAACACTCAACCAACTAATTATTCAGTCAAAGTCACCATGTCAGGGTTCAATTTAAGTGCACAAGTGAGTTTTGTGCAAGATGTTCCTGCCACATGGAGCTTCCAGTTGCATTTCAGAAATGTTAACAAAAGTATCCTCCTTTTTTGCCTGTGAATGTTTGAGTATTGCTGTATTGTTGGCTTCTATCCACTACAGATACTGGTTCTAGGCCAGCCCAAGGGTCTTCAAGCTTTGCAGGTTTGAAATAACTTTCCAACTCATTAGACGTTCTTTTTCCTCTTCCGCGCCCTGATCCAAAAGGTGTACATGTCCTCGGAGAACCCTGGGGGTGGGCCTGCAGCCCCAGGGAGTGGTCGAATTGCTGCTGGGACCCCGCGGGGGACCTGGTCTGGGCGCCCGGGTACCCGCCGGGGGGACGGAGACCCGAACGGGCCCCAGGGGAAGCCGCGGCCGCGCCGCGCTGCGGGGAGGGGCTGCTCCCCTTGGGCCTGCCCCGGGACCCGTAGGACAGCGCGCGGTGCGGGCTCCGGGACCCGACCGGAGGGGAGGGCGTCCTCGGTAGGAAGTTCTGGCGATGCATGTCTCCCGAGCGCATCTTTTGGAGTAAAAATTAACATGAGACAATATCTTGTTTTCTGGGAAACAGGGTAGCTCAGTTTGGGCGGGTCAGTGCCCCCAGAGTGGAAAGGGATTTGGGCGGACTTGACGCAGCTCTCTCCCGGAAGTCAAAGCCCTCAGACAGGGCTGGCAGGATATTCAGTTGCGAGATGCCCCGTGGTGGGGGCGGTGGGGGCCTCCGAGGCTCATGGAGGCCCTTGGCTGTCCGCAAGGGGGGGGGCTGGCCTCCCCGTGCTTGTGTGCTTGTGGACCTGGGCCCCGGGTGGCAGGCAACCTGTGAGCAGAAGGCCTCCGCCTACACCCCTCCCCCCCCCCCAACCCCCTCCCGGGCCCTGTGAGGAAGAGGGCAACTGTGAGGTCAGTGCCACTCGCTCATTGGTCCAAGAAATGAGAGGGCGGGGTTTTTTGGAACAAGGGGCGGAGCCTGGCCTAGTGCTGAGGGCGGTGAAGTCATGGAGGGGGAGGGGCCAGGCGAACTGCTGCTGGTTGTCATGGCAACGGTGGGGGGGGGCAGGGCCCTGTGAATGAGGACGAGGATGGGGCTCCCCAGTAGCTGCAGAAGCCCCACCTTCCCCTGGTCCAGACTGGACGCCAGAGAGACGGGCTTTCCCGGGAGAATGCCTCAGAAAGGTCGCCCTCAGGGCCCAGCGACCAGTAAGTACTGTGTTTGCCTGACAATAAGACATCCTCCCAGAGAAGACATACTTACAGGTTCCCTTCCGAGTGACCAAGGAGGCGGCCCCCGAAAATAAGCCCTCCCCCGCCTGCCCCCTAGGCCACACATGAGAGTTTCGGTCCACTGTCTCTGAAAGAAATGAAGGCACAAGAAATTCACCGGGAAATTCAGAAATTGGATTGCTATGATAATGTTCAAAAGATGTGGACATGATTGTCCTTGAATAAATGAGTAAATTCTTCATACTGTAGGGTTCTCAGTTTGTCAGATTTGTGTTGACAACTACCGTACCACCGGCATGTACACACGTAAGAAATTTCCTTAATTTTCACCTAACAGTAAATGTGTACCGTCTACTTCTTCGTGGAAAAATACCACAACCCCTGAACATAAGACCGAGCGCATCTTTTCTTTTCTTTTTTTTTTTCTTTTTAAGGTAGAAAGACAAAATGTATTATTTTAAACACTGGAAAAACATTAAAAAACAAGTGTCCATTATATAACCAAGAATGTTAAGTACTTGGAAACTGCAAATCTTCTAAAATGTGGTAGGCTCTTTCAGAGAGCTAAAGATTGCAAATTATCCTACCCTATTTCCTTTCTAATGCCCGCAATGTTTGACATGATGAAAACTTCCAAGAACACTCAACCAACTAATTATTCAGTCAAAGTCACCATGTCAGGGTTCAATTTAAGTGCACAAGTGAGTTTTGTGCAAGATGTTCCTGCCACATGGAGCTTCCAGTTGCATTTCAGAAATGTTAACAAAAGTATCCTCCTTTTTTGCCTGTGAATGTTTGAGTATTGCTGTATTGTTGGCTTCTATCCACTACAGATACTGGTTCTAGGCCAGCCCAAGGGTCTTCAAGCTTTGCAGGTTTGAAATAACTTTCCAACTCATTAGACGTTCTTTTTCCTCTTCCGCGCCCTGATCCAAAAGGTGTACATGTCCTCGGAGAACCCTGGGGGTGGGCCTGCAGCCCCAGGGAGTGGTCGAATTGCTGCTGGGACCCCGCGGGGGACCTGGTCTGGGCGCCCGGGTACCCGCTGGGGGGACGGAGACCCGAACGGGCCCCAGGGGAAGCCGCGGCCGCGCCGCGCTGCGGGGAGGGGCTGCTCCCCTTGGGCCTGCCCCGGGACCCGTAGGACAGCGCGCGGTGCGGGCTCCGGGACCCGACCGGAGGGGAGGGCGTCCTCGGTAGGAAGTTCTGGCGATGCATGTCTCCCGAGCGCATCTTTTGGAGTAAAAATTAACATGAGACAATATCTTGTTTTCTGGGAAACAGGGTAGCTCAGTTTGGGCGGGTCAGTGCCCCCAGAGTGGAAAGGGATTTGGGCGGACTTGACGCAGCTCTCTCCCGGAAGTCAAAGCCCTCAGACAGGGCCTTGGGGCTGGCAGGATATTCAGTTGCGAGATGCCCCGTGGTGGGGGCGGTGGGGGCCTCCGAGGCTCATGGAGGCCCTTGGCTGTCCGCAAGGGGGGGGGCTGGCCTCCCCGTGCTTGTGTGCTTGTGGACCTGGGCCCCGGGTGGCAGGCAACCTGTGAGCAGAAGGCCTCCTCCTACACCCCTCCCCCCCCCCAACCCCCTCCCGGGCCCTGTGAGGAAGAGGGCAACTGTGAGGTCAGTGCCACTCGCTCATTGGTCCAAGAAATGAGAGGGCGGGGTTTTTTGGAACAAGGGGCGGAGCCTGGCCTAGTGCTGAGGGCGGTGAAGTCATGGAGGGGGAGGGGCCAGGCGAACTGCTGCTGGTTGTCATGGCAACGGTGGGGGGGGGCAGGGCCCTGTGAATGAGGACGAGGATGGGGCTCCCCAGTAGCTGCAGAAGCCCCACCTTCCCCTGGTCCAGACTGGACGCCAGAGAGATGGGCTTTCCCGGGAGAATGCCTCAGAAAGTTCGCCCTCAGGGCCCAGCGACCAGTAAGTACTGTGTTTGCCTGACAATAAGACATCCTCCCAGAGAAGACATACTTACAGGTTCCCTTCCGAGTGACCAAGGAGGCGGCCCCCGAAAATAAGCCCTCCCCCGCCTGCCCCCTAGGCCACACATGAGAGTTTCGGTCCACTGTCTCTGAAAGAAATGAAGGCACAAGAAATTCACCGGGAAATTCAGGAATTGGATTGCTATGATAATGTTCAAAAGATGTGGACATGATTGTCCTTGAATAAATGAGTAAATTCTTCATACTGTAGGGTTCTCAGTTTGTCAGATTTGTGTTGACAACTACCGTACCACCGGCATGTACACACGTAAGAAATTTCCTTAATTTTCACCTAACAGTAAATGTGTACCGTCTACTTCTTCGTGGAAAAATACCACAACCCCTGAACATAAGACCGAGCGCATCTTTTCTTTTCTTTTTTTTTTCTTTTTAAGGTAGAAAGACAAAATGTATTATTTTAAACACTGGAAAAACATTAAAAAACAAGTGTCCATTATATAACCAAGAATGTTAAGTACTTGGAAACTGCAAATCTTCTAAAATGTGGTAGGCTCTTTCAGAGAGCTAAAGATTGCAAATTATCCTACCCTATTTCCTTTCTAATGCCCGCAATGTTTGACATGATGAAAACTTCCAAGAACACTCAACCAACTAATTATTCAGTCAAAGTCACCATGTCAGGGTTCAATTTAAGTGCACAAGTGAGTTTTGTGCAAGATGTTCCTGCCACATGGAGCTTCCAGTTGCATTTCAGAAATGTTAACAAAAGTATCCTCCTTTTTTGCCTGTGAATGTTTGAGTATTGCTGTATTGTTGGCTTCTATCCACTACAGATACTGGTTCTAGGCCAGCCCAAGGGTCTTCAAGCTTTGCAGGTTTGAAATAACTTTCCAACTCATTAGACGTTCTTTTTCCTCTTCCGCGCCCTGATCCAAAAGGTGTACATGTCCTCGGAGAACCCTGGGGGTGGGCCTGCAGCCCCAGGGAGTGGTCGAATTGCTGCTGGGACCCCGCGGGGGACCTGGTCTGGGCGCCCGGGTACCCGCCGGGGGGACGGAGACCCGAACGGGCCCCAGGGGAAGCCGCGGCCGCGCCGCGCTGCGGGGAGGGGCTGCTCCCCTTGGGCCTGCCCCGGGACCCGTAGGACAGCGCGCGGTGCGGGCTCCGGGACCCGACCGGAGGGGAGGGCGTCCTCGGTAGGAAGTTCTGGCGATGCATGTCTCCCGAGCGCATCTTTTGGAGTAAAAATTAACATGAGACAATATCTTGTTTTCTGGGAAACAGGGTAGCTCAGTTTGGGCGGGTCAGTGCCCCCAGAGTGGAAAGGGATTTGGGCGGACTTGACGCAGCTCTCTCCCGGAAGTCAAAGCCCTCAGACAGGGCTGGCAGGATATTCAGTTGCGAGATGCCCCGTGGTGGGGGCGGTGGGGGCCTCCGAGGCTCATGGAGGCCCTTGGCTGTCCGCAAGGGGGGGGGCTGGCCTCCCCGTGCTTGTGTGCTTGTGGACCTGGGCCCCGGGTGGCAGGCAACCTGTGAGCAGAAGGCCTCCGCCTACACCCCTCCCCCCCCCCCAACCCCCTCCCGGGCCCTGTGAGGAAGAGGGCAACTGTGAGGTCAGTGCCACTCGCTCATTGGTCCAAGAAATGAGAGGGCGGGGTTTTTTGGAACAAGGGGCGGAGCCTGGCCTAGTGCTGAGGGCGGTGAAGTCATGGAGGGGGAGGGGCCAGGCGAACTGCTGCTGGTTGTCATGGCAACGGTGGGGGGGGGCAGGGCCCTGTGAATGAGGACGAGGATGGGGCTCCCCAGTAGCTGCAGAAGCCCCACCTTCCCCTGGTCCAGACTGGACGCCAGAGAGACGGGCTTTCCCGGGAGAATGCCTCAGAAAGGTCGCCCTCAGGGCCCAGCGACCAGTAAGTACTGTGTTTGCCTGACAATAAGACATCCTCCCAGAGAAGACATACTTACAGGTTCCCTTCCGAGTGACCAACGAGGCGGCCCCCGAAAATAAGCCCTCCCCCGCCTGCCCCCTAGGCCACACATGAGAGTTTCGGTCCACTGTCTCTGAAAGAAATGAAGGCACAAGAAATTCACCGGGAAATTCAGAAATTGGATTGCTATGATAATGTTCAAAAGATGTGGACATGATTGTCCTTGAATAAATGAGTAAATTCTTCATACTGTAGGGTTCTCAGTTTGTCAGATTTGTGTTGACAACTACCGTACCACCGGCATGTACACACGTAAGAAATTTCCTTAATTTTCACCTAACAGTAAATGTGTACCGTCTACTTCTTCGTGGAAAAATACCACAACCCCTGAACATAAGACCGAGCGCATCTTTTCTTTTC
The DNA here is from genome assembly GCF_964339955.1 of Pipistrellus hanaki. Lineage (NCBI taxonomy): Eukaryota > Metazoa > Chordata > Mammalia > Chiroptera > Vespertilionidae > Pipistrellus > Pipistrellus hanaki. The sequence goes on along the minus strand of NW_028182287.1, from coordinate 231,768 downwards.
TTTTTTTTTTTCTTTTTAAGGTAGAAAGACAAAATGTATTATTTTAAACACTGGAAAAACATTAAAAAACAAGTGTCCATTATATAACCAAGAATGTTAAGTACTTGGAAACTGCAAATCTTCTAAAATGTGGTAGGCTCTTTCAGAGAGCTAAAGATTGCAAATTATCCTACCCTATTTCCTTTCTAATGCCCGCAATGTTTGACATGATGAAAACTTCCAAGAACACTCAACCAACTAATTATTCAGTCAAAGTCACCATGTCAGGGTTCAATTTAAGTGCACAAGTGAGTTTTGTGCAAGATGTTCCTGCCACATGGAGCTTCCAGTTGCATTTCAGAAATGTTAACAAAAGTATCCTCCTTTTTTGCCTGTGAATGTTTGAGTATTGCTGTATTGTTGGCTTCTATCCACTACAGATACTGGTTCTAGGCCAGCCCAAGGGTCTTCAAGCTTTGCAGGTTTGAAATAACTTTCCAACTCATTAGACGTTCTTTTTCCTCTTCCGCGCCCTGATCCAAAAGGTGTACATGTCCTCGGAGAACCCTGGGGGTGGGCCTGCAGCCCCAGGGAGTGGTCGAATTGCTGCTGGGACCCCGCGGGGGACCTGGTCTGGGCGCCCGGGTACCCGCTGGGGGGACGGAGACCCGAACGGGCCCCAGGGGAAGCCGCGGCCGCGCCGCGCTGCGGGGAGGGGCTGCTCCCCTTGGGCCTGCCCCGGGACCCGTAGGACAGCGCGCGGTGCGGGCTCCGGGACCCGACCGGAGGGGAGGGCGTCCTCGGTAGGAAGTTCTGGCGATGCATGTCTCCCGAGCGCATCTTTTGGAGTAAAAATTAACATGAGACAATATCTTGTTTTCTGGGAAACAGGGTAGCTCAGTTTGGGCGGGTCAGTGCCCCCAGAGTGGAAAGGGATTTGGGCGGACTTGACGCAGCTCTCTCCCGGAAGTCAAAGCCCTCAGACAGGGCCTTGGGGCTGGCAGGATATTCAGTTGCGAGATGCCCCGTGGTGGGGGCGGTGGGGGCCTCCGAGGCTCATGGAGGCCCTTGGCTGTCCGCAAGGGGGGGGGCTGGCCTCCCCGTGCTTGTGTGCTTGTGGACCTGGGCCCCGGGTGGCAGGCAACCTGTGAGCAGAAGGCCTCCTCCTACACCCCTCCCCCCCCCCAACCCCCTCCCGGGCCCTGTGAGGAAGAGGGCAACTGTGAGGTCAGTGCCACTCGCTCATTGGTCCAAGAAATGAGAGGGCGGGGTTTTTTGGAACAAGGGGCGGAGCCTGGCCTAGTGCTGAGGGCGGTGAAGTCATGGAGGGGGAGGGGCCAGGCGAACTGCTGCTGGTTGTCATGGCAACGGTGGGGGGGGGCAGGGCCCTGTGAATGAGGACGAGGATGGGGCTCCCCAGTAGCTGCAGAAGCCCCACCTTCCCCTGGTCCAGACTGGACGCCAGAGAGATGGGCTTTCCCGGGAGAATGCCTCAGAAAGTTCGCCCTCAGGGCCCAGCGACCAGTAAGTACTGTGTTTGCCTGACAATAAGACATCCTCCCAGAGAAGACATACTTACAGGTTCCCTTCCGAGTGACCAAGGAGGCGGCCCCCGAAAATAAGCCCTCCCCCGCCTGCCCCCTAGGCCACACATGAGAGTTTCGGTCCACTGTCTCTGAAAGAAATGAAGGCACAAGAAATTCACCGGGAAATTCAGGAATTGGATTGCTATGATAATGTTCAAAAGATGTGGACATGATTGTCCTTGAATAAATGAGTAAATTCTTCATACTGTAGGGTTCTCAGTTTGTCAGATTTGTGTTGACAACTACCGTACCACCGGCATGTACACACGTAAGAAATTTCCTTAATTTTCACCTAACAGTAAATGTGTACCGTCTACTTCTTCGTGGAAAAATACCACAACCCCTGAACATAAGACCGAGCGCATCTTTTCTTTTCTTTTTTTTTTCTTTTTAAGGTAGAAAGACAAAATGTATTATTTTAAACACTGGAAAAACATTAAAAAACAAGTGTCCATTATATAACCAAGAATGTTAAGTACTTGGAAACTGCAAATCTTCTAAAATGTGGTAGGCTCTTTCAGAGAGCTAAAGATTGCAAATTATCCTACCCTATTTCCTTTCTAATGCCCGCAATGTTTGACATGATGAAAACTTCCAAGAACACTCAACCAACTAATTATTCAGTCAAAGTCACCATGTCAGGGTTCAATTTAAGTGCACAAGTGAGTTTTGTGCAAGATGTTCCTGCCACATGGAGCTTCCAGTTGCATTTCAGAAATGTTAACAAAAGTATCCTCCTTTTTTGCCTGTGAATGTTTGAGTATTGCTGTATTGTTGGCTTCTATCCACTACAGATACTGGTTCTAGGCCAGCCCAAGGGTCTTCAAGCTTTGCAGGTTTGAAATAACTTTCCAACTCATTAGACGTTCTTTTTCCTCTTCCGCGCCCTGATCCAAAAGGTGTACATGTCCTCGGAGAACCCTGGGGGTGGGCCTGCAGCCCCAGGGAGTGGTCGAATTGCTGCTGGGACCCCGCGGGGGACCTGGTCTGGGCGCCCGGGTACCCGCCGGGGGGACGGAGACCCGAACGGGCCCCAGGGGAAGCCGCGGCCGCGCCGCGCTGCGGGGAGGGGCTGCTCCCCTTGGGCCTGCCCCGGGACCCGTAGGACAGCGCGCGGTGCGGGCTCCGGGACCCGACCGGAGGGGAGGGCGTCCTCGGTAGGAAGTTCTGGCGATGCATGTCTCCCGAGCGCATCTTTTGGAGTAAAAATTAACATGAGACAATATCTTGTTTTCTGGGAAACAGGGTAGCTCAGTTTGGGCGGGTCAGTGCCCCCAGAGTGGAAAGGGATTTGGGCGGACTTGACGCAGCTCTCTCCCGGAAGTCAAAGCCCTCAGACAGGGCTGGCAGGATATTCAGTTGCGAGATGCCCCGTGGTGGGGGCGGTGGGGGCCTCCGAGGCTCATGGAGGCCCTTGGCTGTCCGCAAGGGGGGGGGCTGGCCTCCCCGTGCTTGTGTGCTTGTGGACCTGGGCCCCGGGTGGCAGGCAACCTGTGAGCAGAAGGCCTCCGCCTACACCCCTCCCCCCCCCCCAACCCCCTCCCGGGCCCTGTGAGGAAGAGGGCAACTGTGAGGTCAGTGCCACTCGCTCATTGGTCCAAGAAATGAGAGGGCGGGGTTTTTTGGAACAAGGGGCGGAGCCTGGCCTAGTGCTGAGGGCGGTGAAGTCATGGAGGGGGAGGGGCCAGGCGAACTGCTGCTGGTTGTCATGGCAACGGTGGGGGGGGGCAGGGCCCTGTGAATGAGGACGAGGATGGGGCTCCCCAGTAGCTGCAGAAGCCCCACCTTCCCCTGGTCCAGACTGGACGCCAGAGAGACGGGCTTTCCCGGGAGAATGCCTCAGAAAGGTCGCCCTCAGGGCCCAGCGACCAGTAAGTACTGTGTTTGCCTGACAATAAGACATCCTCCCAGAGAAGACATACTTACAGGTTCCCTTCCGAGTGACCAAGGAGGCGGCCCCCGAAAATAAGCCCTCCCCCGCCTGCCCCCTAGGCCACACATGAGAGTTTCGGTCCACTGTCTCTGAAAGAAATGAAGGCACAAGAAATTCACCGGGAAATTCAGAAATTGGATTGCTATGATAATGTTCAAAAGATGTGGACATGATTGTCCTTGAATAAATGAGTAAATTCTTCATACTGTAGGGTTCTCAGTTTGTCAGATTTGTGTTGACAACTACCGTACCACCGGCATGTACACACGTAAGAAATTTCCTTAATTTTCACCTAACAGTAAATGTGTACCGTCTACTTCTTCGTGGAAAAATACCACAACCCCTGAACATAAGACCGAGCGCATCTTTTCTTTTCTTTTTTTTTTTCTTTTTAAGGTAGAAAGACAAAATGTATTATTTTAAACACTGGAAAAACATTAAAAAACAAGTGTCCATTATATAACCAAGAATGTTAAGTACTTGGAAACTGCAAATCTTCTAAAATGTGGTAGGCTCTTTCAGAGAGCTAAAGATTGCAAATTATCCTACCCTATTTCCTTTCTAATGCCCGCAATGTTTGACATGATGAAAACTTCCAAGAACACTCAACCAACTAATTATTCAGTCAAAGTCACCATGTCAGGGTTCAATTTAAGTGCACAAGTGAGTTTTGTGCAAGATGTTCCTGCCACATGGAGCTTCCAGTTGCATTTCAGAAATGTTAACAAAAGTATCCTCCTTTTTTGCCTGTGAATGTTTGAGTATTGCTGTATTGTTGGCTTCTATCCACTACAGATACTGGTTCTAGGCCAGCCCAAGGGTCTTCAAGCTTTGCAGGTTTGAAATAACTTTCCAACTCATTAGACGTTCTTTTTCCTCTTCCGCGCCCTGATCCAAAAGGTGTACATGTCCTCGGAGAACCCTGGGGGTGGGCCTGCAGCCCCAGGGAGTGGTCGAATTGCTGCTGGGACCCCGCGGGGGACCTGGTCTGGGCGCCCGGGTACCCGCTGGGGGGACGGAGACCCGAACGGGCCCCAGGGGAAGCCGCGGCCGCGCCGCGCTGCGGGGAGGGGCTGCTCCCCTTGGGCCTGCCCCGGGACCCGTAGGACAGCGCGCGGTGCGGGCTCCGGGACCCGACCGGAGGGGAGGGCGTCCTCGGTAGGAAGTTCTGGCGATGCATGTCTCCCGAGCGCATCTTTTGGAGTAAAAATTAACATGAGACAATATCTTGTTTTCTGGGAAACAGGGTAGCTCAGTTTGGGCGGGTCAGTGCCCCCAGAGTGGAAAGGGATTTGGGCGGACTTGACGCAGCTCTCTCCCGGAAGTCAAAGCCCTCAGACAGGGCCTTGGGGCTGGCAGGATATTCAGTTGCGAGATGCCCCGTGGTGGGGGCGGTGGGGGCCTCCGAGGCTCATGGAGGCCCTTGGCTGTCCGCAAGGGGGGGGGCTGGCCTCCCCGTGCTTGTGTGCTTGTGGACCTGGGCCCCGGGTGGCAGGCAACCTGTGAGCAGAAGGCCTCCTCCTACACCCCTCCCCCCCCCCAACCCCCTCCCGGGCCCTGTGAGGAAGAGGGCAACTGTGAGGTCAGTGCCACTCGCTCATTGGTCCAAGAAATGAGAGGGCGGGGTTTTTTGGAACAAGGGGCGGAGCCTGGCCTAGTGCTGAGGGCGGTGAAGTCATGGAGGGGGAGGGGCCAGGCGAACTGCTGCTGGTTGTCATGGCAACGGTGGGGGGGGGCAGGGCCCTGTGAATGAGGACGAGGATGGGGCTCCCCAGTAGCTGCAGAAGCCCCACCTTCCCCTGGTCCAGACTGGACGCCAGAGAGATGGGCTTTCCCGGGAGAATGCCTCAGAAAGTTCGCCCTCAGGGCCCAGCGACCAGTAAGTACTGTGTTTGCCTGACAATAAGACATCCTCCCAGAGAAGACATACTTACAGGTTCCCTTCCGAGTGACCAAGGAGGCGGCCCCCGAAAATAAGCCCTCCCCCGCCTGCCCCCTAGGCCACACATGAGAGTTTCGGTCCACTGTCTCTGAAAGAAATGAAGGCACAAGAAATTCACCGGGAAATTCAGGAATTGGATTGCTATGATAATGTTCAAAAGATGTGGACATGATTGTCCTTGAATAAATGAGTAAATTCTTCATACTGTAGGGTTCTCAGTTTGTCAGATTTGTGTTGACAACTACCGTACCACCGGCATGTACACACGTAAGAAATTTCCTTAATTTTCACCTAACAGTAAATGTGTACCGTCTACTTCTTCGTGGAAAAATACCACAACCCCTGAACATAAGACCGAGCGCATCTTTTCTTTTCTTTTTTTTTTCTTTTTAAGGTAGAAAGACAAAATGTATTATTTTAAACACTGGAAAAACATTAAAAAACAAGTGTCCATTATATAACCAAGAATGTTAAGTACTTGGAAACTGCAAATCTTCTAAAATGTGGTAGGCTCTTTCAGAGAGCTAAAGATTGCAAATTATCCTACCCTATTTCCTTTCTAATGCCCGCAATGTTTGACATGATGAAAACTTCCAAGAACACTCAACCAACTAATTATTCAGTCAAAGTCACCATGTCAGGGTTCAATTTAAGTGCACAAGTGAGTTTTGTGCAAGATGTTCCTGCCACATGGAGCTTCCAGTTGCATTTCAGAAATGTTAACAAAAGTATCCTCCTTTTTTGCCTGTGAATGTTTGAGTATTGCTGTATTGTTGGCTTCTATCCACTACAGATACTGGTTCTAGGCCAGCCCAAGGGTCTTCAAGCTTTGCAGGTTTGAAATAACTTTCCAACTCATTAGACGTTCTTTTTCCTCTTCCGCGCCCTGATCCAAAAGGTGTACATGTCCTCGGAGAACCCTGGGGGTGGGCCTGCAGCCCCAGGGAGTGGTCGAATTGCTGCTGGGACCCCGCGGGGGACCTGGTCTGGGCGCCCGGGTACCCGCCGGGGGGACGGAGACCCGAACGGGCCCCAGGGGAAGCCGCGGCCGCGCCGCGCTGCGGGGAGGGGCTGCTCCCCTTGGGCCTGCCCCGGGACCCGTAGGACAGCGCGCGGTGCGGGCTCCGGGACCCGACCGGAGGGGAGGGCGTCCTCGGTAGGAAGTTCTGGCGATGCATGTCTCCCGAGCGCATCTTTTGGAGTAAAAATTAACATGAGACAATATCTTGTTTTCTGGGAAACAGGGTAGCTCAGTTTGGGCGGGTCAGTGCCCCCAGAGTGGAAAGGGATTTGGGCGGACTTGACGCAGCTCTCTCCCGGAAGTCAAAGCCCTCAGACAGGGCTGGCAGGATATTCAGTTGCGAGATGCCCCGTGGTGGGGGCGGTGGGGGCCTCCGAGGCTCATGGAGGCCCTTGGCTGTCCGCAAGGGGGGGGGCTGGCCTCCCCGTGCTTGTGTGCTTGTGGACCTGGGCCCCGGGTGGCAGGCAACCTGTGAGCAGAAGGCCTCCGCCTACACCCCTCCCCCCCCCCCAACCCCCTCCCGGGCCCTGTGAGGAAGAGGGCAACTGTGAGGTCAGTGCCACTCGCTCATTGGTCCAAGAAATGAGAGGGCGGGGTTTTTTGGAACAAGGGGCGGAGCCTGGCCTAGTGCTGAGGGCGGTGAAGTCATGGAGGGGGAGGGGCCAGGCGAACTGCTGCTGGTTGTCATGGCAACGGTGGGGGGGGGCAGGGCCCTGTGAATGAGGACGAGGATGGGGCTCCCCAGTAGCTGCAGAAGCCCCACCTTCCCCTGGTCCAGACTGGACGCCAGAGAGACGGGCTTTCCCGGGAGAATGCCTCAGAAAGGTCGCCCTCAGGGCCCAGCGACCAGTAAGTACTGTGTTTGCCTGACAATAAGACATCCTCCCAGAGAAGACATACTTACAGGTTCCCTTCCGAGTGACCAACAAGGCGGCCCCCGAAAATAAGCCCTCCCCCGCCTGCCCCCTAGGCCACACATGAGAGTTTCGGTCCACTGTCTCTGAAAGAAATGAAGGCACAAGAAATTCACCGGGAAATTCAGAAATTGGATTGCTATGATAATGTTCAAAAGATGTGGACATGATTGTCCTTGAATAAATGAGTAAATTCTTCATACTGTAGGGTTCTCAGTTTGTCAGATTTGTGTTGACAACTACCGTACCACCGGCATGTACACACGTAAGAAATTTCCTTAATTTTCACCTAACAGTAAATGTGTACCGTCTACTTCTTCGTGGAAAAATACCACAACCCCTGAACATAAGACCGAGCGCATCTTTTCTTTTCTTTTTTTTTTTCTTTTTAAGGTAGAAAGACAAAATGTATTATTTTAAACACTGGAAAAACATTAAAAAACAAGTGTCCATTATATAACCAAGAATGTTAAGTACTTGGAAACTGCAAATCTTCTAAAATGTGGTAGGCTCTTTCAGAGAGCTAAAGATTGCAAATTATCCTACCCTATTTCCTTTCTAATGCCCGCAATGTTTGACATGATGAAAACTTCCAAGAACACTCAACCAACTAATTATTCAGTCAAAGTCACCATGTCAGGGTTCAATTTAAGTGCACAAGTGAGTTTTGTGCAAGATGTTCCTGCCACATGGAGCTTCCAGTTGCATTTCAGAAATGTTAACAAAAGTATCCTCCTTTTTTGCCTGTGAATGTTTGAGTATTGCTGTATTGTTGGCTTCTATCCACTACAGATACTGGTTCTAGGCCAGCCCAAGGGTCTTCAAGCTTTGCAGGTTTGAAATAACTTTCCAACTCATTAGACGTTCTTTTTCCTCTTCCGCGCCCTGATCCAAAAGGTGTACATGTCCTCGGAGAACCCTGGGGGTGGGCCTGCAGCCCCAGGGAGTGGTCGAATTGCTGCTGGGACCCCGCGGGGGACCTGGTCTGGGCGCCCGGGTACCCGCTGGGGGGACGGAGACCCGAACGGGCCCCAGGGGAAGCCGCGGCCGCGCCGCGCTGCGGGGAGGGGCTGCTCCCCTTGGGCCTGCCCCGGGACCCGTAGGACAGCGCGCGGTGCGGGCTCCGGGACCCGACCGGAGGGGAGGGCGTCCTCGGTAGGAAGTTCTGGCGATGCATGTCTCCCGAGCGCATCTTTTGGAGTAAAAATTAACATGAGACAATATCTTGTTTTCTGGGAAACAGGGTAGCTCAGTTTGGGCGGGTCAGTGCCCCCAGAGTGGAAAGGGATTTGGGCGGACTTGACGCAGCTCTCTCCCGGAAGTCAAAGCCCTCAGACAGGGCCTTGGGGCTGGCAGGATATTCAGTTGCGAGATGCCCCGTGGTGGGGGCGGTGGGGGCCTCCGAGGCTCATGGAGGCCCTTGGCTGTCCGCAAGGGGGGGGGCTGGCCTCCCCGTGCTTGTGTGCTTGTGGACCTGGGCCCCGGGTGGCAGGCAACCTGTGAGCAGAAGGCCTCCTCCTACACCCCTCCCCCCCCCCAACCCCCTCCCGGGCCCTGTGAGGAAGAGGGCAACTGTGAGGTCAGTGCCACTCGCTCATTGGTCCAAGAAATGAGAGGGCGGGGTTTTTTGGAACAAGGGGCGGAGCCTGGCCTAGTGCTGAGGGCGGTGAAGTCATGGAGGGGGAGGGGCCAGGCGAACTGCTGCTGGTTGTCATGGCAACGGTGGGGGGGGGCAGGGCCCTGTGAATGAGGACGAGGATGGGGCTCCCCAGTAGCTGCAGAAGCCCCACCTTCCCCTGGTCCAGACTGGACGCCAGAGAGATGGGCTTTCCCGGGAGAATGCCTCAGAAAGTTCGCCCTCAGGGCCCAGCGACCAGTAAGTACTGTGTTTGCCTGACAATAAGACATCCTCCCAGAGAAGACATACTTACAGGTTCCCTTCCGAGTGACCAAGGAGGCGGCCCCCGAAAATAAGCCCTCCCCCGCCTGCCCCCTAGGCCACACATGAGAGTTTCGGTCCACTGTCTCTGAAAGAAATGAAGGCACAAGAAATTCACCGGGAAATTCAGGAATTGGATTGCTATGATAATGTTCAAAAGATGTGGACATGATTGTCCTTGAATAAATGAGTAAATTCTTCATACTGTAGGGTTCTCAGTTTGTCAGATTTGTGTTGACAACTACCGTACCACCGGCATGTACACACGTAAGAAATTTCCTTAATTTTCACCTAACAGTAAATGTGTACCGTCTACTTCTTCGTGGAAAAATACCACAACCCCTGAACATAAGACCGAGCGCATCTTTTCTTTTCTTTTTTTTTTCTTTTTAAGGTAGAAAGACAAAATGTATTATTTTAAACACTGGAAAAACATTAAAAAACAAGTGTCCATTATATAACCAAGAATGTTAAGTACTTGGAAACTGCAAATCTTCTAAAATGTGGTAGGCTCTTTCAGAGAGCTAAAGATTGCAAATTATCCTACCCTATTTCCTTTCTAATGCCCGCAATGTTTGACATGATGAAAACTTCCAAGAACACTCAACCAACTAATTATTCAGTCAAAGTCACCATGTCAGGGTTCAATTTAAGTGCACAAGTGAGTTTTGTGCAAGATGTTCCTGCCACATGGAGCTTCCAGTTGCATTTCAGAAATGTTAACAAAAGTATCCTCCTTTTTTGCCTGTGAATGTTTGAGTATTGCTGTATTGTTGGCTTCTATCCACTACAGATACTGGTTCTAGGCCAGCCCAAGGGTCTTCAAGCTTTGCAGGTTTGAAATAACTTTCCAACTCATTAGACGTTCTTTTTCCTCTTCCGCGCCCTGATCCAAAAGGTGTACATGTCCTCGGAGAACCCTGGGGGTGGGCCTGCAGCCCCAGGGAGTGGTCGAATTGCTGCTGGGACCCCGCGGGGGACCTGGTCTGGGCGCCCGGGTACCCGCCGGGGGGACGGAGACCCGAACGGGCCCCAGGGGAAGCCGCGGCCGCGCCGCGCTGCGGGGAGGGGCTGCTCCCCTTGGGCCTGCCCCGGGACCCGTAGGACAGCGCGCGGTGCGGGCTCCGGGACCCGACCGGAGGGGAGGGCGTCCTCGGTAGGAAGTTCTGGCGATGCATGTCTCCCGAGCGCATCTTTTGGAGTAAAAATTAACATGAGACAATATCTTGTTTTCTGGGAAACAGGGTAGCTCAGTTTGGGCGGGTCAGTGCCCCCAGAGTGGAAAGGGATTTGGGCGGACTTGACGCAGCTCTCTCCCGGAAGTCAAAGCCCTCAGACAGGGCTGGCAGGATATTCAGTTGCGAGATGCCCCGTGGTGGGGGCGGTGGGGGCCTCCGAGGCTCATGGAGGCCCTTGGCTGTCCGCAAGGGGGGGGGCTGGCCTCCCCGTGCTTGTGTGCTTGTGGACCTGGGCCCCGGGTGGCAGGCAACCTGTGAGCAGAAGGCCTCCGCCTACACCCCTCCCCCCCCCCCAACCCCCTCCCGGGCCCTGTGAGGAAGAGGGCAACTGTGAGGTCAGTGCCACTCGCTCATTGGTCCAAGAAATGAGAGGGCGGGGTTTTTTGGAACAAGGGGCGGAGCCTGGCCTAGTGCTGAGGGCGGTGAAGTCATGGAGGGGGAGGGGCCAGGCGAACTGCTGCTGGTTGTCATGGCAACGGTGGGGGGGGGCAGGGCCCTGTGAATGAGGACGAGGATGGGGCTCCCCAGTAGCTGCAGAAGCCCCACCTTCCCCTGGTCCAGACTGGACGCCAGAGAGACGGGCTTTCCCGGGAGAATGCCGCAGAAAGGTGGCCCTCAGGGCCCAGCGACCAGTAAGTACTGTGTTTGCCTGACAATAAGACATCCTCCCAGAGAAGACATACTTACAGGTTCCCTTCCGAGTGACCAAGGAGGCGGCCCCCGAAAATAAGCCCTCCCCCGCCTGCCCCCTAGGCCACACATGAGAGTTTCGGTCCACTGTCTCTGAAAGAAATGAAGGCACAAGAAATTCACCGGGAAATTCAGAAATTGGATTGCTATGATAATGTTCAAAAGATGTGGACATGATTGTCCTTGAATAAATGAGTAAATTCTTCATACTGTAGGGTTCTCAGTTTGTCAGATTTGTGTTGACAACTACCGTACCACCGGCATGTACACACGTAAGAAATTTCCTTAATTTTCACCTAACAGTAAATGTGTACCGTCTACTTCTTCGTGGAAAAATACCACAACCCCTGAACATAAGACCGAGCGCATCTTTTCTTTTCTTTTTTTTTTTCTTTTTAAGGTAGAAAGACAAAATGTATTATTTTAAACACTGGAAAAACATTAAAAAACAAGTGTCCATTATATAACCAAGAATGTTAAGTACTTGGAAACTGCAAATCTTCTAAAATGTGGTAGGCTCTTTCAGAGAGCTAAAGATTGCAAATTATCCTACCCTATTTCCTTTCTAATGCCCGCAATGTTTGACATGATGAAAACTTCCAAGAACACTCAACCAACTAATTATTCAGTCAAAGTCACCATGTCAGGGTTCAATTTAAGTGCACAAGTGAGTTTTGTGCAAGATGTTCCTGCCACATGGAGCTTCCAGTTGCATTTCAGAAATGTTAACAAAAGTATCCTCCTTTTTTGCCTGTGAATGTTTGAGTATTGCTGTATTGTTGGCTTCTATCCACTACAGATACTGGTTCTAGGCCAGCCCAAGGGTCTTCAAGCTTTGCAGGTTTGAAATAACTTTCCAACTCATTAGACGTTCTTTTTCCTCTTCCGCGCCCTGATCCAAAAGGTGTACATGTCCTCGGAGAACCCTGGGGGTGGGCCTGCAGCCCCAGGGAGTGGTCGAATTGCTGCTGGGACCCCGCGGGGGACCTGGTCTGGGCGCCCGGGTACCCGCCGGGGGGACGGAGACCCGAACGGGCCCCAGGGGAAGCCGCGGCCGCGGCCGCGCCGCGCTGCGGGGAGGGGCTGCTCCCCTTGGGCCTGCCCCGGGACCCGTAGGACAGCGCGCGGTGCGGGCTCCGGGACCCGACCGGAGGGGAGGGCGTCCTCGGTAGGAAGTTCTGGCGATGCATGTCTCCCGAGCGCATCTTTTGGAGTAAAAATTAACATGAGACAATATCTTGTTTTCTGGGAAACAGGGTAGCTCAGTTTGGGCGGGTCAGTGCCCCCAGAGTGGAAAGGGATTTGGGCGGACTTGACGCAGCTCTCTCCCGGAAGTCAAAGCCCTCAGACAGGGCCTTGGGGCTGGCAGGATATTCAGTTGCGAGATGCCCCGTGGTGGGGGCGGTGGGGGCCTCCGAGGCTCATGGAGGCCCTTGGCTGTCCGCAAGGGGGGGGGCTGGCCTCCCCGTGCTTGTGTGCTTGTGGACCTGGGCCCCGGGTGGCAGGCAACCTGTGAGCAGAAGGCCTCCTCCTACACCCCTCCCCCCCCCCAACCCCCTCCCGGGCCCTGTGAGGAAGAGGGCAACTGTGAGGTCAGTGCCACTCGCTCATTGGTCCAAGAAATGAGAGGGCGGGGTTTTTTGGAACAAGGGGCGGAGCCTGGCCTAGTGCTGAGGGCGGTGAAGTCATGGAGGGGGAGGGGCCAGGCGAACTGCTGCTGGTTGTCATGGCAACGGTGGGGGGGGGCAGGGCCCTGTGAATGAGGACGAGGATGGGGCTCCCCAGTAGCTGCAGAAGCCCCACCTTCCCCTGGTCCAGACTGGACGCCAGAGAGATGGGCTTTCCCGGGAGAATGCCTCAGAAAGTTCGCCCTCAGGGCCCAGCGACCAGTAAGTACTGTGTTTGCCTGACAATAAGACATCCTCCCAGAGAAGACATACTTACAGGTTCCCTTCCGAGTGACCAAGGAGGCGGCCCCCGAAAATAAGCCCTCCCCCGCCTGCCCCCTAGGCCACACATGAGAGTTTCGGTCCACTGTCTCTGAAAGAAATGAAGGCACAAGAAATTCACCGGGAAATTCAGGAATTGGATTGCTATGATAATGTTCAAAAGATGTGGACATGATTGTCCTTGAATAAATGAGTAAATTCTTCATACTGTAGGGTTCTCAGTTTGTCAGATTTGTGTTGACAACTACCGTACCACCGGCATGTACACACGTAAGAAATTTCCTTAATTTTCACCTAACAGTAAATGTGTACCGTCTACTTCTTCGTGGAAAAATACCACAACCCCTGAACATAAGACCGAGCGCATCTTTTCTTTTCTTTTTTTTTTCTTTTTAAGGTAGAAAGACAAAATGTATTATTTTAAACACTGGAAAAACATTAAAAAACAAGTGTCCATTATATAACCAAGAATGTTAAGTACTTGGAAACTGCAAATCTTCTAAAATGTGGTAGGCTCTTTCAGAGAGCTAAAGATTGCAAATTATCCTACCCTATTTCCTTTCTAATGCCCGCAATGTTTGACATGATGAAAACTTCCAAGAACACTCAACCAACTAATTATTCAGTCAAAGTCACCATGTCAGGGTTCAATTTAAGTGCACAAGTGAGTTTTGTGCAAGATGTTCCTGCCACATGGAGCTTCCAGTTGCATTTCAGAAATGTTAACAAAAGTATCCTCCTTTTTTGCCTGTGAATGTTTGAGTATTGCTGTATTGTTGGCTTCTATCCACTACAGATACTGGTTCTAGGCCAGCCCAAGGGTCTTCAAGCTTTGCAGGTTTGAAATAACTTTCCAACTCATTAGACGTTCTTTTTCCTCTTCCGCGCCCTGATCCAAAAGGTGTACATGTCCTCGGAGAACCCTGGGGGTGGGCCTGCAGCCCCAGGGAGTGGTCGAATTGCTGCTGGGACCCCGCGGGGGACCTGGTCTGGGCGCCCGGGTACCCGCCGGGGGGACGGAGACCCGAACGGGCCCCAGGGGAAGCCGCGGCCGCGCCGCGCTGCGGGGAGGGGCTGCTCCCCTTGGGCCTGCCCCGGGACCCGTAGGACAGCGCGCGGTGCGGGCTCCGGGACCCGACCGGAGGGGAGGGCGTCCTCGGTAGGAAGTTCTGGCGATGCATGTCTCCCGAGCGCATCTTTTGGAGTAAAAATTAACATGAGACAATATCTTGTTTTCTGGGAAACAGGGTAGCTCAGTTTGGGCGGGTCAGTGCCCCCAGAGTGGAAAGGGATTTGGGCGGACTTGACGCAGCTCTCTCCCGGAAGTCAAAGCCCTCAGACAGGGCTGGCAGGATATTCAGTTGCGAGATGCCCCGTGGTGGGGGCGGTGGGGGCCTCCGAGGCTCATGGAGGCCCTTGGCTGTCCGCAAGGGGGGGGGCTGGCCTCCCCGTGCTTGTGTGCTTGTGGACCTGGGCCCCGGGTGGCAGGCAACCTGTGAGCAGAAGGCCTCCGCCTACACCCCTCCCCCCCCCCCAACCCCCTCCCGGGCCCTGTGAGGAAGAGGGCAACTGTGAGGTCAGTGCCACTCGCTCATTGGTCCAAGAAATGAGAGGGCGGGGTTTTTTGGAACAAGGGGCGGAGCCTGGCCTAGTGCTGAGGGCGGTGAAGTCATGGAGGGGGAGGGGCCAGGCGAACTGCTGCTGGTTGTCATGGCAACGGTGGGGGGGGGCAGGGCCCTGTGAATGAGGACGAGGATGGGGCTCCCCAGTAGCTGCAGAAGCCCCACCTTCCCCTGGTCCAGACTGGACGCCAGAGAGACGGGCTTTCCCGGGAGAATGCCTCAGAAAGGTCGCCCTCAGGGCCCAGCGACCAGTAAGTACTGTGTTTGCCTGACAATAAGACATCCTCCCAGAGAAGACATACTTACAGGTTCCCTTCCGAGTGACCAACAAGGCGGCCCCCGAAAATAAGCCCTCCCCCGCCTGCCCCCTAGGCCACACATGAGAGTTTCGGTCCACTGTCTCTGAAAGAAATGAAGGCACAAGAAATTCACCGGGAAATTCAGAAATTGGATTGCGATGATAATGTTCAAAAGATGTGGACATGATTGTCCTTGAATAAATGAGTAAATTCTTCATACTGTAGGGTTCTCAGTTTGTCAGATTTGTGTTGACAACTACCGTACCACCGGCATGTACACACGTAAGAAATTTCCTTAATTTTCACCTAACAGTAAATGTGTACCGTCTACTTCTTCGTGGAAAAATACCACAACCCCTGAACATAAGACCGAGCGCATCTTTTCTTTTCTTTTTTTTTTTCTTTTTAAGGTAGAAAGACAAAATGTATTATTTTAAACACTGGAAAAACATTAAAAAACAAGTGTCCATTATATAACCAAGAATGTTAAGTACTTGGAAACTGCAAATCTTCTAAAATGTGGTAGGCTCTTTCAGAGAGCTAAAGATTGCAAATTATCCTACCCTATTTCCTTTCTAATGCCCGCAATGTTTGACATGATGAAAACTTCCAAGAACACTCAACCAACTAATTATTCAGTCAAAGTCACCATGTCAGGGTTCAATTTAAGTGCACAAGTGAGTTTTGTGCAAGATGTTCCTGCCACATGGAGCTTCCAGTTGCATTTCAGAAATGTTAACAAAAGTATCCTCCTTTTTTGCCTGTGAATGTTTGAGTATTGCTGTATTGTTGGCTTCTATCCACTACAGATACTGGTTCTAGGCCAGCCCAAGGGTCTTCAAGCTTTGCAGGTTTGAAATAACTTTCCAACTCATTAGACGTTCTTTTTCCTCTTCCGCGCCCTGATCCAAAAGGTGTACATGTCCTCGGAGAACCCTGGGGGTGGGCCTGCAGCCCCAGGGAGTGGTCGAATTGCTGCTGGGACCCCGCGGGGGACCTGGTCTGGGCGCCCGGGTACCCGCCGGGGGGACGGAGACCCGAACGGGCCCCAGGGGAAGCCGCGGCCGCGCCGCGCTGCGGGGAGGGGCTGCTCCCCTTGGGCCTGCCCCGGGACCCGTAGGACAGCGCGCGGTGCGGGCTCCGGGACCCGACCGGAGGGGAGGGCGTCCTCGGTAGG
The DNA here is from genome assembly GCF_964339955.1 of Pipistrellus hanaki. Taxonomy (NCBI): domain Eukaryota; kingdom Metazoa; phylum Chordata; class Mammalia; order Chiroptera; family Vespertilionidae; genus Pipistrellus; species Pipistrellus hanaki. The sequence continues at coordinate 215,479 of NW_028182287.1, read as the reverse complement.
AAGTTCTGGCGATGCATGTCTCCCGAGCGCATCTTTTGGAGTAAAAATTAACATGAGACAATATCTTGTTTTCTGGGAAACAGGGTAGCTCAGTTTGGGCGGGTCAGTGCCCCCAGAGTGGAAAGGGATTTGGGCGGACTTGACGCAGCTCTCTCCCGGAAGTCAAAGCCCTCAGACAGGGCTGGCAGGATATTCAGTTGCGAGATGCCCCGTGGTGGGGGCGGTGGGGGCCTCCGAGGCTCATGGAGGCCCTTGGCTGTCCGCAAGGGGGGGGGCTGGCCTCCCCGTGCTTGTGTGCTTGTGGACCTGGGCCCCGGGTGGCAGGCAACCTGTGAGCAGAAGGCCTCCGCCTACACCCCTCCCCCCCCCCCAACCCCCTCCCGGGCCCTGTGAGGAAGAGGGCAACTGTGAGGTCAGTGCCACTCGCTCATTGGTCCAAGAAATGAGAGGGCGGGGTTTTTTGGAACAAGGGGCGGAGCCTGGCCTAGTGCTGAGGGCGGTGAAGTCATGGAGGGGGAGGGGCCAGGCGAACTGCTGCTGGTTGTCATGGCAACGGTGGGGGGGGGCAGGGCCCTGTGAATGAGGACGAGGATGGGGCTCCCCAGTAGCTGCAGAAGCCCCACCTTCCCCTGGTCCAGACTGGACGCCAGAGAGACGGGCTTTCCCGGGAGAATGCCGCAGAAAGGTGGCCCTCAGGGCCCAGCGACCAGTAAGTACTGTGTTTGCCTGACAATAAGACATCCTCCCAGAGAAGACATACTTACAGGTTCCCTTCCGAGTGACCAAGGAGGCGGCCCCCGAAAATAAGCCCTCCCCCGCCTGCCCCCTAGGCCACACATGAGAGTTTCGGTCCACTGTCTCTGAAAGAAATGAAGGCACAAGAAATTCACCGGGAAATTCAGAAATTGGATTGCTATGATAATGTTCAAAAGATGTGGACATGATTGTCCTTGAATAAATGAGTAAATTCTTCATACTGTAGGGTTCTCAGTTTGTCAGATTTGTGTTGACAACTACCGTACCACCGGCATGTACACACGTAAGAAATTTCCTTAATTTTCACCTAACAGTAAATGTGTACCGTCTACTTCTTCGTGGAAAAATACCACAACCCCTGAACATAAGACCGAGCGCATCTTTTCTTTTCTTTTTTTTTTTCTTTTTAAGGTAGAAAGACAAAATGTATTATTTTAAACACTGGAAAAACATTAAAAAACAAGTGTCCATTATATAACCAAGAATGTTAAGTACTTGGAAACTGCAAATCTTCTAAAATGTGGTAGGCTCTTTCAGAGAGCTAAAGATTGCAAATTATCCTACCCTATTTCCTTTCTAATGCCCGCAATGTTTGACATGATGAAAACTTCCAAGAACACTCAACCAACTAATTATTCAGTCAAAGTCACCATGTCAGGGTTCAATTTAAGTGCACAAGTGAGTTTTGTGCAAGATGTTCCTGCCACATGGAGCTTCCAGTTGCATTTCAGAAATGTTAACAAAAGTATCCTCCTTTTTTGCCTGTGAATGTTTGAGTATTGCTGTATTGTTGGCTTCTATCCACTACAGATACTGGTTCTAGGCCAGCCCAAGGGTCTTCAAGCTTTGCAGGTTTGAAATAACTTTCCAACTCATTAGACGTTCTTTTTCCTCTTCCGCGCCCTGATCCAAAAGGTGTACATGTCCTCGGAGAACCCTGGGGGTGGGCCTGCAGCCCCAGGGAGTGGTCGAATTGCTGCTGGGACCCCGCGGGGGACCTGGTCTGGGCGCCCGGGTACCCGCCGGGGGGACGGAGACCCGAACGGGCCCCAGGGGAAGCCGCGGCCGCGGCCGCGCCGCGCTGCGGGGAGGGGCTGCTCCCCTTGGGCCTGCCCCGGGACCCGTAGGACAGCGCGCGGTGCGGGCTCCGGGACCCGACCGGAGGGGAGGGCGTCCTCGGTAGGAAGTTCTGGCGATGCATGTCTCCCGAGCGCATCTTTTGGAGTAAAAATTAACATGAGACAATATCTTGTTTTCTGGGAAACAGGGTAGCTCAGTTTGGGCGGGTCAGTGCCCCCAGAGTGGAAAGGGATTTGGGCGGACTTGACGCAGCTCTCTCCCGGAAGTCAAAGCCCTCAGACAGGGCCTTGGGGCTGGCAGGATATTCAGTTGCGAGATGCCCCGTGGTGGGGGCGGTGGGGGCCTCCGAGGCTCATGGAGGCCCTTGGCTGTCCGCAAGGGGGGGGGCTGGCCTCCCCGTGCTTGTGTGCTTGTGGACCTGGGCCCCGGGTGGCAGGCAACCTGTGAGCAGAAGGCCTCCTCCTACACCCCTCCCCCCCCCCAACCCCCTCCCGGGCCCTGTGAGGAAGAGGGCAACTGTGAGGTCAGTGCCACTCGCTCATTGGTCCAAGAAATGAGAGGGCGGGGTTTTTTGGAACAAGGGGCGGAGCCTGGCCTAGTGCTGAGGGCGGTGAAGTCATGGAGGGGGAGGGGCCAGGCGAACTGCTGCTGGTTGTCATGGCAACGGTGGGGGGGGGCAGGGCCCTGTGAATGAGGACGAGGATGGGGCTCCCCAGTAGCTGCAGAAGCCCCACCTTCCCCTGGTCCAGACTGGACGCCAGAGAGATGGGCTTTCCCGGGAGAATGCCTCAGAAAGTTCGCCCTCAGGGCCCAGCGACCAGTAAGTACTGTGTTTGCCTGACAATAAGACATCCTCCCAGAGAAGACATACTTACAGGTTCCCTTCCGAGTGACCAAGGAGGCGGCCCCCGAAAATAAGCCCTCCCCCGCCTGCCCCCTAGGCCACACATGAGAGTTTCGGTCCACTGTCTCTGAAAGAAATGAAGGCACAAGAAATTCACCGGGAAATTCAGGAATTGGATTGCTATGATAATGTTCAAAAGATGTGGACATGATTGTCCTTGAATAAATGAGTAAATTCTTCATACTGTAGGGTTCTCAGTTTGTCAGATTTGTGTTGACAACTACCGTACCACCGGCATGTACACACGTAAGAAATTTCCTTAATTTTCACCTAACAGTAAATGTGTACCGTCTACTTCTTCGTGGAAAAATACCACAACCCCTGAACATAAGACCGAGCGCATCTTTTCTTTTCTTTTTTTTTTCTTTTTAAGGTAGAAAGACAAAATGTATTATTTTAAACACTGGAAAAACATTAAAAAACAAGTGTCCATTATATAACCAAGAATGTTAAGTACTTGGAAACTGCAAATCTTCTAAAATGTGGTAGGCTCTTTCAGAGAGCTAAAGATTGCAAATTATCCTACCCTATTTCCTTTCTAATGCCCGCAATGTTTGACATGATGAAAACTTCCAAGAACACTCAACCAACTAATTATTCAGTCAAAGTCACCATGTCAGGGTTCAATTTAAGTGCACAAGTGAGTTTTGTGCAAGATGTTCCTGCCACATGGAGCTTCCAGTTGCATTTCAGAAATGTTAACAAAAGTATCCTCCTTTTTTGCCTGTGAATGTTTGAGTATTGCTGTATTGTTGGCTTCTATCCACTACAGATACTGGTTCTAGGCCAGCCCAAGGGTCTTCAAGCTTTGCAGGTTTGAAATAACTTTCCAACTCATTAGACGTTCTTTTTCCTCTTCCGCGCCCTGATCCAAAAGGTGTACATGTCCTCGGAGAACCCTGGGGGTGGGCCTGCAGCCCCAGGGAGTGGTCGAATTGCTGCTGGGACCCCGCGGGGGACCTGGTCTGGGCGCCCGGGTACCCGCCGGGGGGACGGAGACCCGAACGGGCCCCAGGGGAAGCCGCGGCCGCGCCGCGCTGCGGGGAGGGGCTGCTCCCCTTGGGCCTGCCCCGGGACCCGTAGGACAGCGCGCGGTGCGGGCTCCGGGACCCGACCGGAGGGGAGGGCGTCCTCGGTAGGAAGTTCTGGCGATGCATGTCTCCCGAGCGCATCTTTTGGAGTAAAAATTAACATGAGACAATATCTTGTTTTCTGGGAAACAGGGTAGCTCAGTTTGGGCGGGTCAGTGCCCCCAGAGTGGAAAGGGATTTGGGCGGACTTGACGCAGCTCTCTCCCGGAAGTCAAAGCCCTCAGACAGGGCTGGCAGGATATTCAGTTGCGAGATGCCCCGTGGTGGGGGCGGTGGGGGCCTCCGAGGCTCATGGAGGCCCTTGGCTGTCCGCAAGGGGGGGGGCTGGCCTCCCCGTGCTTGTGTGCTTGTGGACCTGGGCCCCGGGTGGCAGGCAACCTGTGAGCAGAAGGCCTCCGCCTACACCCCTCCCCCCCCCCCAACCCCCTCCCGGGCCCTGTGAGGAAGAGGGCAACTGTGAGGTCAGTGCCACTCGCTCATTGGTCCAAGAAATGAGAGGGCGGGGTTTTTTGGAACAAGGGGCGGAGCCTGGCCTAGTGCTGAGGGCGGTGAAGTCATGGAGGGGGAGGGGCCAGGCGAACTGCTGCTGGTTGTCATGGCAACGGTGGGGGGGGGCAGGGCCCTGTGAATGAGGACGAGGATGGGGCTCCCCAGTAGCTGCAGAAGCCCCACCTTCCCCTGGTCCAGACTGGACGCCAGAGAGACGGGCTTTCCCGGGAGAATGCCGCAGAAAGGTGGCCCTCAGGGCCCAGCGACCAGTAAGTACTGTGTTTGCCTGACAATAAGACATCCTCCCAGAGAAGACATACTTACAGGTTCCCTTCCGAGTGACCAAGGAGGCGGCCCCCGAAAATAAGCCCTCCCCCGCCTGCCCCCTAGGCCACACATGAGAGTTTCGGTCCACTGTCTCTGAAAGAAATGAAGGCACAAGAAATTCACCGGGAAATTCAGAAATTGGATTGCTATGATAATGTTCAAAAGATGTGGACATGATTGTCCTTGAATAAATGAGTAAATTCTTCATACTGTAGGGTTCTCAGTTTGTCAGATTTGTGTTGACAACTACCGTACCACCGGCATGTACACACGTAAGAAATTTCCTTAATTTTCACCTAACAGTAAATGTGTACCGTCTACTTCTTCGTGGAAAAATACCACAACCCCTGAACATAAGACCGAGCGCATCTTTTCTTTTCTTTTTTTTTTTCTTTTTAAGGTAGAAAGACAAAATGTATTATTTTAAACACTGGAAAAACATTAAAAAACAAGTGTCCATTATATAACCAAGAATGTTAAGTACTTGGAAACTGCAAATCTTCTAAAATGTGGTAGGCTCTTTCAGAGAGCTAAAGATTGCAAATTATCCTACCCTATTTCCTTTCTAATGCCCGCAATGTTTGACATGATGAAAACTTCCAAGAACACTCAACCAACTAATTATTCAGTCAAAGTCACCATGTCAGGGTTCAATTTAAGTGCACAAGTGAGTTTTGTGCAAGATGTTCCTGCCACATGGAGCTTCCAGTTGCATTTCAGAAATGTTAACAAAAGTATCCTCCTTTTTTGCCTGTGAATGTTTGAGTATTGCTGTATTGTTGGCTTCTATCCACTACAGATACTGGTTCTAGGCCAGCCCAAGGGTCTTCAAGCTTTGCAGGTTTGAAATAACTTTCCAACTCATTAGACGTTCTTTTTCCTCTTCCGCGCCCTGATCCAAAAGGTGTACATGTCCTCGGAGAACCCTGGGGGTGGGCCTGCAGCCCCAGGGAGTGGTCGAATTGCTGCTGGGACCCCGCGGGGGACCTGGTCTGGGCGCCCGGGTACCCGCCGGGGGGACGGAGACCCGAACGGGCCCCAGGGGAAGCCGCGGCCGCGGCCGCGCCGCGCTGCGGGGAGGGGCTGCTCCCCTTGGGCCTGCCCCGGGACCCGTAGGACAGCGCGCGGTGCGGGCTCCGGGACCCGACCGGAGGGGAGGGCGTCCTCGGTAGGAAGTTCTGGCGATGCATGTCTCCCGAGCGCATCTTTTGGAGTAAAAATTAACATGAGACAATATCTTGTTTTCTGGGAAACAGGGTAGCTCAGTTTGGGCGGGTCAGTGCCCCCAGAGTGGAAAGGGATTTGGGCGGACTTGACGCAGCTCTCTCCCGGAAGTCAAAGCCCTCAGACAGGGCCTTGGGGCTGGCAGGATATTCAGTTGCGAGATGCCCCGTGGTGGGGGCGGTGGGGGCCTCCGAGGCTCATGGAGGCCCTTGGCTGTCCGCAAGGGGGGGGGCTGGCCTCCCCGTGCTTGTGTGCTTGTGGACCTGGGCCCCGGGTGGCAGGCAACCTGTGAGCAGAAGGCCTCCTCCTACACCCCTCCCCCCCCCCAACCCCCTCCCGGGCCCTGTGAGGAAGAGGGCAACTGTGAGGTCAGTGCCACTCGCTCATTGGTCCAAGAAATGAGAGGGCGGGGTTTTTTGGAACAAGGGGCGGAGCCTGGCCTAGTGCTGAGGGCGGTGAAGTCATGGAGGGGGAGGGGCCAGGCGAACTGCTGCTGGTTGTCATGGCAACGGTGGGGGGGGGCAGGGCCCTGTGAATGAGGACGAGGATGGGGCTCCCCAGTAGCTGCAGAAGCCCCACCTTCCCCTGGTCCAGACTGGACGCCAGAGAGATGGGCTTTCCCGGGAGAATGCCTCAGAAAGTTCGCCCTCAGGGCCCAGCGACCAGTAAGTACTGTGTTTGCCTGACAATAAGACATCCTCCCAGAGAAGACATACTTACAGGTTCCCTTCCGAGTGACCAAGGAGGCGGCCCCCGAAAATAAGCCCTCCCCCGCCTGCCCCCTAGGCCACACATGAGAGTTTCGGTCCACTGTCTCTGAAAGAAATGAAGGCACAAGAAATTCACCGGGAAATTCAGGAATTGGATTGCTATGATAATGTTCAAAAGATGTGGACATGATTGTCCTTGAATAAATGAGTAAATTCTTCATACTGTAGGGTTCTCAGTTTGTCAGATTTGTGTTGACAACTACCGTACCACCGGCATGTACACACGTAAGAAATTTCCTTAATTTTCACCTAACAGTAAATGTGTACCGTCTACTTCTTCGTGGAAAAATACCACAACCCCTGAACATAAGACCGAGCGCATCTTTTCTTTTCTTTTTTTTTTCTTTTTAAGGTAGAAAGACAAAATGTATTATTTTAAACACTGGAAAAACATTAAAAAACAAGTGTCCATTATATAACCAAGAATGTTAAGTACTTGGAAACTGCAAATCTTCTAAAATGTGGTAGGCTCTTTCAGAGAGCTAAAGATTGCAAATTATCCTACCCTATTTCCTTTCTAATGCCCGCAATGTTTGACATGATGAAAACTTCCAAGAACACTCAACCAACTAATTATTCAGTCAAAGTCACCATGTCAGGGTTCAATTTAAGTGCACAAGTGAGTTTTGTGCAAGATGTTCCTGCCACATGGAGCTTCCAGTTGCATTTCAGAAATGTTAACAAAAGTATCCTCCTTTTTTGCCTGTGAATGTTTGAGTATTGCTGTATTGTTGGCTTCTATCCACTACAGATACTGGTTCTAGGCCAGCCCAAGGGTCTTCAAGCTTTGCAGGTTTGAAATAACTTTCCAACTCATTAGACGTTCTTTTTCCTCTTCCGCGCCCTGATCCAAAAGGTGTACATGTCCTCGGAGAACCCTGGGGGTGGGCCTGCAGCCCCAGGGAGTGGTCGAATTGCTGCTGGGACCCCGCGGGGGACCTGGTCTGGGCGCCCGGGTACCCGCCGGGGGGACGGAGACCCGAACGGGCCCCAGGGGAAGCCGCGGCCGCGCCGCGCTGCGGGGAGGGGCTGCTCCCCTTGGGCCTGCCCCGGGACCCGTAGGACAGCGCGCGGTGCGGGCTCCGGGACCCGACCGGAGGGGAGGGCGTCCTCGGTAGGAAGTTCTGGCGATGCATGTCTCCCGAGCGCATCTTTTGGAGTAAAAATTAACATGAGACAATATCTTGTTTTCTGGGAAACAGGGTAGCTCAGTTTGGGCGGGTCAGTGCCCCCAGAGTGGAAAGGGATTTGGGCGGACTTGACGCAGCTCTCTCCCGGAAGTCAAAGCCCTCAGACAGGGCTGGCAGGATATTCAGTTGCGAGATGCCCCGTGGTGGGGGCGGTGGGGGCCTCCGAGGCTCATGGAGGCCCTTGGCTGTCCGCAAGGGGGGGGGCTGGCCTCCCCGTGCTTGTGTGCTTGTGGACCTGGGCCCCGGGTGGCAGGCAACCTGTGAGCAGAAGGCCTCCGCCTACACCCCTCCCCCCCCCCCAACCCCCTCCCGGGCCCTGTGAGGAAGAGGGCAACTGTGAGGTCAGTGCCACTCGCTCATTGGTCCAAGAAATGAGAGGGCGGGGTTTTTTGGAACAAGGGGCGGAGCCTGGCCTAGTGCTGAGGGCGGTGAAGTCATGGAGGGGGAGGGGCCAGGCGAACTGCTGCTGGTTGTCATGGCAACGGTGGGGGGGGGCAGGGCCCTGTGAATGAGGACGAGGATGGGGCTCCCCAGTAGCTGCAGAAGCCCCACCTTCCCCTGGTCCAGACTGGACGCCAGAGAGACGGGCTTTCCCGGGAGAATGCCTCAGAAAGGTCGCCCTCAGGGCCCAGCGACCAGTAAGTACTGTGTTTGCCTGACAATAAGACATCCTCCCAGAGAAGACATACTTACAGGTTCCCTTCCGAGTGACCAACAAGGCGGCCCCCGAAAATAAGCCCTCCCCCGCCTGCCCCCTAGGCCACACATGAGAGTTTCGGTCCACTGTCTCTGAAAGAAATGAAGGCACAAGAAATTCACCGGGAAATTCAGAAATTGGATTGCTATGATAATGTTCAAAAGATGTGGACATGATTGTCCTTGAATAAATGAGTAAATTCTTCATACTGTAGGGTTCTCAGTTTGTCAGATTTGTGTTGACACCTACCGTACCACCGGCATGTACACACGTAAGAAATTTCCTTAATTTTCACCTAACAGTAAATGTGTACCGTCTACTTCTTCGTGGAAAAATACCACAACCCCTGAACATAAGACCGAGCGCATCTTTTCTTTTCTTTTTTTTTTTCTTTTTAAGGTAGAAAGACAAAATGTATTATTTTAAACACTGGAAAAACATTAAAAAACAAGTGTCCATTATATAACCAAGAATGTTAAGTACTTGGAAACTGCAAATCTTCTAAAATGTGGTAGGCTCTTTCAGAGAGCTAAAGATTGCAAATTATCCTACCCTATTTCCTTTCTAATGCCCGCAATGTTTGACATGATGAAAACTTCCAAGAACACTCAACCAACTAATTATTCAGTCAAAGTCACCATGTCAGGGTTCAATTTAAGTGCACAAGTGAGTTTTGTGCAAGATGTTCCTGCCACATGGAGCTTCCAGTTGCATTTCAGAAATGTTAACAAAAGTATCCTCCTTTTTTGCCTGTGAATGTTTGAGTATTGCTGTATTGTTGGCTTCTATCCACTACAGATACTGGTTCTAGGCCAGCCCAAGGGTCTTCAAGCTTTGCAGGTTTGAAATAACTTTCCAACTCATTAGACGTTCTTTTTCCTCTTCCGCGCCCTGATCCAAAAGGTGTACATGTCCTCGGAGAACCCTGGGGGTGGGCCTGCAGCCCCAGGGAGTGGTCGAATTGCTGCTGGGACCCCGCGGGGGACCTGGTCTGGGCGCCCGGGTACCCGCTGGGGGGACGGAGACCCGAACGGGCCCCAGGGGAAGCCGCGGCCGCGCCGCGCTGCGGGGAGGGGCTGCTCCCCTTGGGCCTGCCCCGGGACCCGTAGGACAGCGCGCGGTGCGGGCTCCGGGACCCGACCGGAGGGGAGGGCGTCCTCGGTAGGAAGTTCTGGCGATGCATGTCTCCCGAGCGCATCTTTTGGAGTAAAAATTAACATGAGACAATATCTTGTTTTCTGGGAAACAGGGTAGCTCAGTTTGGGCGGGTCAGTGCCCCCAGAGTGGAAAGGGATTTGGGCGGACTTGACGCAGCTCTCTCCCGGAAGTCAAAGCCCTCAGACAGGGCCTTGGGGCTGGCAGGATATTCAGTTGCGAGATGCCCCGTGGTGGGGGCGGTGGGGGCCTCCGAGGCTCATGGAGGCCCTTGGCTGTCCGCAAGGGGGGGGGCTGGCCTCCCCGTGCTTGTGTGCTTGTGGACCTGGGCCCCGGGTGGCAGGCAACCTGTGAGCAGAAGGCCTCCTCCTACACCCCTCCCCCCCCCCAACCCCCTCCCGGGCCCTGTGAGGAAGAGGGCAACTGTGAGGTCAGTGCCACTCGCTCATTGGTCCAAGAAATGAGAGGGCGGGGTTTTTTGGAACAAGGGGCGGAGCCTGGCCTAGTGCTGAGGGCGGTGAAGTCATGGAGGGGGAGGGGCCAGGCGAACTGCTGCTGGTTGTCATGGCAACGGTGGGGGGGGGCAGGGCCCTGTGAATGAGGACGAGGATGGGGCTCCCCAGTAGCTGCAGAAGCCCCACCTTCCCCTGGTCCAGACTGGACGCCAGAGAGATGGGCTTTCCCGGGAGAATGCCTCAGAAAGTTCGCCCTCAGGGCCCAGCGACCAGTAAGTACTGTGTTTGCCTGACAATAAGACATCCTCCCAGAGAAGACATACTTACAGGTTCCCTTCCGAGTGACCAAGGAGGCGGCCCCCGAAAATAAGCCCTCCCCCGCCTGCCCCCTAGGCCACACATGAGAGTTTCGGTCCACTGTCTCTGAAAGAAATGAAGGCACAAGAAATTCACCGGGAAATTCAGGAATTGGATTGCTATGATAATGTTCAAAAGATGTGGACATGATTGTCCTTGAATAAATGAGTAAATTCTTCATACTGTAGGGTTCTCAGTTTGTCAGATTTGTGTTGACAACTACCGTACCACCGGCATGTACACACGTAAGAAATTTCCTTAATTTTCACCTAACAGTAAATGTGTACCGTCTACTTCTTCGTGGAAAAATACCACAACCCCTGAACATAAGACCGAGCGCATCTTTTCTTTTCTTTTTTTTTTCTTTTTAAGGTAGAAAGACAAAATGTATTATTTTAAACACTGGAAAAACATTAAAAAACAAGTGTCCATTATATAACCAAGAATGTTAAGTACTTGGAAACTGCAAATCTTCTAAAATGTGGTAGGCTCTTTCAGAGAGCTAAAGATTGCAAATTATCCTACCCTATTTCCTTTCTAATGCCCGCAATGTTTGACATGATGAAAACTTCCAAGAACACTCAACCAACTAATTATTCAGTCAAAGTCACCATGTCAGGGTTCAATTTAAGTGCACAAGTGAGTTTTGTGCAAGATGTTCCTGCCACATGGAGCTTCCAGTTGCATTTCAGAAATGTTAACAAAAGTATCCTCCTTTTTTGCCTGTGAATGTTTGAGTATTGCTGTATTGTTGGCTTCTATCCACTACAGATACTGGTTCTAGGCCAGCCCAAGGGTCTTCAAGCTTTGCAGGTTTGAAATAACTTTCCAACTCATTAGACGTTCTTTTTCCTCTTCCGCGCCCTGATCCAAAAGGTGTACATGTCCTCGGAGAACCCTGGGGGTGGGCCTGCAGCCCCAGGGAGTGGTCGAATTGCTGCTGGGACCCCGCGGGGGACCTGGTCTGGGCGCCCGGGTACCCGCCGGGGGGACGGAGACCCGAACGGGCCCCAGGGGAAGCCGCGGCCGCGCCGCGCTGCGGGGAGGGGCTGCTCCCCTTGGGCCTGCCCCGGGACCCGTAGGACAGCGCGCGGTGCGGGCTCCGGGACCCGACCGGAGGGGAGGGCGTCCTCGGTAGGAAGTTCTGGCGATGCATGTCTCCCGAGCGCATCTTTTGGAGTAAAAATTAACATGAGACAATATCTTGTTTTCTGGGAAACAGGGTAGCTCAGTTTGGGCGGGTCAGTGCCCCCAGAGTGGAAAGGGATTTGGGCGGACTTGACGCAGCTCTCTCCCGGAAGTCAAAGCCCTCAGACAGGGCCTTGGGGCTGGCAGGATATTCAGTTGCGAGATGCCCCGTGGTGGGGGCGGTGGGGGCCTCCGAGGCTCATGGAGGCCCTTGGCTGTCCGCAAGGGGGGGGGCTGGCCTCCCCGTGCTTGTGTGCTTGTGGACCTGGGCCCCGGGTGGCAGGCAACCTGTGAGCAGAAGGCCTCCGCCTACACCCCTCCCCCCCCCCCAACCCCCTCCCGGGCCCTGTGAGGAAGAGGGCAACTGTGAGGTCAGTGCCACTCGCTCATTGGTCCAAGAAATGAGAGGGCGGGGTTTTTTGGAACAAGGGGCGGAGCCTGGCCTAGTGCTGAGGGCGGTGAAGTCATGGAGGGGGAGGGGCCAGGCGAACTGCTGCTGGTTGTCATGGCAACGGTGGGGGGGGGCAGGGCCCTGTGAATGAGGACGAGGATGGGGCTCCCCAGTAGCTGCAGAAGCCCCACCTTCCCCTGGTCCAGACTGGACGCCAGAGAGACGGGCTTTCCCGGGAGAATGCCGCAGAAAGGTGGCCCTCAGGGCCCAGCGACCAGTAAGTACTGTGTTTGCCTGACAATAAGACATCCTCCCAGAGAAGACATACTTACAGGTTCCCTTCCGAGTGACCAAGGAGGCGGCCCCCGAAAATAAGCCCTCCCCCGCCTGCCCCCTAGGCCACACATGAGAGTTTCGGTCCACTGTCTCTGAAAGAAATGAAGGCACAAGAAATTCACCGGGAAATTCAGAAATTGGATTGCTATGATAATGTTCAAAAGATGTGGACATGATTGTCCTTGAATAAATGAGTAAATTCTTCATACTGTAGGGTTCTCAGTTTGTCAGATTTGTGTTGACAACTACCGTACCACCGGCATGTACACACGTAAGAAATTTCCTTAATTTTCACCTAACAGTAAATGTGTACCGTCTACTTCTTCGTGGAAAAATACCACAACCCCTGAACATAAGACCGAGCGCATCTTTTCTTTTCTTTTTTTTTTTCTTTTTAAGGTAGAAAGACAAAATGTATTATTTTAAACACTGGAAAAACATTAAAAAACAAGTGTCCATTATATAACCAAGAATGTTAAGTACTTGGAAACTGCAAATCTTCTAAAATGTGGTAGGCTCTTTCAGAGAGCTAAAGATTGCAAATTATCCTACCCTATTTCCTTTCTAATGCCCGCAATGTTTGACATGATGAAAACTTCCAAGAACACTCAACCAACTAATTATTCAGTCAAAGTCACCATGTCAGGGTTCAATTTAAGTGCACAAGTGAGTTTTGTGCAAGATGTTCCTGCCACATGGAGCTTCCAGTTGCATTTCAGAAATGTTAACAAAAGTATCCTCCTTTTTTGCCTGTGAATGTTTGAGTATTGCTGTATTGTTGGCTTCTATCCACTACAGATACTGGTTCTAGGCCAGCCCAAGGGTCTTCAAGCTTTGCAGGTTTGAAATAACTTTCCAACTCATTAGACGTTCTTTTTCCTCTTCCGCGCCCTGATCCAAAAGGTGTACATGTCCTCGGAGAACCCTGGGGGTGGGCCTGCAGCCCCAGGGAGTGGTCGAATTGCTGCTGGGACCCCGCGGGGGACCTGGTCTGGGCGCCCGGGTACCCGCCGGGGGGACGGAGACCCGAACGGGCCCCAGGGGAAGCCGCGGCCGCGGCCGCGCCGCGCTGCGGGGAGGGGCTGCTCCCCTTGGGCCTGCCCCGGGACCCGTAGGACAGCGCGCGGTGCGGGCTCCGGGACCCGACCGGAGGGGAGGGCGTCCTCGGTAGGAAGTTCTGGCGATGCATGTCTCCCGAGCGCATCTTTTGGAGTAAAAATTAACATGAGACAATATCTTGTTTTCTGGGAAACAGGGTAGCTCAGTTTGGGCGGGTCAGTGCCCCCAGAGTGGAAAGGGATTTGGGCGGACTTGACGCAGCTCTCTCCCGGAAGTCAAAGCCCTCAGACAGGGCCTTGGGGCTGGCAGGATATTCAGTTGCGAGATGCCCCGTGGTGGGGGCGGTGGGGGCCTCCGAGGCTCATGGAGGCCCTTGGCTGTCCGCAAGGGGGGGGGCTGGCCTCCCCGTGCTTGTGTGCTTGTGGACCTGGGCCCCGGGTGGCAGGCAACCTGTGAGCAGAAGGCCTCCTCCTACACCCCTCCCCCCCCCCAACCCCCTCCCGGGCCCTGTGAGGAAGAGGGCAACTGTGAGGTCAGTGCCACTCGCTCATTGGTCCAAGAAATGAGAGGGCGGGGTTTTTTGGAACAAGGGGCGGAGCCTGGCCTAGTGCTGAGGGCGGTGAAGTCATGGAGGGGGCGGGGCCAGGTGAACTGCTGCTGGTTGTCATGGCAACGGTGGTGGGGGGCAGGGCCCTGTGAATGAGGACGAGGATGGGGCTCCCCAGTAGCTGCAGAAGCCCCACCTTCCCCTGGTCCAGACCGGATGCCAGAGAGACGGGCTTTCCCGGAGAATGCCGCAGAGAGGTGGCCCTCAGGGCCCAGCGACCAGTAAGTACTGTGTTTGCCTGACAATAAGACATCCTCCCAGAGAAGACATACTTACAGGTTCCCTTCCGAGTGACCAAGGAGGCGGCCCCCGAAAATAAGCCCTCCCCCGCCTGCCCCCTAGGCCACACATGAGAGTTTCGGTCCACTGTTTCTGAAAGAAATGAAGGCACAAGAAATTCACCAGGAAATTCAGGAATTGGATTGCGATGATAATGTTCAAAAGATGTGGACATGATTGTCCTTGAATAAATGAGTAAATTCTTCACACTGTAGGGTTCTCAGTTTGTCAGATTTGTGTTGACACCTACCGTACCACCGGCATGTACACACGGAATAAATTTCCTTAATTTTCACCTAACAGTAAATGTGTACCGTCTACTTCTTCGTGGAAAAATACCACAACCCCAGAACATAAGACCGAGCGCATCTTTTTATTTTTTTTTTTTAAGGTAGAAAGACAAAATGTATTATTGTAAACCCTGGAAAAACATTAAAAGACAAATGTCCATTATATAACCAAGAATGTGAAGTACTTGGAAACTGCAAATCTTCTAAAATGTGGTAGGCACTTTCAGAGAGCTAAAGATTGCAACTTATCCTACCATATTTCCTTTCTAATGCCCGCAATATTTGACATGATGAAAACTTCCAAGAACACTCAACCAACTAATTATTCAGTCAAAGTCACCATGTCAGGGTTCAATTTAAGTGCACAAGTGAGTTTTGGGCAAGATGTTCCTGACACATGAAGCTTCCAGTTGAATTTCAGAAATGTTAACAAAAGTATCTTCCTTTTTTGCCTGTGAATGTTTGAGTATTGCTGTATTGTTGGCTTATATCCACTACAGATACTGGTTCTAGGCCAGCCCAAGGGTCTTCAAGCTTTGCTGGTTTGAAATAACTTTCCAACTCATTAGACGTTCTTTTTTCTCTACCACGCCCTGATCCGAAAGGTGTAGGCGTCCTTGGAGAACCCTGGGGGTGGGCCTGCAGCCCCGGGGAGTGGCCGAATTGCTGCTGGGACCCCGCGGGGGACCTGGCGTGGGCGCCGGGGTACCGCCAAGGAAGGGGGGGGGGGTGACGGAGACCTGAACCGGCCCCAGGTGAAGCCGCGGCCGCGCCGCGCTGCGGGGAGGGCCTGCTCCCCTTGGGCCTGCCCCGGGACCCGTAGGACAGCGCGCGCGGTGCGGGCTCCGGGACCGGTCCCGAGGGGAGGGCGTCGGCGGTCGGAAGTTCTGGCGACTCATGTCTCCCGAGCGCATCTTTTGGAGCAAAAATTAATATAAGACAATATCTTGTTTTCTGGGAAACAGGGTAGCAAAGTTTGGGCGGGTCAGTGCCCCCAGAGTGGAAAGTGATTTGGGCGGACTTGACGCAGCTCTCTCCCGGATGTCAAAGCCCACAGACAGGGCCTTGGGGCTGGCAGGATATTCAGTAGCGAGATGCCCCGTGGTGGGGGCGGTGGGGGCCTCCGAGGCTCATGGAGGCCCTTGGCTGTCCGCAAGGGGGGGCTGGCCTCCCCGTTCTTGTGTGCTTGTGGACCTGGGCCCCGGGTGGCAGGCAACCTGTGAGCAGAAGGCCTCCTCCTACACCCCTCCCCCCCCACTACCCCCTCCCGAGCCTCGTGAGGAGGAGGACAACTGTGAGGTCAGTGCCACTCGCTCATTGGTCCAATAAACGAGAGGGCGGGGTTCTTTGGAACAAGGGGCGGAGCCTGGCCTAGTGCTGAAGGCGGTGAAGTCATGGAGGGGGCGGGGCCAGGTGAACTGCTGCTGGTTGTCATGGCAACGGTGGTGGGGGGCAGGGCCCTGTGAATGAGGACGAGGATGGGGCTCCCCAGTAGCTGCAGAAGCCCCACCTTCCCCTGGTCCAGACCGGATGCCAGAGAGACGGCTTTCCCGGAGAATGCCGCAGAGAGGTGGCCCTCAGGGCCCAGCGACCAGTAAGTACTGTGTTTGCCTGACAATAAGACATCCTCCCAGAGAAGACATACTTACAGGTTCCCTTCCGAGTGACCAAGGAGGCGGCCCCCGAAAATAAGCCCTCCCCCGCCTGCCCCCTAGGCCACACATGAGAGTTTCGGTCCACTGTTTCTGAAAGAAATGAAGGCACAAGAAATTCACCAGGAAATTCAGGAATTGGATTGCGATGATAATGTTCAAAAGATGTGGACATGATTGTCCTTGAATAAATGAGTAAATTCTTCACACTGTAGGGTTCTCAGTTTGTCAGATTTGTGTTGACACCTACCGTACCACCGGCATGTACACACGTAATAAATTTCCTTAATTTTCACCTAACAGTAAATGTGTACCGTCTACTTCTTCGTGGAAAAATACCACAACCCCTGAACATAAGACCGGGCGCATCTTTATTTATTTATTTATTTTTTTAAGGTAGAAAGACAAAATGTATTATTTCAAACACTGGAAAAACATTAAAAGACAAGTGTCCATTATATAACCAAGAACGTTAAGTACTTGGAAACTGCAAATCTTCTAAAATGTGGTAGGCACTTTCAGAGAGCTAAAGATTGCAACTTATCCTACCATATTTCCTTTCTAATGCCCGCAATATTTGACATGATGAAAACTTCCAAGAACACTCAACCAACTAATTATTCAGTCAAAGTCACCATGTCAGGGTTCAATTTAAGTGCACAAGTGAGTTTTGGGCAAGATGTTCCTGACACATGAAGCTTCCAGTTGAATTTCAGAAATGTTAACAAAAGTATCTTCCTTTTTTGCCTGTGAATGTTTGAGTATTGCTGTATTGTTGGCTTATATCCACTACAGATACTGGTTCTAGGCCAGCCCAAGGGTCTTCAAGCTTTGCTGGTTTGAAATAACTTTCCAACTCATTAGACGTTCTTTTTTCTCTACCACGCCCTGATCCGAAAGGTGTAGGCGTCCTTGGAGAACCCTGGGGGTGGGCCTGCAGCCCCGGGGAGTGGCCGAATTGCTGCTGGGACCCCGCGGGGGACCTGGCGTGGGCGCCGGGGTACCGCCAAGGAAGGGGGGGGGGTGACGGAGACCTGAACCGGCCCCAGGTGAAGCCGCGGCCGCGCCGCGCTGCGGGGAGGGCCTGCTCCCCTTGGGCCTGCCCCGGGACCCGTAGGACAGCGCGCGCGGTGCGGGCTCCGGGACCGGTCCCGAGGGGAGGGCGTCGGCGGTCGGAAGTTCTGGCGACTCATGTCTCCCGAGCGCATCTTTTGGAGCAAAAATTAATATAAGACAATATCTTGTTTTCTGGGAAACAGGGTAGCAAAGTTTGGGCGGGTCAGTGCCCCCAGAGTGGAAAGTGATTTGGGCGGACTTGACGCAGCTCTCTCCCGGATGTCAAAGCCCACAGACAGGGCCTTGGGGCTGGCAGGATATTCAGTAGCGAGATGCCCCGTGGTGGGGGCGGTGGGGGCCTCCGAGGCTCATGGAGGCCCTTGGCTGTCCGCAAGGGGGGGCTGGCCTCCCCGTTCTTGTGTGCTTGTGGACCTGGGCCCCGGGTGGCAGGCAACCTGTGAGCAGAAGGCCTCCTCCTACACCCCTCCCCCCCCACTACCCCCTCCCGAGCCTCGTGAGGAGGAGGACAACTGTGAGGTCAGTGCCACTCGCTCATTGGTCCAATAAACGAGAGGGCGGGGTTCTTTGGAACAAGGGGCGGAGCCTGGCCTAGTGCTGAAGGCGGTGAAGTCATGGAGGGGGCGGGGCCAGGTGAACTGCTGCTGGTTGTCATGGCAACGGTGGTGGGGGGCAGGGCCCTGTGAATGAGGACGAGGATGGGGCTCCCCAGTAGCTGCAGAAGCCCCACCTTCCCCTGGTCCAGACCGGATGCCAGAGAGACGGCTTTCCCGGAGAATGCCGCAGAGAGGTGGCCCTCAGGGCCCAGCGACCAGTAAGTACTGTGTTTGCCTGACAATAAGACATCCTCCCAGAGAAGACATACTTACAGGTTCCCTTCCGAGTGACCAAGGAGGCGGCCCCCGAAAATAAGCCCTCCCCCGCCTGCCCCCTAGGCCACACATGAGAGTTTCGGTCCACTGTTTCTGAAAGAAATGAAGGCACAAGAAATTCACCAGGAAATTCAGGAATTGGATTGCGATGATAATGTTCAAAAGATGTGGACATGATTGTCCTTGAATAAATGAGTAAATTCTTCACACTGTAGGGTTCTCAGTTTGTCAGATTTGTGTTGACACCTACCGTACCACCGGCATGTACACACGTAATAAATTTCCTTAATTTTCACCTAACAGTAAATGTGTACCGTCTACTTCTTCGTGGAAAAATACCACAACCCCTGAACATAAGACCGGGCGCATCTTTATTTATTTATTTATTTTTTTAAGGTAGAAAGACAAAATGTATTATTTCAAACACTGGAAAAACATTAAAAGACAAGTGTCCATTATATAACCAAGAACGTTAAGTACTTGGAAACTGCAAATCTTCTAAAATGTGGTAGGCACTTTCAGAGAGCTAAAGATTGCAACTTATCCTACCATATTTCCTTTCTAATGCCCGCAATATTTGACATGATGAAAACTTCCAAGAACACTCAACCAACTAATTATTCAGTCAAAGTCACCATGTCAGGGTTCAATTTAAGTGCACAAGTGAGTTTTGGGCAAGATGTTCCTGACACATGAAGCTTCCAGTTGAATTTCAGAAATGTTAACAAAAGTATCTTCCTTTTTTGCCTGTGAATGTTTGAGTATTGCTGTATTGTTGGCTTATATCCACTACAGATACTGGTTCTAGGCCAGCCCAAGGGTCTTCAAGCTTTGCTGGTTTGAAATAACTTTCCAACTCATTAGACGTTCTTTTTTCTCTACCACGCCCTGATCCGAAAGGTGTAGGCGTCCTTGGAGAACCCTGGGGGTGGGCCTGCAGCCCCGGGGAGTGGCCGAATTGCTGCTGGGACCCCGCGGGGGACCTGGCGTGGGCGCCGGGGTACCGCCAAGGAAGGGGGGGGGGGTGACGGAGACCTGAACCGGCCCCAGGGGAAGCCGCGGCCGCGCCGCGCTGCGGGGAGGGCCTGCTCCCCTTGGGCCTGCCCCGGGACCCGTAGGACAGCGCGCGCGGTGCGGGCTCCGGGACCCGTCCCGAGGGGAGGGCGTCGGCGGTCGGAAGTTCTGGCGACTCATGTCTCCCGAGCGCATCTT
This sequence comes from Pipistrellus hanaki, assembly GCF_964339955.1. Lineage (NCBI taxonomy): Eukaryota > Metazoa > Chordata > Mammalia > Chiroptera > Vespertilionidae > Pipistrellus > Pipistrellus hanaki. The sequence continues at coordinate 196,024 of NW_028182287.1, read as the reverse complement.
TTGGAGCAAAAATTAATATAAGACAATATCTTGTTTTCTGGGAAACAGGGTAGCAAAGTTTGGGCGGGTCAGTGCCCCCAGAGTGGAAAGTGATTTGGGCGGACTTGACGCAGCTCTCTCCCGGATGTCAAAGCCCACAGACAGGGCCTTGGGGCTGGCAGGATATTCAGTAGCGAGATGCCCCGTGGTGGGGGCGGTGGGGGCCTCCGAGGCTCATGGAGGCCCTTGGCTGTCCGCAAGGGGGGGCTGGCCTCCCCGTTCTTGTGTGCTTGTGGACCTGGGCCCCGGGTGGCAGGCAACCTGTGAGCAGAAGGCCTCCTCCTACACCCCTCCCCCCCCACTACCCCCTCCCGAGCCTCGTGAGGAGGAGGACAACTGTGAGGTCAGTGCCACTCGCTCATTGGTCCAATAAACGAGAGGGCGGGGTTCTTTGGAACAAGGGGCGGAGCCTGGCCTAGTGCTGAAGGCGGTGAAGTCATGGAGGGGGCGGGGCCAGGTGAACTGCTGCTGGTTGTCATGGCAACGGTGGTGGGGGGCAGGGCCCTGTGAATGAGGACGAGGATGGGGCTCCCCAGTAGCTGCAGAAGCCCCACCTTCCCCTGGTCCAGACCGGATGCCAGAGAGACGGGCTTTCCCGGAGAATGCCGCAGAGAGGTGGCCCTCAGGGCCCAGCGACCAGTAAGTACTGTGTTTGCCTGACAATAAGACATCCTCCCAGAGAAGACATACTTACAGGTTCCCTTCCGAGTGACCAAGGAGGCGGCCCCCGAAAATAAGCCCTCCCCCGCCTGCCCCCTAGGCCACACATGAGAGTTTCGGTCCACTGTTTCTGAAAGAAATGAAGGCACAAGAAATTCACCAGGAAATTCAGGAATTGGATTGCGATGATAATGTTCAAAAGATGTGGACATGATTGTCCTTGAATAAATGAGTAAATTCTTCACACTGTAGGGTTCTCAGTTTGTCAGATTTGTGTTGACACCTACCGTACCACCGGCATGTACACACGGAATAAATTTCCTTAATTTTCACCTAACAGTAAATGTGTACCGTCTACTTCTTCGTGGAAAAATACCACAACCCCAGAACATAAGACCGAGCGCATCTTTTTATTTTTTTTTTTTAAGGTAGAAAGACAAAATGTATTATTGTAAACCCTGGAAAAACATTAAAAGACAAATGTCCATTATATAACCAAGAATGTGAAGTACTTGGAAACTGCAAATCTTCTAAAATGTGGTAGGCACTTTCAGAGAGCTAAAGATTGCAACTTATCCTACCATATTTCCTTTCTAATGCCCGCAATATTTGACATGATGAAAACTTCCAAGAACACTCAACCAACTAATTATTCAGTCAAAGTCACCATGTCAGGGTTCAATTTAAGTGCACAAGTGAGTTTTGGGCAAGATGTTCCTGACACATGAAGCTTCCAGTTGAATTTCAGAAATGTTAACAAAAGTATCTTCCTTTTTTGCCTGTGAATGTTTGAGTATTGCTGTATTGTTGGCTTATATCCACTACAGATACTGGTTCTAGGCCAGCCCAAGGGTCTTCAAGCTTTGCTGGTTTGAAATAACTTTCCAACTCATTAGACGTTCTTTTTTCTCTACCACGCCCTGATCCGAAAGGTGTAGGCGTCCTTGGAGAACCCTGGGGGTGGGCCTGCAGCCCCGGGGAGTGGCCGAATTGCTGCTGGGACCCCGCGGGGGACCTGGCGTGGGCGCCGGGGTACCGCCAAGGAAGGGGGGGGGGGTGACGGAGACCTGAACCGGCCCCAGGTGAAGCCGCGGCCGCGCCGCGCTGCGGGGAGGGCCTGCTCCCCTTGGGCCTGCCCCGGGACCCGTAGGACAGCGCGCGCGGTGCGGGCTCCGGGACCGGTCCCGAGGGGAGGGCGTCGGCGGTCGGAAGTTCTGGCGACTCATGTCTCCCGAGCGCATCTTTTGGAGCAAAAATTAATATAAGACAATATCTTGTTTTCTGGGAAACAGGGTAGCAAAGTTTGGGCGGGTCAGTGCCCCCAGAGTGGAAAGTGATTTGGGCGGACTTGACGCAGCTCTCTCCCGGATGTCAAAGCCCACAGACAGGGCCTTGGGGCTGGCAGGATATTCAGTAGCGAGATGCCCCGTGGTGGGGGCGGTGGGGGCCTCCGAGGCTCATGGAGGCCCTTGGCTGTCCGCAAGGGGGGGCTGGCCTCCCCGTTCTTGTGTGCTTGTGGACCTGGGCCCCGGGTGGCAGGCAACCTGTGAGCAGAAGGCCTCCTCCTACACCCCTCCCCCCCCACTACCCCCTCCCGAGCCTCGTGAGGAGGAGGACAACTGTGAGGTCAGTGCCACTCGCTCATTGGTCCAATAAACGAGAGGGCGGGGTTCTTTGGAACAAGGGGCGGAGCCTGGCCTAGTGCTGAAGGCGGTGAAGTCATGGAGGGGGCGGGGCCAGGTGAACTGCTGCTGGTTGTCATGGCAACGGTGGTGGGGGGCAGGGCCCTGTGAATGAGGACGAGGATGGGGCTCCCCAGTAGCTGCAGAAGCCCCACCTTCCCCTGGTCCAGACCGGATGCCAGAGAGACGGCTTTCCCGGAGAATGCCGCAGAGAGGTGGCCCTCAGGGCCCAGCGACCAGTAAGTACTGTGTTTGCCTGACAATAAGACATCCTCCCAGAGAAGACATACTTACAGGTTCCCTTCCGAGTGACCAAGGAGGCGGCCCCCGAAAATAAGCCCTCCCCCGCCTGCCCCCTAGGCCACACATGAGAGTTTCGGTCCACTGTTTCTGAAAGAAATGAAGGCACAAGAAATTCACCAGGAAATTCAGGAATTGGATTGCGATGATAATGTTCAAAAGATGTGGACATGATTGTCCTTGAATAAATGAGTAAATTCTTCACACTGTAGGGTTCTCAGTTTGTCAGATTTGTGTTGACACCTACCGTACCACCGGCATGTACACACGTAATAAATTTCCTTAATTTTCACCTAACAGTAAATGTGTACCGTCTACTTCTTCGTGGAAAAATACCACAACCCCTGAACATAAGACCGGGCGCATCTTTATTTATTTATTTATTTTTTTAAGGTAGAAAGACAAAATGTATTATTTCAAACACTGGAAAAACATTAAAAGACAAGTGTCCATTATATAACCAAGAACGTTAAGTACTTGGAAACTGCAAATCTTCTAAAATGTGGTAGGCACTTTCAGAGAGCTAAAGATTGCAACTTATCCTACCATATTTCCTTTCTAATGCCCGCAATATTTGACATGATGAAAACTTCCAAGAACACTCAACCAACTAATTATTCAGTCAAAGTCACCATGTCAGGGTTCAATTTAAGTGCACAAGTGAGTTTTGGGCAAGATGTTCCTGACACATGAAGCTTCCAGTTGAATTTCAGAAATGTTAACAAAAGTATCTTCCTTTTTTGCCTGTGAATGTTTGAGTATTGCTGTATTGTTGGCTTATATCCACTACAGATACTGGTTCTAGGCCAGCCCAAGGGTCTTCAAGCTTTGCTGGTTTGAAATAACTTTCCAACTCATTAGACGTTCTTTTTTCTCTACCACGCCCTGATCCGAAAGGTGTAGGCGTCCTTGGAGAACCCTGGGGGTGGGCCTGCAGCCCCGGGGAGTGGCCGAATTGCTGCTGGGACCCCGCGGGGGACCTGGCGTGGGCGCCGGGGTACCGCCAAGGAAGGGGGGGGGGTGACGGAGACCTGAACCGGCCCCAGGTGAAGCCGCGGCCGCGCCGCGCTGCGGGGAGGGCCTGCTCCCCTTGGGCCTGCCCCGGGACCCGTAGGACAGCGCGCGCGGTGCGGGCTCCGGGACCGGTCCCGAGGGGAGGGCGTCGGCGGTCGGAAGTTCTGGCGACTCATGTCTCCCGAGCGCATCTTTTGGAGCAAAAATTAATATAAGACAATATCTTGTTTTCTGGGAAACAGGGTAGCAAAGTTTGGGCGGGTCAGTGCCCCCAGAGTGGAAAGTGATTTGGGCGGACTTGACGCAGCTCTCTCCCGGATGTCAAAGCCCACAGACAGGGCCTTGGGGCTGGCAGGATATTCAGTAGCGAGATGCCCCGTGGTGGGGGCGGTGGGGGCCTCCGAGGCTCATGGAGGCCCTTGGCTGTCCGCAAGGGGGGGCTGGCCTCCCCGTTCTTGTGTGCTTGTGGACCTGGGCCCCGGGTGGCAGGCAACCTGTGAGCAGAAGGCCTCCTCCTACACCCCTCCCCCCCCACTACCCCCTCCCGAGCCTCGTGAGGAGGAGGGCAACTGTGAGGTCAGTGCCACTCGCTCATTGGTCCAATAAACGAGAGGGCGGGGTTCTTTGGAACAAGGGGCGGAGCCTGGCCTAGTGCTGAAGGCGGTGAAGTCATGGAGGGGGCGGGGCCAGGTGAACTGCTGCTGGTTGTCATGGCAACGGTGGTGGGGGGCAGGGCCCTGTGAATGAGGACGAGGATGGGGCTCCCCAGTAGCTGCAGAAGCCCCACCTTCCCCTGGTCCAGACCGGATGCCAGAGAGACGGCTTTCCCGGAGAATGCCGCAGAGAGGTGGCCCTCAGGGCCCAGCGACCAGTAAGTACTGTGTTTGCCTGACAATAAGACATCCTCCCAGAGAAGACATACTTACAGGTTCCCTTCCGAGTGACCAAGGAGGCGGCCCCCGAAAATAAGCCCTCCCCCGCCTGCCCCCTAGGCCACACATGAGAGTTTCGGTCCACTGTTTCTGAAAGAAATGAAGGCACAAGAAATTCACCAGGAAATTCAGGAATTGGATTGCGATGATAATGTTCAAAAGATGTGGACATGATTGTCCTTGAATAAATGAGTAAATTCTTCACACTGTAGGGTTCTCAGTTTGTCAGATTTGTGTTGACACCTACCGTACCACCGGCATGTACACACGTAATAAATTTCCTTAATTTTCACCTAACAGTAAATGTGTACCGTCTACTTCTTCGTGGAAAAATACCACAACCCCTGAACATAAGACCGGGCGCATCTTTATTTATTTATTTATTTTTTTAAGGTAGAAAGACAAAATGTATTATTTCAAACACTGGAAAAACATTAAAAGACAAGTGTCCATTATATAACCAAGAACGTTAAGTACTTGGAAACTGCAAATCTTCTAAAATGTGGTAGGCACTTTCAGAGAGCTAAAGATTGCAACTTATCCTACCATATTTCCTTTCTAATGCCCGCAATATTTGACATGATGAAAACTTCCAAGAACACTCAACCAACTAATTATTCAGTCAAAGTCACCATGTCAGGGTTCAATTTAAGTGCACAAGTGAGTTTTGGGCAAGATGTTCCTGACACATGAAGCTTCCAGTTGAATTTCAGAAATGTTAACAAAAGTATCTTCCTTTTTTGCCTGTGAATGTTTGAGTATTGCTGTATTGTTGGCTTATATCCACTACAGATACTGGTTCTAGGCCAGCCCAAGGGTCTTCAAGCTTTGCTGGTTTGAAATAACTTTCCAACTCATTAGACGTTCTTTTTTCTCTACCACGCCCTGATCCGAAAGGTGTAGGCGTCCTTGGAGAACCCTGGGGGTGGGCCTGCAGCCCCGGGGAGTGGCCGAATTGCTGCTGGGACCCCGCGGGGGACCTGGCGTGGGCGCCGGGGTACCGCCAAGGAAGGGGGGGGGGGTGACGGAGACCTGAACCGGCCCCAGGGGAAGCCGCGGCCGCGCCGCGCTGCGGGGAGGGCCTGCTCCCCTTGGGCCTGCCCCGGGACCCGTAGGACAGCGCGCGCGGTGCGGGCTCCGGGACCCGTCCCGAGGGGAGGGCGTCGGCGGTCGGAAGTTCTGGCGACTCATGTCTCCCGAGCGCATCTTTTGGAGCAAAAATTAATATAAGACAATATCTTGTTTTCTGGGAAACAGGGTAGCAAAGTTTGGGCGGGTCAGTGCCCCCAGAGTGGAAAGTGATTTGGGCGGACTTGACGCAGCTCTCTCCCGGATGTCAAAGCCCACAGACAGGGCCTTGGGGCTGGCAGGATATTCAGTAGCGAGATGCCCCGTGGTGGGGGCGGTGGGGGCCTCCGAGGCTCATGGAGGCCCTTGGCTGTCCGCAAGGGGGGGCTGGCCTCCCCGTTCTTGTGTGCTTGTGGACCTGGGCCCCGGGTGGCAGGCAACCTGTGAGCAGAAGGCCTCCTCCTACACCCCTCCCCCCCCACTACCCCCTCCCGAGCCTCGTGAGGAGGAGGACAACTGTGAGGTCAGTGCCACTCGCTCATTGGTCCAATAAACGAGAGGGCGGGGTTCTTTGGAACAAGGGGCGGAGCCTGGCCTAGTGCTGAAGGCGGTGAAGTCATGGAGGGGGCGGGGCCAGGTGAACTGCTGCTGGTTGTCATGGCAACGGTGGTGGGGGGCAGGGCCCTGTGAATGAGGACGAGGATGGGGCTCCCCAGTAGCTGCAGAAGCCCCACCTTCCCCTGGTCCAGACCGGATGCCAGAGAGACGGGCTTTCCCGGAGAATGCCGCAGAGAGGTGGCCCTCAGGGCCCAGCGACCAGTAAGTACTGTGTTTGCCTGACAATAAGACATCCTCCCAGAGAAGACATACTTACAGGTTCCCTTCCGAGTGACCAAGGAGGCGGCCCCCGAAAATAAGCCCTCCCCCGCCTGCCCCCTAGGCCACACATGAGAGTTTCGGTCCACTGTCTCTGAAAGAAATGAAGGCACAAGAAATTCACCAGGAAATTCAGGAATTGGATTGCGATGATAATGTTCAAAAGATGTGGACATGATTGTCCTTGAATAAATGAGTAAATTCTTCACACTGTAGGGTTCTCAGTTTGTCAGATTTGTGTTGACACCTACCGTACCACCGGCATGTACACACGTAATAAATTTCCTTAATTTTCACCTAACAGTAAATGTGTACCGTCTACTTCTTCGTGGAAAAATACCACAACCCCTGAACATAAGACCGGGCGCATCTTTATTTATTTATTTATTTTTTTAAGGTAGAAAGACAAAATGTATTATTTCAAACACTGGAAAAACATTAAAAGACAAGTGTCCATTATATAACCAAGAACGTTAAGTACTTGGAAACTGCAAATCTTCTAAAATGTGGTAGGCACTTTCAGAGAGCTAAAGATTGCAACTTATCCTACCATATTTCCTTTCTAATGCCCGCAATATTTGACATGATGAAAACTTCCAAGAACACTCAACCAACTAATTATTCAGTCAAAGTCACCATGTCAGGGTTCAATTTAAGTGCACAAGTGAGTTTTGGGCAAGATGTTCCTGACACATGAAGCTTCCAGTTGAATTTCAGAAATGTTAACAAAAGTATCTTCCTTTTTTGCCTGTGAATGTTTGAGTATTGCTGTATTGTTGGCTTATATCCACTACAGATACTGGTTCTAGGCCAGCCCAAGGGTCTTCAAGCTTTGCTGGTTTGAAATAACTTTCCAACTCATTAGACGTTCTTTTTTCTCTACCACGCCCTGATCCGAAAGGTGTAGGCGTCCTTGGAGAACCCTGGGGGTGGGCCTGCAGCCCCGGGGAGTGGCCGAATTGCTGCTGGGACCCCGCGGGGGACCTGGCGTGGGCGCCGGGGTACCGCCAAGGAAGGGGGGGGGGTGACGGAGACCTGAACCGGCCCCAGGTGAAGCCGCGGCCGCGCCGCGCTGCGGGGAGGGCCTGCTCCCCTTGGGCCTGCCCCGGGACCCGTAGGACAGCGCGCGCGGTGCGGGCTCCGGGACCGGTCCCGAGGGGAGGGCGTCGGCGGTCGGAAGTTCTGGCGACTCATGTCTCCCGAGCGCATCTTTTGGAGCAAAAATTAATATAAGACAATATCTTGTTTTCTGGGAAACAGGGTAGCAAAGTTTGGGCGGGTCAGTGCCCCCAGAGTGGAAAGTGATTTGGGCGGACTTGACGCAGCTCTCTCCCGGATGTCAAAGCCCACAGACAGGGCCTTGGGGCTGGCAGGATATTCAGTAGCGAGATGCCCCGTGGTGGGGGCGGTGGGGGCCTCCGAGGCTCATGGAGGCCCTTGGCTGTCCGCAAGGGGGGGCTGGCCTCCCCGTTCTTGTGTGCTTGTGGACCTGGGCCCCGGGTGGCAGGCAACCTGTGAGCAGAAGGCCTCCTCCTACACCCCTCCCCCCCCACTACCCCCTCCCGAGCCTCGTGAGGAGGAGGGCAACTGTGAGGTCAGTGCCACTCGCTCATTGGTCCAATAAACGAGAGGGCGGGGTTCTTTGGAACAAGGGGCGGAGCCTGGCCTAGTGCTGAAGGCGGTGAAGTCATGGAGGGGGCGGGGCCAGGTGAACTGCTGCTGGTTGTCATGGCAACGGTGGTGGGGGGCAGGGCCCTGTGAATGAGGACGAGGATGGGGCTCCCCAGTAGCTGCAGAAGCCCCACCTTCCCCTGGTCCAGACCGGATGCCAGAGAGACGGCTTTCCCGGAGAATGCCTCAGAAAGGTGGCCCTCAGGGCCCAGCGACCAGTAAGTACTGTGTTTGCCTGACAATAAGACATCCTCCCAGAGAAGACATACTTACAGGTTCCCTTCCGAGTGACCAAGGAGGCGGCCCCCGAAAATAAGCCCTCCCCCGCCTGCCCCCTAGGCCACACATGAGAGTTTCGGTCCACTGTTTCTGAAAGAAATGAAGGCACAAGAAATTCACCAGGAAATTCAGGAATTGGATTGCGATGATAATGTTCAAAAGATGTGGACATGATTGTCCTTGAATAAATGAGTAAATTCTTCACACTGTAGGGTTCTCAGTTTGTCAGATTTGTGTTGACACCTACCGTACCACCGGCATGTACACACGTAATAAATTTCCTTAATTTTCACCTAACAGTAAATGTGTACCGTCTACTTCTTCGTGGAAAAATACCACAACCCCTGAACATAAGACCGGGCGCATCTTTATTTATTTATTTTTTTTTTTAAGGTAGAAAGACAAAATGTATTATTTCAAACACTGGAAAAACATTAAAAGACAAGTGTCCATTATATAACCAAGAACGTTAAGTACTTGGAAACTGCAAATCTTCTAAAATGTGGTAGGCACTTTCAGAGAGCTAAAGATTGCAACTTATCCTACCATATTTCCTTTCTAATGCCCGCAATATTTGACATGATGAAAACTTCCAAGAACACTCAACCAACTAATTATTCAGTCAAAGTCACCATGTCAGGGTTCAATTTAAGTGCACAAGTGAGTTTTGGGCAAGATGTTCCTGCCACATGGAGCTTCCAGTTGAATTTCAGAAATGTTAACAAAAGTATCTTCCTTTTTTGCCTGTGAATGTTTGAGTATTGCTGTATTGTTGGCTTATATCCACTACAGATACTGGTTCTAGGCCAGCCCAAGGGTCTTCAAGCTTTGCTGGTTTGAAATAACTTTCCAACTCATTAGACGTTCTTTTTTCTCTACCACGCCCTGATCCGAAAGGTGTAGGCGTCCTTGGAGAACCCTGGGGGTGGGCCTGCAGCCCCGGGGAGTGGCCGAATTGCTGCTGGGACCCCGCGGGGGACCTGGCGTGGGCGCCGGGGTACCGCCAAGGAAGGGGGGGGGGTGACGGAGACCTGAACCGGCCCCAGGTGAAGCCGCGGCCGCGCCGCGCTGCGGGGAGGGCCTGCTCCCCTTGGGCCTGCCCCGGGACCCGTAGGACAGCGCGCGCGGTGCGGGCTCCGGGACCGGTCCCGAGGGGAGGGCGTCGGCGGTCGGAAGTTCTGGCGACTCATGTCTCCCGAGCGCATCTTTTGGAGCAAAAATTAATATAAGACAATATCTTGTTTTCTGGGAAACAGGGTAGCAAAGTTTGGGCGGGTCAGTGCCCCCAGAGTGGAAAGTGATTTGGGCGGACTTGACGCAGCTCTCTCCCGGATGTCAAAGCCCACAGACAGGGCCTTGGGGCTGGCAGGATATTCAGTAGCGAGATGCCCCGTGGTGGGGGCGGTGGGGGCCTCCGAGGCTCATGGAGGCCCTTGGCTGTCCGCAAGGGGGGGCTGGCCTCCCCGTTCTTGTGTGCTTGTGGACCTGGGCCCCGGGTGGCAGGCAACCTGTGAGCAGAAGGCCTCCTCCTACACCCCTCCCCCCCCACTACCCCCTCCCGAGCCTCGTGAGGAGGAGGACAACTGTGAGGTCAGTGCCACTCGCTCATTGGTCCAATAAACGAGAGGGCGGGGTTCTTTGGAACAAGGGGCGGAGCCTGGCCTAGTGCTGAAGGCGGTGAAGTCATGGAGGAGGCGGGGCCAGGTGAACTGCTGCTGGTTGTCATGGCAACGGTGGTTGGGGGCAGGGCCCTGTGAATGAGGACGAGGATGGGGCTCCCCAGTAGCTGCAGAAGCCCCACCTTCCCCTGGTCCAGACCGGATGCCAGAGAGACGGGCTTTCCCGGAGAATGCCGCAGAGAGGTGGCCCTCAGGGCCCAGCGACCAGTAAGTACTGTGTTTGCCTGACAATAAGACATCCTCCCAGAGAAGACATACTTACAGGTTCCCTTCCGAGTGACCAAGGAGGCGGCCCCCGAAAATAAGCCCTCCCCCGCCTGCCCCCTAGGCCACACATGAGAGTTTCGGTCCACTGTCTCTGAAAGAAATGAAGGCACAAGAAATTCACCAGGAAATTCAGGAATTGGATTGCGATGATAATGTTCAAAAGATGTGGACATGATTGTCCTTGAATAAATGAGTAAATTCTTCACACTGTAGGGTTCTCAGTTTGTCAGATTTGTGTTGACACCTACCGTACCACCGGCATGTACACACGTAATAAATTTCCTTAATTTTCACCTAACAGTAAATGTGTACCGTCTACTTCTTCGTGGAAAAATACCACAACCCCTGAACATAAGACCGGGCGCATCTTTATTTATTTATTTATTTTTTTAAGGTAGAAAGACAAAATGTATTATTTCAAACACTGGAAAAACATTAAAAGACAAGTGTCCATTATATAACCAAGAACGTTAAGTACTTGGAAACTGCAAATCTTCTAAAATGTGGTAGGCACTTTCAGAGAGCTAAAGATTGCAACTTATCCTACCATATTTCCTTTCTAATGCCCGCAATATTTGACATGATGAAAACTTCCAAGAACACTCAACCAACTAATTATTCAGTCAAAGTCACCATGTCAGGGTTCAATTTAAGTGCACAAGTGAGTTTTGGGCAAGATGTTCCTGACACATGAAGCTTCCAGTTGAATTTCAGAAATGTTAACAAAAGTATCTTCCTTTTTTGCCTGTGAATGTTTGAGTATTGCTGTATTGTTGGCTTATATCCACTACAGATACTGGTTCTAGGCCAGCCCAAGGGTCTTCAAGCTTTGCTGGTTTGAAATAACTTTCCAACTCATTAGACGTTCTTTTTTCTCTACCACGCCCTGATCCAAAAGGTGTAGGCATCCTTGGAGAACCCTGGGGGTGGGCCTGCAGCCCCGGGGAGTGGCCGAATTGCTGCTGGGACCCCGCGGGGGACCTGGCGTGGGCGCCGGGGTACCGCCAAGGAAGGGGGGGGGGTGACGGAGACCTGAACCGGCCCCAGGGGAAGCCGCGGCCGCGCCGCGCTGCGGGGAGGGCCTGCTCCCCTTGGGCCTGCCCCGGGACCCGTAGGACAGCGCGCGGTGCGGGCTCCGGGACCCGTCCCGAGGGGAGGGCGTCGGCGGTCGGAAGTTCTGGCGACTCATGTCTCCCGAGCGCATCTTTTGGAGCAAAAATTAATATAAGACAATATCTTGTTTTCTGGGAAACAGGGTAGCAAAGTTTGGGCGGGTCAGTGCCCCCAGAGTGGAAAGGGATTTGGGCGGACTTGACGCAGCTCTCTCCCGGATGTCAAAGCCCACAGACAGGGCCTTGGGGGTGGCAGGATATTCAGTAGCGAGATGCCCCGTGGTGGGGGCGGTGGGGGCCTCCGAGGCTCATGGAGGCCCTTGGCTGTCCACAAAGGGGGGGGCTGGCCTCCCCGTTCTTGTGTGCTTGTGGACCTGGGCCCCGGGTGGCAGGCAACCTGTGAGCAGAAGGCCTCCTCCTACACCCCTCCCCCCCCAACCCCCTCCCGGGCCTCGTGAGGAGGAGGGCAACTGTGAGGTCAGTGCCACTCGCTCATTGGTCCAATAAACGAGAGGGCGGGGTTCTTTGGAACAAGGGGCGGAGCCTGGCCTAGTGCTGAAGGCGGTGAAGTCATGGAGGGGGCGGGGCCAGGTGAACTGCTGCTGGTTGTCATGGCAACGGTGGTGGGGGGCAGGGCCCTGTGAATGAGGACGAGGATGGGGCTCCTCAGTAGCTGCAGAAGCCCCACCTTCCCCTGGTCCAGACCGGATGCCAGAGAGACGGGCTTTCCCGGAGAATGCCGCAGAAAGGTGGCCCTCAGGGCCCAGCGACCAGTAAGTACTGTGTTTGCCTGACAATAAGACATCCTCCCAGAGAAGACATACTTACAGGTTCCCTTCCGAGTGACCAAGGAGGCGGCCCCCGAAAATAAGCCCTCCCCCGCCTGCCCCCTAGGCCACACATGAGAGTTTCGGTCCACTGTTTCTGAAAGAAATGAAGGCACAAGAAATTCACCAGGAAATTCAGGAATTGGATTGCGATGATAATGTTCAAAAGATGTGGACATGATTGTCCTTGAATAAATGAGTAAATTCTTCACACTGTAGGGTTCTCAGTTTGTCAGATTTGTGTTGACACCTACCGTACCACCGGCATGTACACACGTAATAAATTTCCTTAATTTTCACCTAACAGTAAATGTGTACCGTCTACTTCTTCGTGGAAAAATACCACAACCCCAGAACATAAGACCGAGCGCATCTTTTTATTTTTTTTTTTTAAGGTAGAAAGACAAAATGTATTATTGTAAACCCTGGAAAAACATTAAAAGACAAATGTCCATTATATAACCAAGAATGTGAAGTACTTGGAAACTGCAAATCTTCTAAAATGTGGTAGGCACTTTCAGAGAGCTAAAGATTGCAACTTATCCTACCATATTTCCTTTCTAATGCCCGCAATATTTGACATGATGAAAACTTCCAAGAACACTCAACCAACTAATTATTCAGTCAAAGTCACCATGTCAGGGTTCAATTTAAGTGCACAAGTGAGTTTTGGGCAAGATGTTCCTGACACATGAAGCTTCCAGTTGAATTTCAGAAATGTTAACAAAAGTATCTTCCTTTTTTGCCTGTGAATGTTTGAGTATTGCTGTATTGTTGGCTTATATCCACTACAGATACTGGTTCTAGGCCAGCCCAAGGGTCTTCAAGCTTTGCTGGTTTGAAATAACTTTCCAACTCATTAGACGTTCTTTTTTCTCTACCACGCCCTGATCCGAAAGGTGTAGGCGTCCTTGGAGAACCCTGGGGGTGGGCCTGCAGCCCCGGGGAGTGGCCGAATTGCTGCTGGGACCCCGCGGGGGACCTGGCGTGGGCGCCGGGGTACCGCCAAGGAAGGGGGGGGGGGTGACGGAGACCTGAACCGGCCCCAGGTGAAGCCGCGGCCGCGCCGCGCTGCGGGGAGGGCCTGCTCCCCTTGGGCCTGCCCCGGGACCCGTAGGACAGCGCGCGCGGTGCGGGCTCCGGGACCGGTCCCGAGGGGTGGGCGTCGGCGGTCGGAAGTTCTGGCGACTCATGTCTCCCGAGCGCATCTTTTGGAGCAAAAATTAATATAAGACAATATCTTGTTTTCTGGGAAACAGGGTAGCAAAGTTTGGGCGGGTCAGTGCCCCCAGAGTGGAAAGTGATTTGGGCGGACTTGACGCAGCTCTCTCCCGGATGTCAAAGCCCACAGACAGGGCCTTGGGGCTGGCAGGATATTCAGTAGCGAGATGCCCCGTGGTGGGGGCGGTGGGGGCCTCCGAGGCTCATGGAGGCCCTTGGCTGTCCGCAAGGGGGGGCTGGCCTCCCCGTTCTTGTGTGCTTGTGGACCTGGGCCCCGGGTGGCAGGCAACCTGTGAGCAGAAGGCCTCCTCCTACACCCCTCCCCCCCCACTACCCCCTCCCGAGCCTCGTGAGGAGGAGGACAACTGTGAGGTCAGTGCCACTCGCTCATTGGTCCAATAAACGAGAGGGCGGGGTTCTTTGGAACAAGGGGCGGAGCCTGGCCTAGTGCTGAAGGCGGTGAAGTCATGGAGGGGGCGGGGCCAGGTGAACTGCTGCTGGTTGTCATGGCAACGGTGGTGGGGGGCAGGGCCCTGTGAATGAGGACGAGGATGGGGCTCCCCAGTAGCTGCAGAAGCCCCACCTTCCCCTGGTCCAGACCGGATGCCAGAGAGACGGCTTTCCCGGAGAATGCCGCAGAGAGGTGGCCCTCAGGGCCCAGCGACCAGTAAGTACTGTGTTTGCCTGACAATAAGACATCCTCCCAGAGAAGACATACTTACAGGTTCCCTTCCGAGTGACCAAGGAGGCGGCCCCCGAAAATAAGCCCTCCCCCGCCTGCCCCCTAGGCCACACATGAGAGTTTCGGTCCACTGTTTCTGAAAGAAATGAAGGCACAAGAAATTCACCAGGAAATTCAGGAATTGGATTGCGATGATAATGTTCAAAAGATGTGGACATGATTGTCCTTGAATAAATGAGTAAATTCTTCACACTGTAGGGTTCTCAGTTTGTCAGATTTGTGTTGACACCTACCGTACCACCGGCATGTACACACGTAATAAATTTCCTTAATTTTCACCTAACAGTAAATGTGTACCGTCTACTTCTTCGTGGAAAAATACCACAACCCCTGAACATAAGACCGGGCGCATCTTTATTTATTTATTTATTTTTTTAAGGTAGAAAGACAAAATGTATTATTTCAAACACTGGAAAAACATTAAAAGACAAGTGTCCATTATATAACCAAGAACGTTAAGTACTTGGAAACTGCAAATCTTCTAAAATGTGGTAGGCACTTTCAGAGAGCTAAAGATTGCAACTTATCCTACCATATTTCCTTTCTAATGCCCGCAATATTTGACATGATGAAAACTTCCAAGAACACTCAACCAACTAATTATTCAGTCAAAGTCACCATGTCAGGGTTCAATTTAAGTGCACAAGTGAGTTTTGGGCAAGATGTTCCTGACACATGAAGCTTCCAGTTGAATTTCAGAAATGTTAACAAAAGTATCTTCCTTTTTTGCCTGTGAATGTTTGAGTATTGCTGTATTGTTGGCTTATATCCACTACAGATACTGGTTCTAGGCCAGCCCAAGGGTCTTCAAGCTTTGCTGGTTTGAAATAACTTTCCAACTCATTAGACGTTCTTTTTTCTCTACCACGCCCTGATCCGAAAGGTGTAGGCGTCCTTGGAGAACCCTGGGGGTGGGCCTGCAGCCCCGGGGAGTGGCCGAATTGCTGCTGGGACCCCGCGGGGGACCTGGCGTGGGCGCCGGGGTACCGCCAAGGAAGGGGGGGGGGTGACGGAGACCTGAACCGGCCCCAGGTGAAGCCGCGGCCGCGCCGCGCTGCGGGGAGGGCCTGCTCCCCTTGGGCCTGCCCCGGGACCCGTAGGACAGCGCGCGCGGTGCGGGCTCCGGGACCGGTCCCGAGGGGAGGGCGTCGGCGGTCGGAAGTTCTGGCGACTCATGTCTCCCGAGCGCATCTTTTGGAGCAAAAATTAATATAAGACAATATCTTGTTTTCTGGGAAACAGGGTAGCAAAGTTTGGGCGGGTCAGTGCCCCCAGAGTGGAAAGTGATTTGGGCGGACTTGACGCAGCTCTCTCCCGGATGTCAAAGCCCACAGACAGGGCCTTGGGGCTGGCAGGATATTCAGTAGCGAGATGCCCCGTGGTGGGGGCGGTGGGGGCCTCCGAGGCTCATGGAGGCCCTTGGCTGTCCGCAAGGGGGGGCTGGCCTCCCCGTTCTTGTGTGCTTGTGGACCTGGGCCCCGGGTGGCAGGCAACCTGTGAGCAGAAGGCCTCCTCCTACACCCCTCCCCCCCCACTACCCCCTCCCGAGCCTCGTGAGGAGGAGGACAACTGTGAGGTCAGTGCCACTCGCTCATTGGTCCAATAAACGAGAGGGCGGGGTTCTTTGGAACAAGGGGCGGAGCCTGGCCTAGTGCTGAAGGCGGTGAAGTCATGGAGGGGGCGGGGCCAGGTGAACTGCTGCTGGTTGTCATGGCAACGGTGGTGGGGGGCAGGGCCCTGTGAATGAGGACGAGGATGGGGCTCCCCAGTAGCTGCAGAAGCCCCACCTTCCCCTGGTCCAGACCGGATGCCAGAGAGACGGCTTTCCCGGAGAATGCCGCAGAGAGGTGGCCCTCAGGGCCCAGCGACCAGTAAGTACTGTGTTTGCCTGACAATAAGACATCCTCCCAGAGAAGACATACTTACAGGTTCCCTTCCGAGTGACCAAGGAGGCGGCCCCCGAAAATAAGCCCTCCCCCGCCTGCCCCCTAGGCCACACATGAGAGTTTCGGTCCACTGTTTCTGAAAGAAATGAAGGCACAAGAAATTCACCAGGAAATTCAGGAATTGGATTGCGATGATAATGTTCAAAAGATGTGGACATGATTGTCCTTGAATAAATGAGTAAATTCTTCACACTGTAGGGTTCTCAGTTTGTCAGATTTGTGTTGACACCTACCGTACCACCGGCATGTACACACGTAATAAATTTCCTTAATTTTCACCTAACAGTAAATGTGTACCGTCTACTTCTTCGTGGAAAAATACCACAACCCCTGAACATAAGACCGGGCGCATCTTTATTTATTTATTTATTTTTTTAAGGTAGAAAGACAAAATGTATTATTTCAAACACTGGAAAAACATTAAAAGACAAGTGTCCATTATATAACCAAGAACGTTAAGTACTTGGAAACTGCAAATCTTCTAAAATGTGGTAGGCACTTTCAGAGAGCTAAAGATTGCAACTTATCCTACCATATTTCCTTTCTAATGCCCGCAATATTTGACATGATGAAAACTTCCAAGAACACTCAACCAACTAATTATTCAGTCAAAGTCACCATGTCAGGGTTCAATTTAAGTGCACAAGTGAGTTTTGGGCAAGATGTTCCTGACACATGAAGCTTCCAGTTGAATTTCAGAAATGTTAACAAAAGTATCTTCCTTTTTTGCCTGTGAATGTTTGAGTATTGCTGTATTGTTGGCTTATATCCACTACAGATACTGGTTCTAGGCCAGCCCAAGGGTCTTCAAGCTTTGCTGGTTTGAAATAACTTTCCAACTCATTAGACGTTCTTTTTTCTCTACCACGCCCTGATCCGAAAGGTGTAGGCGTCCTTGGAGAACCCTGGGGGTGGGCCTGCAGCCCCGGGGAGTGGCCGAATTGCTGCTGGGACCCCGCGGGGGACCTGGCGTGGGCGCCGGGGTACCGCCAAGGAAGGGGGGGGGGGGTGACGGAGACCTGAACCGGCCCCAGGGGAAGCCGCGGCCGCGCCGCGCTGCGGGGAGGGCCTGCTCCCCTTGGGCCTGCCCCGGGACCCGTAGGACAGCGCGCGCGGTGCGGGCTCCGGGACCCGTCCCGAGGGGAGGGCGTCGGCGGTCGGAAGTTCTGGCGACTCATGTCTCCCGAGCGCATCTTTTGGAGCAAAAATTAATATAAGACAATATCTTGTTTTCTGGGAAACAGGGTAGCAAAGTTTGGGCGGGTCAGTGCCCCCAGAGTGGAAAGTGATTTGGGCGGACTTGACGCAGCTCTCTCCCGGATGTCAAAGCCCACAGACAGGGCCTTGGGGCTGGCAGGATATTCAGTAGCGAGATGCCCCGTGGTGGGGGCGGTGGGGGCCTCCGAGGCTCATGGAGGCCCTTGGCTGTCCGCAAGGGGGGGCTGGCCTCCCCGTTCTTGTGTGCTTGTGGACCTGGGCCCCGGGTGGCAGGCAACCTGTGAGCAGAAGGCCTCCTCCTACACCCCTCCCCCCCCACTACCCCCTCCCGAGCCTCGTGAGGAGGAGGACAACTGTGAGGTCAGTGCCACTCGCTCATTGGTCCAATAAACGAGAGGGCGGGGTTCTTTGGAACAAGGGGCGGAGCCTGGCCTAGTGCTGAAGGCGGTGAAGTCATGGAGGGGGCGGGGCCAGGTGAACTGCTGCTGGTTGTCATGGCAACGGTGGTGGGGGGCAGGGCCCTGTGAATGAGGACGAGGATGGGGCTCCCCAGTAGCTGCAGAAGCCCCACCTTCCCCTGGTCCAGACCGGATGCCAGAGAGACGGGCTTTCCCGGAGAATGCCGCAGAGAGGTGGCCCTCAGGGCCCAGCGACCAGTAAGTACTGTGTTTGCCTGACAATAAGACATCCTCCCAGAGAAGACATACTTACAGGTTCCCTTCCGAGTGACCAAGGAGGCGGCCCCCGAAAATAAGCCCTCCCCCGCCTGCCCCCTAGGCCACACATGAGAGTTTCGGTCCACTGTTTCTGAAAGAAATGAAGGCACAAGAAATTCACCAGGAAATTCAGGAATTGGATTGCGATGATAATGTTCAAAAGATGTGGACATGATTGTCCTTGAATAAATGAGTAAATTCTTCACACTGTAGGGTTCTCAGTTTGTCAGATTTGTGTTGACACCTACCGTACCACCGGCATGTACACACGGAATAAATTTCCTTAATTTTCACCTAACAGTAAATGTGTACCGTCTACTTCTTCGTGGAAAAATACCACAACCCCAGAACATAAGACCGAGCGCATCTTTTTATTTTTTTTTTTTAAGGTAGAAAGACAAAATGTATTATTGTAAACCCTGGAAAAACATTAAAAGACAAATGTCCATTATATAACCAAGAATGTGAAGTACTTGGAAACTGCAAATCTTCTAAAATGTGGTAGGCACTTTCAGAGAGCTAAAGATTGCAACTTATCCTACCATATTTCCTTTCTAATGCCCGCAATATTTGACATGATGAAAACTTCCAAGAACACTCAACCAACTAATTATTCAGTCAAAGTCACCATGTCAGGGTTCAATTTAAGTGCACAAGTGAGTTTTGGGCAAGATGTTCCTGACACATGAAGCTTCCAGTTGAATTTCAGAAATGTTAACAAAAGTATCTTCCTTTTTTGCCTGTGAATGTTTGAGTATTGCTGTATTGTTGGCTTATATCCACTACAGATACTGGTTCTAGGCCAGCCCAAGGGTCTTCAAGCTTTGCTGGTTTGAAATAACTTTCCAACTCATTAGACGTTCTTTTTTCTCTACCACGCCCTGATCCGAAAGGTGTAGGCGTCCTTGGAGAACCCTGGGGGTGGGCCTGCAGCCCCGGGGAGTGGCCGAATTGCTGCTGGGACCCCGCGGGGGACCTGGCGTGGGCGCCGGGGTACCGCCAAGGAAGGGGGGGGGGGTGACGGAGACCTGAACCGGCCCCAGGTGAAGCCGCGGCCGCGCCGCGCTGCGGGGAGGGCCTGCTCCCCTTGGGCCTGCCCCGGGACCCGTAGGACAGCGCGCGCGGTGCGGGCTCCGGGACCGGTCCCGAGGGGAGGGCGTCGGCGGTCGGAAGTTCTGGCGACTCATGTCTCCCGAGCGCATCTTTTGGAGCAAAAATTAATATAAGACAATATCTTGTTTTCTGGGAAACAGGGTAGCAAAGTTTGGGCGGGTCAGTGCCCCCAGAGTGGAAAGTGATTTGGGCGGACTTGACGCAGCTCTCTCCCGGATGTCAAAGCCCACAGACAGGGCCTTGGGGCTGGCAGGATATTCAGTAGCGAGATGCCCCGTGGTGGGGGCGGTGGGGGCCTCCGAGGCTCATGGAGGCCCTTGGCTGTCCGCAAGGGGGGGCTGGCCTCCCCGTTCTTGTGTGCTTGTGGACCTGGGCCCCGGGTGGCAGGCAACCTGTGAGCAGAAGGCCTCCTCCTACACCCCTCCCCCCCCACTACCCCCTCCCGAGCCTCGTGAGGAGGAGGACAACTGTGAGGTCAGTGCCACTCGCTCATTGGTCCAATAAACGAGAGGGCGGGGTTCTTTGGAACAAGGGGCGGAGCCTGGCCTAGTGCTGAAGGCGGTGAAGTCATGGAGGGGGCGGGGCCAGGTGAACTGCTGCTGGTTGTCATGGCAACGGTGGTGGGGGGCAGGGCCCTGTGAATGAGGACGAGGATGGGGCTCCCCAGTAGCTGCAGAAGCCCCACCTTCCCCTGGTCCAGACCGGATGCCAGAGAGACGGCTTTCCCGGAGAATGCCGCAGAGAGGTGGCCCTCAGGGCCCAGCGACCAGTAAGTACTGTGTTTGCCTGACAATAAGACATCCTCCCAGAGAAGACATACTTACAGGTTCCCTTCCGAGTGACCAAGGAGGCGGCCCCCGAAAATAAGCCCTCCCCCGCCTGCCCCCTAGGCCACACATGAGAGTTTCGGTCCACTGTTTCTGAAAGAAATGAAGGCACAAGAAATTCACCAGGAAATTCAGGAATTGGATTGCGATGATAATGTTCAAAAGATGTGGACATGATTGTCCTTGAATAAATGAGTAAATTCTTCACACTGTAGGGTTCTCAGTTTGTCAGATTTGTGTTGACACCTACCGTACCACCGGCATGTACACACGTAATAAATTTCCTTAATTTTCACCTAACAGTAAATGTGTACCGTCTACTTCTTCGTGGAAAAATACCACAACCCCTGAACATAAGACCGGGCGCATCTTTATTTATTTATTTATTTTTTTAAGGTAGAAAGACAAAATGTATTATTTCAAACACTGGAAAAACATTAAAAGACAAGTGTCCATTATATAACCAAGAACGTTAAGTACTTGGAAACTGCAAATCTTCTAAAATGTGGTAGGCACTTTCAGAGAGCTAAAGATTGCAACTTATCCTACCATATTTCCTTTCTAATGCCCGCAATATTTGACATGATGAAAACTTCCAAGAACACTCAACCAACTAATTATTCAGTCAAAGTCACCATGTCAGGGTTCAATTTAAGTGCACAAGTGAGTTTTGGGCAAGATGTTCCTGACACATGAAGCTTCCAGTTGAATTTCAGAAATGTTAACAAAAGTATCTTCCTTTTTTGCCTGTGAATGTTTGAGTATTGCTGTATTGTTGGCTTATATCCACTACAGATACTGGTTCTAGGCCAGCCCAAGGGTCTTCAAGCTTTGCTGGTTTGAAATAACTTTCCAACTCATTAGACGTTCTTTTTTCTCTACCACGCCCTGATCCGAAAGGTGTAGGCGTCCTTGGAGAACCCTGGGGGTGGGCCTGCAGCCCCGGGGAGTGGCCGAATTGCTGCTGGGACCCCGCGGGGGACCTGGCGTGGGCGCCGGGGTACCGCCAAGGAAGGGGGGGGGGTGACGGAGACCTGAACCGGCCCCAGGTGAAGCCGCGGCCGCGCCGCGCTGCGGGGAGGGCCTGCTCCCCTTGGGCCTGCCCCGGGACCCGTAGGACAGCGCGCGCGGTGCGGGCTCCGGGACCGGTCCCGAGGGGAGGGCGTCGGCGGTCGGAAGTTCTGGCGACTCATGTCTCCCGAGCGCATCTTTTGGAGCAAAAATTAATATAAGACAATATCTTGTTTTCTGGGAAACAGGGTAGCAAAGTTTGGGCGGGTCAGTGCCCCCAGAGTGGAAAGTGATTTGGGCGGACTTGACGCAGCTCTCTCCCGGATGTCAAAGCCCACAGACAGGGCCTTGGGGCTGGCAGGATATTCAGTAGCGAGATGCCCCGTGGTGGGGGCGGTGGGGGCCTCCGAGGCTCATGGAGGCCCTTGGCTGTCCGCAAGGGGGGGCTGGCCTCCCCGTTCTTGTGTGCTTGTGGACCTGGGCCCCGGGTGGCAGGCAACCTGTGAGCAGAAGGCCTCCTCCTACACCCCTCCCCCCCCACTACCCCCTCCCGAGCCTCGTGAGGAGGAGGACAACTGTGAGGTCAGTGCCACTCGCTCATTGGTCCAATAAACGAGAGGGCGGGGTTCTTTGGAACAAGGGGCGGAGCCTGGCCTAGTGCTGAAGGCGGTGAAGTCATGGAGGGGGCGGGGCCAGGTGAACTGCTGCTGGTTGTCATGGCAACGGTGGTGGGGGGCAGGGCCCTGTGAATGAGGACGAGGATGGGGCTCCCCAGTAGCTGCAGAAGCCCCACCTTCCCCTGGTCCAGACCGGATGCCAGAGAGACGGCTTTCCCGGAGAATGCCGCAGAGAGGTGGCCCTCAGGGCCCAGCGACCAGTAAGTACTGTGTTTGCCTGACAATAAGACATCCTCCCAGAGAAGACATACTTACAGGTTCCCTTCCGAGTGACCAAGGAGGCGGCCCCCGAAAATAAGCCCTCCCCCGCCTGCCCCCTAGGCCACACATGAGAGTTTCGGTCCACTGTTTCTGAAAGAAATGAAGGCACAAGAAATTCACCAGGAAATTCAGGAATTGGATTGCGATGATAATGTTCAAAAGATGTGGACATGATTGTCCTTGAATAAATGAGTAAATTCTTCACACTGTAGGGTTCTCAGTTTGTCAGATTTGTGTTGACACCTACCGTACCACCGGCATGTACACACGTAATAAATTTCCTTAATTTTCACCTAACAGTAAATGTGTACCGTCTACTTCTTCGTGGAAAAATACCACAACCCCTGAACATAAGACCGGGCGCATCTTTATTTATTTATTTATTTTTTTAAGGTAGAAAGACAAAATGTATTATTTCAAACACTGGAAAAACATTAAAAGACAAGTGTCCATTATATAACCAAGAACGTTAAGTACTTGGAAACTGCAAATCTTCTAAAATGTGGTAGGCACTTTCAGAGAGCTAAAGATTGCAACTTATCCTACCATATTTCCTTTCTAATGCCCGCAATATTTGACATGATGAAAACTTCCAAGAACACTCAACCAACTAATTATTCAGTCAAAGTCACCATGTCAGGGTTCAATTTAAGTGCACAAGTGAGTTTTGGGCAAGATGTTCCTGACACATGAAGCTTCCAGTTGAATTTCAGAAATGTTAACAAAAGTATCTTCCTTTTTTGCCTGTGAATGTTTGAGTATTGCTGTATTGTTGGCTTATATCCACTACAGATACTGGTTCTAGGCCAGCCCAAGGGTCTTCAAGCTTTGCTGGTTTGAAATAACTTTCCAACTCATTAGACGTTCTTTTTTCTCTACCACGCCCTGATCCGAAAGGTGTAGGCGTCCTTGGAGAACCCTGGGGGTGGGCCTGCAGCCCCGGGGAGTGGCCGAATTGCTGCTGGGACCCCGCGGGGGACCTGGCGTGGGCGCCGGGGTACCGCCAAGGAAGGGGGGGGGGGTGACGGAGACCTGAACCGGCCCCAGGGGAAGCCGCGGCCGCGCCGCGCTGCGGGGAGGGCCTGCTCCCCTTGGGCCTGCCCCGGGACCCGTAGGACAGCGCGCGCGGTGCGGGCTCCGGGACCCGTCCCGAGGGGAGGGCGTCGGCGGTCGGAAGTTCTGGCGACTCATGTCTCCCGAGCGCATCTTTTGGAGCAAAAATTAATATAAGACAATATCTTGTTTTCTGGGAAACAGGGTAGCAAAGTTTGGGCGGGTCAGTGCCCCCAGAGTGGAAAGTGATTTGGGCGGACTTGACGCAGCTCTCTCCCGGATGTCAAAGCCCACAGACAGGGCCTTGGGGCTGGCAGGATATTCAGTAGCGAGATGCCCCGTGGTGGGGGCGGTGGGGGCCTCCGAGGCTCATGGAGGCCCTTGGCTGTCCGCAAGGGGGGGCTGGCCTCCCCGTTCTTGTGTGCTTGTGGACCTGGGCCCCGGGTGGCAGGCAACCTGTGAGCAGAAGGCCTCCTCCTACACCCCTCCCCCCCCACTACCCCCTCCCGAGCCTCGTGAGGAGGAGGACAACTGTGAGGTCAGTGCCACTCGCTCATTGGTCCAATAAACGAGAGGGCGGGGTTCTTTGGAACAAGGGGCGGAGCCTGGCCTAGTGCTGAAGGCGGTGAAGTCATGGAGGGGGCGGGGCCAGGTGAACTGCTGCTGGTTGTCATGGCAACGGTGGTGGGGGGCAGGGCCCTGTGAATGAGGACGAGGATGGGGCTCCCCAGTAGCTGCAGAAGCCCCACCTTCCCCTGGTCCAGACCGGATGCCAGAGAGACGGGCTTTCCCGGAGAATGCCGCAGAGAGGTGGCCCTCAGGGCCCAGCGACCAGTAAGTACTGTGTTTGCCTGACAATAAGACATCCTCCCAGAGAAGACATACTTACAGGTTCCCTTCCGAGTGACCAAGGAGGCGGCCCCCGAAAATAAGCCCTCCCCCGCCTGCCCCCTAGGCCACACATGAGAGTTTCGGTCCACTGTTTCTGAAAGAAATGAAGGCACAAGAAATTCACCAGGAAATTCAGGAATTGGATTGCGATGATAATGTTCAAAAGATGTGGACATGATTGTCCTTGAATAAATGAGTAAATTCTTCACACTGTAGGGTTCTCAGTTTGTCAGATTTGTGTTGACACCTACCGTACCACCGGCATGTACACACGGAATAAATTTCCTTAATTTTCACCTAACAGTAAATGTGTACCGTCTACTTCTTCGTGGAAAAATACCACAACCCCAGAACATAAGACCGAGCGCATCTTTTTATTTTTTTTTTTTAAGGTAGAAAGACAAAATGTATTATTGTAAACCCTGGAAAAACATTAAAAGACAAATGTCCATTATATAACCAAGAATGTGAAGTACTTGGAAACTGCAAATCTTCTAAAATGTGGTAGGCACTTTCAGAGAGCTAAAGATTGCAACTTATCCTACCATATTTCCTTTCTAATGCCCGCAATATTTGACATGATGAAAACTTCCAAGAACACTCAACCAACTAATTATTCAGTCAAAGTCACCATGTCAGGGTTCAATTTAAGTGCACAAGTGAGTTTTGGGCAAGATGTTCCTGACACATGAAGCTTCCAGTTGAATTTCAGAAATGTTAACAAAAGTATCTTCCTTTTTTGCCTGTGAATGTTTGAGTATTGCTGTATTGTTGGCTTATATCCACTACAGATACTGGTTCTAGGCCAGCCCAAGGGTCTTCAAGCTTTGCTGGTTTGAAATAACTTTCCAACTCATTAGACGTTCTTTTTTCTCTACCACGCCCTGATCCGAAAGGTGTAGGCGTCCTTGGAGAACCCTGGGGGTGGGCCTGCAGCCCCGGGGAGTGGCCGAATTGCTGCTGGGACCCCGCGGGGGACCTGGCGTGGGCGCCGGGGTACCGCCAAGGAAGGGGGGGGGGGTGACGGAGACCTGAACCGGCCCCAGGTGAAGCCGCGGCCGCGCCGCGCTGCGGGGAGGGCCTGCTCCCCTTGGGCCTGCCCCGGGACCCGTAGGACAGCGCGCGCGGTGCGGGCTCCGGGACCGGTCCCGAGGGGAGGGCGTCGGCGGTCGGAAGTTCTGGCGACTCATGTCTCCCGAGCGCATCTTTTGGAGCAAAAATTAATATAAGACAATATCTTGTTTTCTGGGAAACAGGGTAGCAAAGTTTGGGCGGGTCAGTGCCCCCAGAGTGGAAAGTGATTTGGGCGGACTTGACGCAGCTCTCTCCCGGATGTCAAAGCCCACAGACAGGGCCTTGGGGCTGGCAGGATATTCAGTAGCGAGATGCCCCGTGGTGGGGGCGGTGGGGGCCTCCGAGGCTCATGGAGGCCCTTGGCTGTCCGCAAGGGGGGGCTGGCCTCCCCGTTCTTGTGTGCTTGTGGACCTGGGCCCCGGGTGGCAGGCAACCTGTGAGCAGAAGGCCTCCTCCTACACCCCTCCCCCCCCACTACCCCCTCCCGAGCCTCGTGAGGAGGAGGACAACTGTGAGGTCAGTGCCACTCGCTCATTGGTCCAATAAACGAGAGGGCGGGGTTCTTTGGAACAAGGGGCGGAGCCTGGCCTAGTGCTGAAGGCGGTGAAGTCATGGAGGGGGCGGGGCCAGGTGAACTGCTGCTGGTTGTCATGGCAACGGTGGTGGGGGGCAGGGCCCTGTGAATGAGGACGAGGATGGGGCTCCCCAGTAGCTGCAGAAGCCCCACCTTCCCCTGGTCCAGACCGGATGCCAGAGAGACGGCTTTCCCGGAGAATGCCGCAGAGAGGTGGCCCTCAGGGCCCAGCGACCAGTAAGTACTGTGTTTGCCTGACAATAAGACATCCTCCCAGAGAAGACATACTTACAGGTTCCCTTCCGAGTGACCAAGGAGGCGGCCCCCGAAAATAAGCCCTCCCCCGCCTGCCCCCTAGGCCACACATGAGAGTTTCGGTCCACTGTTTCTGAAAGAAATGAAGGCACAAGAAATTCACCAGGAAATTCAGGAATTGGATTGCGATGATAATGTTCAAAAGATGTGGACATGATTGTCCTTGAATAAATGAGTAAATTCTTCACACTGTAGGGTTCTCAGTTTGTCAGATTTGTGTTGACACCTACCGTACCACCGGCATGTACACACGTAATAAATTTCCTTAATTTTCACCTAACAGTAAATGTGTACCGTCTACTTCTTCGTGGAAAAATACCACAACCCCTGAACATAAGACCGGGCGCATCTTTATTTATTTATTTATTTTTTTAAGGTAGAAAGACAAAATGTATTATTTCAAACACTGGAAAAACATTAAAAGACAAGTGTCCATTATATAACCAAGAACGTTAAGTACTTGGAAACTGCAAATCTTCTAAAATGTGGTAGGCACTTTCAGAGAGCTAAAGATTGCAACTTATCCTACCATATTTCCTTTCTAATGCCCGCAATATTTGACATGATGAAAACTTCCAAGAACACTCAACCAACTAATTATTCAGTCAAAGTCACCATGTCAGGGTTCAATTTAAGTGCACAAGTGAGTTTTGGGCAAGATGTTCCTGACACATGAAGCTTCCAGTTGAATTTCAGAAATGTTAACAAAAGTATCTTCCTTTTTTGCCTGTGAATGTTTGAGTATTGCTGTATTGTTGGCTTATATCCACTACAGATACTGGTTCTAGGCCAGCCCAAGGGTCTTCAAGCTTTGCTGGTTTGAAATAACTTTCCAACTCATTAGACGTTCTTTTTTCTCTACCACGCCCTGATCCGAAAGGTGTAGGCGTCCTTGGAGAACCCTGGGGGTGGGCCTGCAGCCCCGGGGAGTGGCCGAATTGCTGCTGGGACCCCGCGGGGGACCTGGCGTGGGCGCCGGGGTACCGCCAAGGAAGGGGGGGGGGTGACGGAGACCTGAACCGGCCCCAGGTGAAGCCGCGGCCGCGCCGCGCTGCGGGGAGGGCCTGCTCCCCTTGGGCCTGCCCCGGGACCCGTAGGACAGCGCGCGCGGTGCGGGCTCCGGGACCGGTCCCGAGGGGAGGGCGTCGGCGGTCGGAAGTTCTGGCGACTCATGTCTCCCGAGCGCATCTTTTGGAGCAAAAATTAATATAAGACAATATCTTGTTTTCTGGGAAACAGGGTAGCAAAGTTTGGGCGGGTCAGTGCCCCCAGAGTGGAAAGTGATTTGGGCGGACTTGACGCAGCTCTCTCCCGGATGTCAAAGCCCACAGACAGGGCCTTGGGGCTGGCAGGATATTCAGTAGCGAGATGCCCCGTGGTGGGGGCGGTGGGGGCCTCCGAGGCTCATGGAGGCCCTTGGCTGTCCGCAAGGGGGGGCTGGCCTCCCCGTTCTTGTGTGCTTGTGGACCTGGGCCCCGGGTGGCAGGCAACCTGTGAGCAGAAGGCCTCCTCCTACACCCCTCCCCCCCCACTACCCCCTCCCGAGCCTCGTGAGGAGGAGGACAACTGTGAGGTCAGTGCCACTCGCTCATTGGTCCAATAAACGAGAGGGCGGGGTTCTTTGGAACAAGGGGCGGAGCCTGGCCTAGTGCTGAAGGCGGTGAAGTCATGGAGGGGGCGGGGCCAGGTGAACTGCTGCTGGTTGTCATGGCAACGGTGGTGGGGGGCAGGGCCCTGTGAATGAGGACGAGGATGGGGCTCCCCAGTAGCTGCAGAAGCCCCACCTTCCCCTGGTCCAGACCGGATGCCAGAGAGACGGCTTTCCCGGAGAATGCCGCAGAGAGGTGGCCCTCAGGGCCCAGCGACCAGTAAGTACTGTGTTTGCCTGACAATAAGACATCCTCCCAGAGAAGACATACTTACAGGTTCCCTTCCGAGTGACCAAGGAGGCGGCCCCCGAAAATAAGCCCTCCCCCGCCTGCCCCCTAGGCCACACATGAGAGTTTCGGTCCACTGTTTCTGAAAGAAATGAAGGCACAAGAAATTCACCAGGAAATTCAGGAATTGGATTGCGATGATAATGTTCAAAAGATGTGGACATGATTGTCCTTGAATAAATGAGTAAATTCTTCACACTGTAGGGTTCTCAGTTTGTCAGATTTGTGTTGACACCTACCGTACCACCGGCATGTACACACGTAATAAATTTCCTTAATTTTCACCTAACAGTAAATGTGTACCGTCTACTTCTTCGTGGAAAAATACCACAACCCCTGAACATAAGACCGGGCGCATCTTTATTTATTTATTTATTTTTTTAAGGTAGAAAGACAAAATGTATTATTTCAAACACTGGAAAAACATTAAAAGACAAGTGTCCATTATATAACCAAGAACGTTAAGTACTTGGAAACTGCAAATCTTCTAAAATGTGGTAGGCACTTTCAGAGAGCTAAAGATTGCAACTTATCCTACCATATTTCCTTTCTAATGCCCGCAATATTTGACATGATGAAAACTTCCAAGAACACTCAACCAACTAATTATTCAGTCAAAGTCACCATGTCAGGGTTCAATTTAAGTGCACAAGTGAGTTTTGGGCAAGATGTTCCTGACACATGAAGCTTCCAGTTGAATTTCAGAAATGTTAACAAAAGTATCTTCCTTTTTTGCCTGTGAATGTTTGAGTATTGCTGTATTGTTGGCTTATATCCACTACAGATACTGGTTCTAGGCCAGCCCAAGGGTCTTCAAGCTTTGCTGGTTTGAAATAACTTTCCAACTCATTAGACGTTCTTTTTTCTCTACCACGCCCTGATCCGAAAGGTGTAGGCGTCCTTGGAGAACCCTGGGGGTGGGCCTGCAGCCCCGGGGAGTGGCCGAATTGCTGCTGGGACCCCGCGGGGGACCTGGCGTGGGCGCCGGGGTACCGCCAAGGAAGGGGGGGGGGGTGACGGAGACCTGAACCGGCCCCAGGGGAAGCCGCGGCCGCGCCGCGCTGCGGGGAGGGCCTGCTCCCCTTGGGCCTGCCCCGGGACCCGTAGGACAGCGCGCGCGGTGCGGGCTCCGGGACCCGTCCCGAGGGGAGGGCGTCGGCGGTCGGAAGTTCTGGCGACTCATGTCTCCCGAGCGCATCTTTTGGAGCAAAAATTAATATAAGACAATATCTTGTTTTCTGGGAAACAGGGTAGCAAAGTTTGGGCGGGTCAGTGCCCCCAGAGTGGAAAGTGATTTGGGCGGACTTGACGCAGCTCTCTCCCGGATGTCAAAGCCCACAGACAGGGCCTTGGGGCTGGCAGGATATTCAGTAGCGAGATGCCCCGTGGTGGGGGCGGTGGGGGCCTCCGAGGCTCATGGAGGCCCTTGGCTGTCCGCAAGGGGGGGCTGGCCTCCCCGTTCTTGTGTGCTTGTGGACCTGGGCCCCGGGTGGCAGGCAACCTGTGAGCAGAAGGCCTCCTCCTACACCCCTCCCCCCCCACTACCCCCTCCCGAGCCTCGTGAGGAGGAGGACAACTGTGAGGTCAGTGCCACTCGCTCATTGGTCCAATAAACGAGAGGGCGGGGTTCTTTGGAACAAGGGGCGGAGCCTGGCCTAGTGCTGAAGGCGGTGAAGTCATGGAGGGGGCGGGGCCAGGTGAACTGCTGCTGGTTGTCATGGCAACGGTGGTGGGGGGCAGGGCCCTGTGAATGAGGACGAGGATGGGGCTCCCCAGTAGCTGCAGAAGCCCCACCTTCCCCTGGTCCAGACCGGATGCCAGAGAGACGGGCTTTCCCGGAGAATGCCGCAGAGAGGTGGCCCTCAGGGCCCAGCGACCAGTAAGTACTGTGTTTGCCTGACAATAAGACATCCTCCCAGAGAAGACATACTTACAGGTTCCCTTCCGAGTGACCAAGGAGGCGGCCCCCGAAAATAAGCCCTCCCCCGCCTGCCCCCTAGGCCACACATGAGAGTTTCGGTCCACTGTTTCTGAAAGAAATGAAGGCACAAGAAATTCACCAGGAAATTCAGGAATTGGATTGCGATGATAATGTTCAAAAGATGTGGACATGATTGTCCTTGAATAAATGAGTAAATTCTTCACACTGTAGGGTTCTCAGTTTGTCAGATTTGTGTTGACACCTACCGTACCACCGGCATGTACACACGGAATAAATTTCCTTAATTTTCACCTAACAGTAAATGTGTACCGTCTACTTCTTCGTGGAAAAATACCACAACCCCAGAACATAAGACCGAGCGCATCTTTTTATTTTTTTTTTTTAAGGTAGAAAGACAAAATGTATTATTGTAAACCCTGGAAAAACATTAAAAGACAAATGTCCATTATATAACCAAGAATGTGAAGTACTTGGAAACTGCAAATCTTCTAAAATGTGGTAGGCACTTTCAGAGAGCTAAAGATTGCAACTTATCCTACCATATTTCCTTTCTAATGCCCGCAATATTTGACATGATGAAAACTTCCAAGAACACTCAACCAACTAATTATTCAGTCAAAGTCACCATGTCAGGGTTCAATTTAAGTGCACAAGTGAGTTTTGGGCAAGATGTTCCTGACACATGAAGCTTCCAGTTGAATTTCAGAAATGTTAACAAAAGTATCTTCCTTTTTTGCCTGTGAATGTTTGAGTATTGCTGTATTGTTGGCTTATATCCACTACAGATACTGGTTCTAGGCCAGCCCAAGGGTCTTCAAGCTTTGCTGGTTTGAAATAACTTTCCAACTCATTAGACGTTCTTTTTTCTCTACCACGCCCTGATCCGAAAGGTGTAGGCGTCCTTGGAGAACCCTGGGGGTGGGCCTGCAGCCCCGGGGAGTGGCCGAATTGCTGCTGGGACCCCGCGGGGGACCTGGCGTGGGCGCCGGGGTACCGCCAAGGAAGGGGGGGGGGGTGACGGAGACCTGAACCGGCCCCAGGTGAAGCCGCGGCCGCGCCGCGCTGCGGGGAGGGCCTGCTCCCCTTGGGCCTGCCCCGGGACCCGTAGGACAGCGCGCGCGGTGCGGGCTCCGGGACCGGTCCCGAGGGGAGGGCGTCGGCGGTCGGAAGTTCTGGCGACTCATGTCTCCCGAGCGCATCTTTTGGAGCAAAAATTAATATAAGACAATATCTTGTTTTCTGGGAAACAGGGTAGCAAAGTTTGGGCGGGTCAGTGCCCCCAGAGTGGAAAGTGATTTGGGCGGACTTGACGCAGCTCTCTCCCGGATGTCAAAGCCCACAGACAGGGCCTTGGGGCTGGCAGGATATTCAGTAGCGAGATGCCCCGTGGTGGGGGCGGTGGGGGCCTCCGAGGCTCATGGAGGCCCTTGGCTGTCCGCAAGGGGGGGCTGGCCTCCCCGTTCTTGTGTGCTTGTGGACCTGGGCCCCGGGTGGCAGGCAACCTGTGAGCAGAAGGCCTCCTCCTACACCCCTCCCCCCCCACTACCCCCTCCCGAGCCTCGTGAGGAGGAGGACAACTGTGAGGTCAGTGCCACTCGCTCATTGGTCCAATAAACGAGAGGGCGGGGTTCTTTGGAACAAGGGGCGGAGCCTGGCCTAGTGCTGAAGGCGGTGAAGTCATGGAGGGGGCGGGGCCAGGTGAACTGCTGCTGGTTGTCATGGCAACGGTGGTGGGGGGCAGGGCCCTGTGAATGAGGACGAGGATGGGGCTCCCCAGTAGCTGCAGAAGCCCCACCTTCCCCTGGTCCAGACCGGATGCCAGAGAGACGGCTTTCCCGGAGAATGCCGCAGAAAGGTGGCCCTCAGGGCCCAGCGACCAGTAAGTACTGTGTTTGCCTGACAATAAGACATCCTCCCAGAGAAGACATACTTACAGGTTCCCTTCCGAGTGACCAAGGAGGCGGCCCCCGAAAATAAGCCCTCCCCCGCCTGCCCCCTAGGCCACACATGAGAGTTTCGGTCCACTGTTTCTGAAAGAAATGAAGGCACAAGAAATTCACCAGGAAATTCAGGAATTGGATTGCGATGATAATGTTCAAAAGATGTGGACATGATTGTCCTTGAATAAATGAGTAAATTCTTCACACTGTAGGGTTCTCAGTTTGTCAGATTTGTGTTGACACCTACCGTACCACCGGCATGTACACACGTAATAAATTTCCTTAATTTTCACCTAACAGTAAATGTGTACCGTCTACTTCTTCGTGGAAAAATACCACAACCCCTGAACATAAGACCGGGCGCATCTTTATTTATTTATTTATTTTTTTAAGGTAGAAAGACAAAATGTATTATTTCAAACACTGGAAAAACATTAAAAGACAAGTGTCCATTATATAACCAAGAACGTTAAGTACTTGGAAACTGCAAATCTTCTAAAATGTGGTAGGCACTTTCAGAGAGCTAAAGATTGCAACTTATCCTACCATATTTCCTTTCTAATGCCCGCAATATTTGACATGATGAAAACTTCCAAGAACACTCAACCAACTAATTATTCAGTCAAAGTCACCATGTCAGGGTTCAATTTAAGTGCACAAGTGAGTTTTGGGCAAGATGTTCCTGACACATGAAGCTTCCAGTTGAATTTCAGAAATGTTAACAAAAGTATCTTCCTTTTTTGCCTGTGAATGTTTGAGTATTGCTGTATTGTTGGCTTATATCCACTACAGATACTGGTTCTAGGCCAGCCCAAGGGTCTTCAAGCTTTGCTGGTTTGAAATAACTTTCCAACTCATTAGACGTTCTTTTTTCTCTACCACGCCCTGATCCGAAAGGTGTAGGCGTCCTTGGAGAACCCTGGGGGTGGGCCTGCAGCCCCGGGGAGTGGCCGAATTGCTGCTGGGACCCCGCGGGGGACCTGGCGTGGGCGCCGGGGTACCGCCAAGGAAGGGGGGGGGGGTGACGGAGACCTGAACCGGCCCCAGGGGAAGCCGCGGCCGCGCCGCGCTGCGGGGAGGGCCTGCTCCCCTTGGGCCTGCCCCGGGACCCGTAGGACAGCGCGCGCGGTGCGGGCTCCGGGACCCGTCCCGAGGGGAGGGCGTCGGCGGTCGGAAGTTCTGGCGACTCATGTCTCCCGAGCGCATCTTTTGGAGCAAAAATTAATATAAGACAATATCTTGTTTTCTGGGAAACAGGGTAGCAAAGTTTGGGCGGGTCAGTGCCCCCAGAGTGGAAAGTGATTTGGGCGGACTTGACGCAGCTCTCTCCCGGATGTCAAAGCCCACAGACAGGGCCTTGGGGCTGGCAGGATATTCAGTAGCGAGATGCCCCGTGGTGGGGGCGGTGGGGGCCTCCGAGGCTCATGGAGGCCCTTGGCTGTCCGCAAGGGGGGGCTGGCCTCCCCGTTCTTGTGTGCTTGTGGACCTGGGCCCCGGGTGGCAGGCAACCTGTGAGCAGAAGGCCTCCTCCTACACCCCTCCCCCCCCACTACCCCCTCCCGAGCCTCGTGAGGAGGAGGACAACTGTGAGGTCAGTGCCACTCGCTCATTGGTCCAATAAACGAGAGGGCGGGGTTCTTTGGAACAAGGGGCGGAGCCTGGCCTAGTGCTGAAGGCGGTGAAGTCATGGAGGGGGCGGGGCCAGGTGAACTGCTGCTGGTTGTCATGGCAACGGTGGTGGGGGGCAGGGCCCTGTGAATGAGGACGAGGATGGGGCTCCCCAGTAGCTGCAGAAGCCCCACCTTCCCCTGGTCCAGACCGGATGCCAGAGAGACGGGCTTTCCCGGAGAATGCCGCAGAGAGGTGGCCCTCAGGGCCCAGCGACCAGTAAGTACTGTGTTTGCCTGACAATAAGACATCCTCCCAGAGAAGACATACTTACAGGTTCCCTTCCGAGTGACCAAGGAGGCGGCCCCCGAAAATAAGCCCTCCCCCGCCTGCCCCCTAGGCCACACAGGAGAGTTTCGGTCCACTGTCTCTGAAAGAAATGAAGGCACAAGAAATTCACCGGGAAATTCAGGAATTGGATTGCGATGATAATGTTCAAAAGATGTGGACATGATTGTCCTTGAATAAATGAGTAAATTCTTCATACTGTAGGGTTCTCAGTTTGTCAGATTTGTGTTGACAACTACCGTACCACCGGCATGTACACACGTAAGAAATTTCCTTAATTTTCACCTAACAGTAAATGTGTACCGTCTACTTCTTCGTGGAAAAATACCACAACCCCTGAACATAAGACCGAGCGCATCTTTTCTTTTCTCTTTTTTTTCTTTTTAAGGTAGAAAGACAAAATGTATTATTTTAAACACTGGAAAAACATTAAAAAACAAGTGTCCATTATATAACCAAGAATGTTAAGTACTTGGAAACTGCAAATCTTCTAAAATGTGGTAGGCTCTTTCAGAGAGCTAAAGATTGCAAATTATCCTACCCTATTTCCTTTCTAATGCCCGCAATGTTTGACATGATGAAAACTTCCAAGAACACTCAACCAACTAATTATTCAGTCAAAGTCACCATGTCAGGGTTCAATTTAAGTGCACAAGTGAGTTTTGTGCAAGATGTTCCTGCCACATGGAGCTTCCAGTTGCATTTCAGAAATGTTAACAAAAGTATCCTCCTTTTTTGCCTGTGAATGTTTGAGTATTGCTGTATTGTTGGCTTCTATCCACTACAGATACTGGTTCTAGGCCAGCCCAAGGGTCTTCAAGCTTTGCAGGTTTGAAATAACTTTCCAACTCATTAGACGTTCTTTTTCCTCTTCCGCGCCCTGATCCAAAAGGTGTACATGTCCTCGGAGAACCCTGGGGGTGGGCCTGCAGCCCCAGGGAGTGGTCGAATTGCTGCTGGGACCCCGCGGGGGACCTGGTCTGGGCGCCCGGGTACCCGCCGGGGGGACGGAGACCCGAACGGGCCCCAGGGGAAGCCGCGGCCGCGGCCGCGCCGCGCTGCGGGGAGGGGCTGCTCCCCTTGGGCCTGCCCCGGGACCCGTAGGACAGCGCGCGGTGCGGGCTCCGGGACCCGACCGGAGGGGAGGGCGTCCTCGGTAGGAAGTTCTGGCGATGCATGTCTCCCGAGCGCATCTTTTGGAGTAAAAATTAACATGAGACAATATCTTGTTTTCTGGGAAACAGGGTAGCTCAGTTTGGGCGGGTCAGTGCCCCCAGAGTGGAAAGGGATTTGGGCGGACTTGACGCAGCTCTCTCCCGGAAGTCAAAGCCCTCAGACAGGGCCTTGGGGCTGGCAGGATATTCAGTTGCGAGATGCCCCGTGGTGGGGGCGGTGGGGGCCTCCGAGGCTCATGGAGGCCCTTGGCTGTCCGCAAGGGGGGGGGCTGGCCTCCCCGTGCTTGTGTGCTTGTGGACCTGGGCCCCGGGTGGCAGGCAACCTGTGAGCAGAAGGCCTCCTCCTACACCCCTCCCCCCCCCCAACCCCCTCCCGGGCCCTGTGAGGAAGAGGGCAACTGTGAGGTCAGTGCCACTCGCTCATTGGTCCAAGAAATGAGAGGGCGGGGTTTTTTGGAACAAGGGGCGGAGCCTGGCCTAGTGCTGAGGGCGGTGAAGTCATGGAGGGGGAGGGGCCAGGTGAACTGCTGCTGGTTGTCATGGCAACGGTGGGGGGGGGGCAGGGCCCTGTGAATGAGGACGAGGATGGGGCTCCCCAGTAGCTGCAGAAGCCCCACCTTCCCCTGGTCCAGACTGGACGCCAGAGAGGTGGGCTTTCCCGGGAGAATGCCTCAGAAAGGTCGCCCTCAGGGCCCAGCGACCAGTAAGTACTGTGTTTGCCTGACAATAAGACATCCTCCCAGAGAAGACATACTTACAGGTTCCCTTCCGAGTGACCAAGGAGGCGTCCCCCGAAAATAAGCCCTCCCCCGCCTGCCCCCTAGGCCACACAGGAGAGTTTCGGTCCACTGTCTCTGAAAGAAATGAAGGCACAAGAAATTCACCGGGAAATTCAGGAATTGGATTGCGATGATAATGTTCAAAAGATGTGGACATGATTGTCCTTGAATAAATGAGTAAATTCTTCATACTGTAGGGTTCTCAGTTTGTCAGATTTGTGTTGACAACTACCGTACCACCGGCATGTACACACGTAAGAAATTTCCTTAATTTTCACCTAACAGTAAATGTGTACCGTCTACTTCTTCGTGGAAAAATACCACAACCCCTGAACATAAGACCGAGCGCATCTTTTCTTTTCTCTTTTTTTTCTTTTTAAGGTAGAAAGACAAAATGTATTATTTTAAACACTGGAAAAACATTAAAAAACAAGTGTCCATTATATAACCAAGAATGTTAAGTACTTGGAAACTGCAAATCTTCTAAAATGTGGTAGGCTCTTTCAGAGAGCTAAAGATTGCAAATTATCCTACCCTATTTCCTTTCTAATGCCCGCAATGTTTGACATGATGAAAACTTCCAAGAACACTCAACCAACTAATTATTCAGTCAAAGTCACCATGTCAGGGTTCAATTTAAGTGCACAAGTGAGTTTTGTGCAAGATGTTCCTGCCACATGGAGCTTCCAGTTGCATTTCAGAAATGTTAACAAAAGTATCCTCCTTTTTTGCCTGTGAATGTTTGAGTATTGCTGTATTGTTGGCTTCTATCCACTACAGATACTGGTTCTAGGCCAGCCCAAGGGTCTTCAAGCTTTGCAGGTTTGAAATAACTTTCCAACTCATTAGACGTTCTTTTTCCTCTTCCGCGCCCTGATCCAAAAGGTGTACATGTCCTCGGAGAACCCTGGGGGTGGGCCTGCAGCCCCAGGGAGTGGTCGAATTGCTGCTGGGACCCCGCGGGGGACCTGGTCTGGGCGCCCGGGTACCCGCCGGGGGGACGGAGACCCGAACGGGCCCCAGGGGAAGCCGCGGCCGCGGCCGCGCCGCGCTGCGGGGAGGGGCTGCTCCCCTTGGGCCTGCCCCGGGACCCGTAGGACAGCGCGCGGTGCGGGCTCCGGGACCCGACCGGAGGGGAGGGCGTCCTCGGTAGGAAGTTCTGGCGATGCATGTCTCCCGAGCGCATCTTTTGGAGTAAAAATTAACATGAGACAATATCTTGTTTTCTGGGAAACAGGGTAGCTCAGTTTGGGCGGGTCAGTGCCCCCAGAGTGGAAAGGGATTTGGGCGGACTTGACGCAGCTCTCTCCCGGAAGTCAAAGCCCTCAGACAGGGCCTTGGGGCTGGCAGGATATTCAGTTGCGAGATGCCCCGTGGTGGGGGCGGTGGGGGCCTCCGAGGCTCATGGAGGCCCTTGGCTGTCCGCAAGGGGGGGGGCTGGCCTCCCCGTGCTTGTGTGCTTGTGGACCTGGGCCCCGGGTGGCAGGCAACCTGTGAGCAGAAGGCCTCCTCCTACAACCCTCCCCCCCCCCAACCCCCTCCCGGGCCCTGTGAGGAAGAGGGCAACTGTGAGGTCAGTGCCACTCGCTCATTGGTCCAAGAAATGAGAGGGCGGGGTTTTTTGGAACAAGGGGCGGAGCCTGGCCTAGTGCTGAGGGCGGTGAAGTCATGGAGGGGGAGGGGCCAGGTGAACTGCTGCTGGTTGTCATGGCAACGGTGGGGGGGGGCAGGGCCCTGTGAATGAGGACGAGGATGGGGCTCCCCAGTAGCTGCAGAAGCCCCACCTTCCCCTGGTCCAGACTGGACGCCAGAGAGGTGGGCTTTCCCGGGAGAATGCCTCAGAAAGGTCGCCCTCAGGGCCCAGCGACCAGTAAGTACTGTGTTTGCCTGACAATAAGACATCCTCCCAGAGAAGACATACTTACAGGTTCCCTTCCGAGTGACCAAGGAGGCGTCCCCCGAAAATAAGCCCTCCCCCGCCTGCCCCCTAGGCCACACAGGAGAGTTTCGGTCCACTGTCTCTGAAAGAAATGAAGGCACAAGAAATTCACCGGGAAATTCAGGAATTGGATTGCGATGATAATGTTCAAAAGATGTGGACATGATTGTCCTTGAATAAATGAGTAAATTCTTCATACTGTAGGGTTCTCAGTTTGTCAGATTTGTGTTGACAACTACCGTACCACCGGCATGTACACACGTAAGAAATTTCCTTAATTTTCACCTAACAGTAAATGTGTACCGTCTACTTCTTCGTGGAAAAATACCACAACCCCTGAACATAAGACCGAGCGCATCTTTTCTTTTCTCTTTTTTTTCTTTTTAAGGTAGAAAGACAAAATGTATTATTTTAAACACTGGAAAAACATTAAAAAACAAGTGTCCATTATATAACCAAGAATGTTAAGTACTTGGAAACTGCAAATCTTCTAAAATGTGGTAGGCTCTTTCAGAGAGCTAAAGATTGCAAATTATCCTACCCTATTTCCTTTCTAATGCCCGCAATGTTTGACATGATGAAAACTTCCAAGAACACTCAACCAACTAATTATTCAGTCAAAGTCACCATGTCAGGGTTCAATTTAAGTGCACAAGTGAGTTTTGTGCAAGATGTTCCTGCCACATGGAGCTTCCAGTTGCATTTCAGAAATGTTAACAAAAGTATCCTCCTTTTTTGCCTGTGAATGTTTGAGTATTGCTGTATTGTTGGCTTCTATCCACTACAGATACTGGTTCTAGGCCAGCCCAAGGGTCTTCAAGCTTTGCAGGTTTGAAATAACTTTCCAACTCATTAGACGTTCTTTTTCCTCTTCCGCGCCCTGATCCAAAAGGTGTACATGTCCTCGGAGAACCCTGGGGGTGGGCCTGCAGCCCCAGGGAGTGGTCGAATTGCTGCTGGGACCCCGCGGGGGACCTGGTCTGGGCGCCCGGGTACCCGCCGGGGGGACGGAGACCCGAACGGGCCCCAGGGGAAGCCGCGGCCGCGGCCGCGCCGCGCTGCGGGGAGGGGCTGCTCCCCTTGGGCCTGCCCCGGGACCCGTAGGACAGCGCGCGGTGCGGGCTCCGGGACCCGACCGGAGGGGAGGGCGTCCTCGGTAGGAAGTTCTGGCGATGCATGTCTCCCGAGCGCATCTTTTGGAGTAAAAATTAACATGAGACAATATCTTGTTTTCTGGGAAACAGGGTAGCTCAGTTTGGGCGGGTCAGTGCCCCCAGAGTGGAAAGGGATTTGGGCGGACTTGACGCAGCTCTCTCCCGGAAGTCAAAGCCCTCAGACAGGGCCTTGGGGCTGGCAGGATATTCAGTTGCGAGATGCCCCGTGGTGGGGGCGGTGGGGGCCTCCGAGGCTCATGGAGGCCCTTGGCTGTCCGCAAGGGGGGGGGCTGGCCTCCCCGTGCTTGTGTGCTTGTGGACCTGGGCCCCGGGTGGCAGGCAACCTGTGAGCAGAAGGCCTCCTCCTACAACCCTCCCCCCCCCCAACCCCCTCCCGGGCCCTGTGAGGAAGAGGGCAACTGTGAGGTCAGTGCCACTCGCTCATTGGTCCAAGAAATGAGAGGGCGGGGTTTTTTGGAACAAGGGGCGGAGCCTGGCCTAGTGCTGAGGGCGGTGAAGTCATGGAGGGGGAGGGGCCAGGTGAACTGCTGCTGGTTGTCATGGCAACGGTGGGGGGGGGCAGGGCCCTGTGAATGAGGACGAGGATGGGGCTCCCCAGTAGCTGCAGAAGCCCCACCTTCCCCTGGTCCAGACTGGACGCCAGAGAGGTGGGCTTTCCCGGGAGAATGCCTCAGAAAGGTCGCCCTCAGGGCCCAGCGACCAGTAAGTACTGTGTTTGCCTGACAATAAGACATCCTCCCAGAGAAGACATACTTACAGGTTCCCTTCCGAGTGACCAAGGAGGCGTCCCCCGAAAATAAGCCCTCCCCCGCCTGCCCCCTAGGCCACACAGGAGAGTTTCGGTCCACTGTCTCTGAAAGAAATGAAGGCACAAGAAATTCACCGGGAAATTCAGGAATTGGATTGCGATGATAATGTTCAAAAGATGTGGACATGATTGTCCTTGAATAAATGAGTAAATTCTTCATACTGTAGGGTTCTCAGTTTG
Source organism: Pipistrellus hanaki (assembly GCF_964339955.1). Classification (NCBI taxonomy): domain Eukaryota; kingdom Metazoa; phylum Chordata; class Mammalia; order Chiroptera; family Vespertilionidae; genus Pipistrellus; species Pipistrellus hanaki. Next base: position 156,148 of record NW_028182287.1, on the reverse strand, counting down.
TCAGATTTGTGTTGACAACTACCGTACCACCGGCATGTACACACGTAAGAAATTTCCTTAATTTTCACCTAACAGTAAATGTGTACCGTCTACTTCTTCGTGGAAAAATACCACAACCCCTGAACATAAGACCGAGCGCATCTTTTCTTTTCTCTTTTTTTTCTTTTTAAGGTAGAAAGACAAAATGTATTATTTTAAACACTGGAAAAACATTAAAAAACAAGTGTCCATTATATAACCAAGAATGTTAAGTACTTGGAAACTGCAAATCTTCTAAAATGTGGTAGGCTCTTTCAGAGAGCTAAAGATTGCAAATTATCCTACCCTATTTCCTTTCTAATGCCCGCAATGTTTGACATGATGAAAACTTCCAAGAACACTCAACCAACTAATTATTCAGTCAAAGTCACCATGTCAGGGTTCAATTTAAGTGCACAAGTGAGTTTTGTGCAAGATGTTCCTGCCACATGGAGCTTCCAGTTGCATTTCAGAAATGTTAACAAAAGTATCCTCCTTTTTTGCCTGTGAATGTTTGAGTATTGCTGTATTGTTGGCTTCTATCCACTACAGATACTGGTTCTAGGCCAGCCCAAGGGTCTTCAAGCTTTGCAGGTTTGAAATAACTTTCCAACTCATTAGACGTTCTTTTTCCTCTTCCGCGCCCTGATCCAAAAGGTGTACATGTCCTCGGAGAACCCTGGGGGTGGGCCTGCAGCCCCAGGGAGTGGTCGAATTGCTGCTGGGACCCCGCGGGGGACCTGGTCTGGGCGCCCGGGTACCCGCCGGGGGGACGGAGACCCGAACGGGCCCCAGGGGAAGCCGCGGCCGCGCCGCGCTGCGGGGAGGGGCTGCTCCCCTTGGGCCTGCCCCGGGACCCGTAGGACAGCGCGCGGTGCGGGCTCCGGGACCCGACCGGAGGGGAGGGCGTCCTCGGTAGGAAGTTCTGGCGATGCATGTCTCCCGAGCGCATCTTTTGGAGTAAAAATTAACATGAGACAATATCTTGTTTTCTGGGAAACAGGGTAGCTCAGTTTGGGCGGGTCAGTGCCCCCAGAGTGGAAAGGGATTTGGGCGGACTTGACGCAGCTCTCTCCCGGAAGTCAAAGCCCTCAGACAGGGCCTTGGGGCTGGCAGGATATTCAGTTGCGAGATGCCCCGTGGTGGGGGCGGTGGGGGCCTCCGAGGCTCATGGAGGCCCTTGGCTGTCCGCAAGGGGGGGGGCTGGCCTCCCCGTGCTTGTGTGCTTGTGGACCTGGGCCCCGGGTGGCAGGCAACCTGTGAGCAGAAGGCCTCCTCCTACAACCCTCCCCCCCCCCAACCCCCTCCCGGGCCCTGTGAGGAAGAGGGCAACTGTGAGGTCAGTGCCACTCGCTCATTGGTCCAAGAAATGAGAGGGCGGGGTTTTTTGGAACAAGGGGCGGAGCCTGGCCTAGTGCTGAGGGCGGTGAAGTCATGGAGGGGGAGGGGCCAGGTGAACTGCTGCTGGTTGTCATGGCAACGGTGGGGGGGGGCAGGGCCCTGTGAATGAGGACGAGGATGGGGCTCCCCAGTAGCTGCAGAAGCCCCACCTTCCCCTGGTCCAGACTGGACGCCAGAGAGGTGGGCTTTCCCGGGAGAATGCCTCAGAAAGGTCGCCCTCAGGGCCCAGCGACCAGTAAGTACTGTGTTTGCCTGACAATAAGACATCCTCCCAGAGAAGACATACTTACAGGTTCCCTTCCGAGTGACCAAGGAGGCGTCCCCCGAAAATAAGCCCTCCCCCGCCTGCCCCCTAGGCCACACAGGAGAGTTTCGGTCCACTGTCTCTGAAAGAAATGAAGGCACAAGAAATTCACCGGGAAATTCAGGAATTGGATTGCGATGATAATGTTCAAAAGATGTGGACATGATTGTCCTTGAATAAATGAGTAAATTCTTCATACTGTAGGGTTCTCAGTTTGTCAGATTTGTGTTGACAACTACCGTACCACCGGCATGTACACACGTAAGAAATTTCCTTAATTTTCACCTAACAGTAAATGTGTACCGTCTACTTCTTCGTGGAAAAATACCACAACCCCTGAACATAAGACCGAGCGCATCTTTTCTTTTCTCTTTTTTTTCTTTTTAAGGTAGAAAGACAAAATGTATTATTTTAAACACTGGAAAAACATTAAAAAACAAGTGTCCATTATATAACCAAGAATGTTAAGTACTTGGAAACTGCAAATCTTCTAAAATGTGGTAGGCTCTTTCAGAGAGCTAAAGATTGCAAATTATCCTACCCTATTTCCTTTCTAATGCCCGCAATGTTTGACATGATGAAAACTTCCAAGAACACTCAACCAACTAATTATTCAGTCAAAGTCACCATGTCAGGGTTCAATTTAAGTGCACAAGTGAGTTTTGTGCAAGATGTTCCTGCCACATGGAGCTTCCAGTTGCATTTCAGAAATGTTAACAAAAGTATCCTCCTTTTTTGCCTGTGAATGTTTGAGTATTGCTGTATTGTTGGCTTCTATCCACTACAGATACTGGTTCTAGGCCAGCCCAAGGGTCTTCAAGCTTTGCAGGTTTGAAATAACTTTCCAACTCATTAGACGTTCTTTTTCCTCTTCCGCGCCCTGATCCAAAAGGTGTACATGTCCTCGGAGAACCCTGGGGGTGGGCCTGCAGCCCCAGGGAGTGGTCGAATTGCTGCTGGGACCCCGCGGGGGACCTGGTCTGGGCGCCCGGGTACCCGCCGGGGGGACGGAGACCCGAACGGGCCCCAGGGGAAGCCGCGGCCGCGCCGCGCTGCGGGGAGGGGCTGCTCCCCTTGGGCCTGCCCCGGGACCCGTAGGACAGCGCGCGGTGCGGGCTCCGGGACCCGACCGGAGGGGAGGGCGTCCTCGGTAGGAAGTTCTGGCGATGCATGTCTCCCGAGCGCATCTTTTGGAGTAAAAATTAACATGAGACAATATCTTGTTTTCTGGGAAACAGGGTAGCTCAGTTTGGGCGGGTCAGTGCCCCCAGAGTGGAAAGGGATTTGGGCGGACTTGACGCAGCTCTCTCCCGGAAGTCAAAGCCCTCAGACAGGGCCTTGGGGCTGGCAGGATATTCAGTTGCGAGATGCCCCGTGGTGGGGGCGGTGGGGGCCTCCGAGGCTCATGGAGGCCCTTGGCTGTCCGCAAGGGGGGGGGCTGGCCTCCCCGTGCTTGTGTGCTTGTGGACCTGGGCCCCGGGTGGCAGGCAACCTGTGAGCAGAAGGCCTCCTCCTACACCCCTCCCCCCCCCAACCCCCTCCCGGGCCCTGTGAGGAAGAGGGCAACTGTGAGGTCAGTGCCACTCGCTCATTGGTCCAAGAAATGAGAGGGCGGGGTTTTTTGGAACAAGGGGCGGAGCCTGGCCTAGTGCTGAGGGCGGTGAAGTCATGGAGGGGGAGGGGCCAGGTGAACTGCTGCTGGTTGTCATGGCAACGGTGGGGGGGGGCAGGGCCCTGTGAATGAGGACGAGGATGGGGCTCCCCAGTAGCTGCAGAAGCCCCACCTTCCCCTGGTCCAGACTGGACGCCAGAGAGGTGGGCTTTCCCGGGAGAATGCCTCAGAAAGGTCGCCCTCAGGGCCCAGCGACCAGTAAGTACTGTGTTTGCCTGACAATAAGACATCCTCCCAGAGAAGACATACTTACAGGTTCCCTTCCGAGTGACCAAGGAGGCGTCCCCCGAAAATAAGCCCTCCCCCGCCTGCCCCCTAGGCCACACAGGAGAGTTTCGGTCCACTGTCTCTGAAAGAAATGAAGGCACAAGAAATTCACCGGGAAATTCAGGAATTGGATTGCGATGATAATGTTCAAAAGATGTGGACATGATTGTCCTTGAATAAATGAGTAAATTCTTCATACTGTAGGGTTCTCAGTTTGTCAGATTTGTGTTGACAACTACCGTACCACCGGCATGTACACACGTAAGAAATTTCCTTAATTTTCACCTAACAGTAAATGTGTACCGTCTACTTCTTCGTGGAAAAATACCACAACCCCTGAACATAAGACCGAGCGCATCTTTTCTTTTCTCTTTTTTTTCTTTTTAAGGTAGAAAGACAAAATGTATTATTTTAAACACTGGAAAAACATTAAAAAACAAGTGTCCATTATATAACCAAGAATGTTAAGTACTTGGAAACTGCAAATCTTCTAAAATGTGGTAGGCTCTTTCAGAGAGCTAAAGATTGCAAATTATCCTACCCTATTTCCTTTCTAATGCCCGCAATGTTTGACATGATGAAAACTTCCAAGAACACTCAACCAACTAATTATTCAGTCAAAGTCACCATGTCAGGGTTCAATTTAAGTGCACAAGTGAGTTTTGTGCAAGATGTTCCTGCCACATGGAGCTTCCAGTTGCATTTCAGAAATGTTAACAAAAGTATCCTCCTTTTTTGCCTGTGAATGTTTGAGTATTGCTGTATTGTTGGCTTCTATCCACTACAGATACTGGTTCTAGGCCAGCCCAAGGGTCTTCAAGCTTTGCAGGTTTGAAATAACTTTCCAACTCATTAGACGTTCTTTTTCCTCTTCCGCGCCCTGATCCAAAAGGTGTACATGTCCTCGGAGAACCCTGGGGGTGGGCCTGCAGCCCCAGGGAGTGGTCGAATTGCTGCTGGGACCCCGCGGGGGACCTGGTCTGGGCGCCCGGGTACCCGCCGGGGGGACGGAGACCCGAACGGGCCCCAGGGGAAGCCGCGGCCGCGGCCGCGCCGCGCTGCGGGGAGGGGCTGCTCCCCTTGGGCCTGCCCCGGGACCCGTAGGACAGCGCGCGGTGCGGGCTCCGGGACCCGACCGGAGGGGAGGGCGTCCTCGGTAGGAAGTTCTGGCGATGCATGTCTCCCGAGCGCATCTTTTGGAGTAAAAATTAACATGAGACAATATCTTGTTTTCTGGGAAACAGGGTAGCTCAGTTTGGGCGGGTCAGTGCCCCCAGAGTGGAAAGGGATTTGGGCGGACTTGACGCAGCTCTCTCCCGGAAGTCAAAGCCCTCAGACAGGGCCTTGGGGCTGGCAGGATATTCAGTTGCGAGATGCCCCGTGGTGGGGGCGGTGGGGGCCTCCGAGGCTCATGGAGGCCCTTGGCTGTCCGCAAGGGGGGGGGCTGGCCTCCCCGTGCTTGTGTGCTTGTGGACCTGGGCCCCGGGTGGCAGGCAACCTGTGAGCAGAAGGCCTCCTCCTACACCCCTCCCCCCCCCCAACCCCCTCCCGGGCCCTGTGAGGAAGAGGGCAACTGTGAGGTCAGTGCCACTCGCTCATTGGTCCAAGAAATGAGAGGGCGGGGTTTTTTGGAACAAGGGGCGGAGCCTGGCCTAGTGCTGAGGGCGGTGAAGTCATGGAGGGGGAGGGGCCAGGTGAACTGCTGCTGGTTGTCATGGCAACGGTGGGGGGGGGGCAGGGCCCTGTGAATGAGGACGAGGATGGGGCTCCCCAGTAGCTGCAGAAGCCCCACCTTCCCCTGGTCCAGACTGGACGCCAGAGAGGTGGGCTTTCCCGGGAGAATGCCTCAGAAAGGTCGCCCTCAGGGCCCAGCGACCAGTAAGTACTGTGTTTGCCTGACAATAAGACATCCTCCCAGAGAAGACATACTTACAGGTTCCCTTCCGAGTGACCAAGGAGGCGTCCCCCGAAAATAAGCCCTCCCCCGCCTGCCCCCTAGGCCACACATGAGAGTTTCGGTCCACTGTCTCTGAAAGAAATGAAGGCACAAGAAATTCACCGGGAAATTCAGGAATTGGATTGCGATGATAATGTTCAAAAGATGTGGACATGATTGTCCTTGAATAAATGAGTAAATTCTTCATACTGTAGGGTTCTCAGTTTGTCAGATTTGTGTTGACAACTACCGTACCACCGGCATGTACACACGTAAGAAATTTCCTTAATTTTCACCTAACAGTAAATGTGTACCGTCTACTTCTTCGTGGAAAAATACCACAACCCCTGAACATAAGACCGAGCGCATCTTTTCTTTTCTCTTTTTTTTCTTTTTAAGGTAGAAAGACAAAATGTATTATTTTAAACACTGGAAAAACATTAAAAAACAAGTGTCCATTATATAACCAAGAATGTTAAGTACTTGGAAACTGCAAATCTTCTAAAATGTGGTAGGCTCTTTCAGAGAGCTAAAGATTGCAAATTATCCTACCCTATTTCCTTTCTAATGCCCGCAATGTTTGACATGATGAAAACTTCCAAGAACACTCAACCAACTAATTATTCAGTCAAAGTCACCATGTCAGGGTTCAATTTAAGTGCACAAGTGAGTTTTGTGCAAGATGTTCCTGCCACATGGAGCTTCCAGTTGCATTTCAGAAATGTTAACAAAAGTATCCTCCTTTTTTGCCTGTGAATGTTTGAGTATTGCTGTATTGTTGGCTTCTATCCACTACAGATACTGGTTCTAGGCCAGCCCAAGGGTCTTCAAGCTTTGCAGGTTTGAAATAACTTTCCAACTCATTAGACGTTCTTTTTCCTCTTCCGCGCCCTGATCCAAAAGGTGTACATGTCCTCGGAGAACCCTGGGGGTGGGCCTGCAGCCCCAGGGAGTGGTCGAATTGCTGCTGGGACCCCGCGGGGGACCTGGTCTGGGCGCCCGGGTACCCGCCGGGGGGACGGAGACCCGAACGGGCCCCAGGGGAAGCCGCGGCCGCGCCGCGCTGCGGGGAGGGGCTGCTCCCCTTGGGCCTGCCCCGGGACCCGTAGGACAGCGCGCGGTGCGGGCTCCGGGACCCGACCGGAGGGGAGGGCGTCCTCGGTAGGAAGTTCTGGCGATGCATGTCTCCCGAGCGCATCTTTTGGAGTAAAAATTAACATGAGACAATATCTTGTTTTCTGGGAAACAGGGTAGCTCAGTTTGGGCGGGTCAGTGCCCCCAGAGTGGAAAGGGATTTGGGCGGACTTGACGCAGCTCTCTCCCGGAAGTCAAAGCCCTCAGACAGGGCCTTGGGGCTGGCAGGATATTCAGTTGCGAGATGCCCCGTGGTGGGGGCGGTGGGGGCCTCCGAGGCTCATGGAGGCCCTTGGCTGTCCGCAAGGGGGGGGGCTGGCCTCCCCGTGCTTGTGTGCTTGTGGACCTGGGCCCCGGGTGGCAGGCAACCTGTGAGCAGAAGGCCTCCTCCTACAACCCTCCCCCCCCCCAACCCCCTCCCGGGCCCTGTGAGGAAGAGGGCAACTGTGAGGTCAGTGCCACTCGCTCATTGGTCCAAGAAATGAGAGGGCGGGGTTTTTTGGAACAAGGGGCGGAGCCTGGCCTAGTGCTGAGGGCGGTGAAGTCATGGAGGGGGAGGGGCCAGGTGAACTGCTGCTGGTTGTCATGGCAACGGTGGGGGGGGGGGCAGGGCCCTGTGAATGAGGACGAGGATGGGGCTCCCCAGTAGCTGCAGAAGCCCCACCTTCCCCTGGTCCAGACTGGACGCCAGAGAGGTGGGCTTTCCCGGGAGAATGCCTCAGAAAGGTCGCCCTCAGGGCCCAGCGACCAGTAAGTACTGTGTTTGCCTGACAATAAGACATCCTCCCAGAGAAGACATACTTACAGGTTCCCTTCCGAGTGACCAAGGAGGCGTCCCCCGAAAATAAGCCCTCCCCCGCCTGCCCCCTAGGCCACACATGAGAGTTTCGGTCCACTGTCTCTGAAAGAAATGAAGGCACAAGAAATTCACCGGGAAATTCAGGAATTGGATTGCGATGATAATGTTCAAAAGATGTGGACATGATTGTCCTTGAATAAATGAGTAAATTCTTCATACTGTAGGGTTCTCAGTTTGTCAGATTTGTGTTGACAACTACCGTACCACCGGCATGTACACACGTAAGAAATTTCCTTAATTTTCACCTAACAGTAAATGTGTACCGTCTACTTCTTCGTGGAAAAATACCACAACCCCTGAACATAAGACCGAGCGCATCTTTTCTTTTCTCCTTTTTTTCTTTTTAAGGTAGAAAGACAAAATGTATTATTTTAAACACTGGAAAAACATTAAAAAACAAGTGTCCATTATATAACCAAGAATGTTAAGTACTTGGAAACTGCAAATCTTCTAAAATGTGGTAGGCTCTTTCAGAGAGCTAAAGATTGCAAATTATCCTACCCTATTTCCTTTCTAATGCCCGCAATGTTTGACATGATGAAAACTTCCAAGAACACTCAACCAACTAATTATTCAGTCAAAGTCACCATGTCAGGGTTCAATTTAAGTGCACAAGTGAGTTTTGTGCAAGATGTTCCTGCCACATGGAGCTTCCAGTTGCATTTCAGAAATGTTAACAAAAGTATCCTCCTTTTTTGCCTGTGAATGTTTGAGTATTGCTGTATTGTTGGCTTCTATCCACTACAGATACTGGTTCTAGGCCAGCCCAAGGGTCTTCAAGCTTTGCAGGTTTGAAATAACTTTCCAACTCATTAGACGTTCTTTTTCCTCTTCCGCGCCCTGATCCAAAAGGTGTACATGTCCTCGGAGAACCCTGGGGGTGGGCCTGCAGCCCCAGGGAGTGGTCGAATTGCTGCTGGGACCCCGCGGGGGACCTGGTCTGGGCGCCCGGGTACCCGCCGGGGGGACGGAGACCCGAACGGGCCCCAGGGGAAGCCGCGGCCGCGGCCGCGCCGCGCTGCGGGGAGGGGCTGCTCCCCTTGGGCCTGCCCCGGGACCCGTAGGACAGCGCGCGGTGCGGGCTCCGGGACCCGACCGGAGGGGAGGGCGTCCTCGGTAGGAAGTTCTGGCGATGCATGTCTCCCGAGCGCATCTTTTGGAGTAAAAATTAACATGAGACAATATCTTGTTTTCTGGGAAACAGGGTAGCTCAGTTTGGGCGGGTCAGTGCCCCCAGAGTGGAAAGGGATTTGGGCGGACTTGACGCAGCTCTCTCCCGGAAGTCAAAGCCCTCAGACAGGGCCTTGGGGCTGGCAGGATATTCAGTTGCGAGATGCCCCGTGGTGGGGGCGGTGGGGGCCTCCGAGGCTCATGGAGGCCCTTGGCTGTCCGCAAGGGGGGGGGCTGGCCTCCCCGTGCTTGTGTGCTTGTGGACCTGGGCCCCGGGTGGCAGGCAACCTGTGAGCAGAAGGCCTCCTCCTACACCCCTCCCCCCCCCCAACCCCCTCCCGGGCCCTGTGAGGAAGAGGGCAACTGTGAGGTCAGTGCCACTCGCTCATTGGTCCAAGAAATGAGAGGGCGGGGTTTTTTGGAACAAGGGGCGGAGCCTGGCCTAGTGCTGAGGGCGGTGAAGTCATGGAGGGGGAGGGGCCAGGTGAACTGCTGCTGGTTGTCATGGCAACGGTGGGGGGGGGGCAGGGCCCTGTGAATGAGGACGAGGATGGGGCTCCCCAGTAGCTGCAGAAGCCCCACCTTCCCCTGGTCCAGACTGGACGCCAGAGAGGTGGGCTTTCCCGGGAGAATGCCTCAGAAAGGTCGCCCTCAGGGCCCAGCGACCAGTAAGTACTGTGTTTGCCTGACAATAAGACATCCTCCCAGAGAAGACATACTTACAGGTTCCCTTCCGAGTGACCAAGGAGGCGTCCCCCGAAAATAAGCCCTCCCCCGCCTGCCCCCTAGGCCACACATGAGAGTTTCGGTCCACTGTCTCTGAAAGAAATGAAGGCACAAGAAATTCACCGGGAAATTCAGGAATTGGATTGCGATGATAATGTTCAAAAGATGTGGACATGATTGTCCTTGAATAAATGAGTAAATTCTTCATACTGTAGGGTTCTCAGTTTGTCAGATTTGTGTTGACAACTACCGTACCACCGGCATGTACACACGTAAGAAATTTCCTTAATTTTCACCTAACAGTAAATGTGTACCGTCTACTTCTTCGTGGAAAAATACCACAACCCCTGAACATAAGACCGAGCGCATCTTTTCTTTTCTCTTTTTTTTCTTTTTAAGGTAGAAAGACAAAATGTATTATTTTAAACACTGGAAAAACATTAAAAAACAAGTGTCCATTATATAACCAAGAATGTTAAGTACTTGGAAACTGCAAATCTTCTAAAATGTGGTAGGCTCTTTCAGAGAGCTAAAGATTGCAAATTATCCTACCCTATTTCCTTTCTAATGCCCGCAATGTTTGACATGATGAAAACTTCCAAGAACACTCAACCAACTAATTATTCAGTCAAAGTCACCATGTCAGGGTTCAATTTAAGTGCACAAGTGAGTTTTGTGCAAGATGTTCCTGCCACATGGAGCTTCCAGTTGCATTTCAGAAATGTTAACAAAAGTATCCTCCTTTTTTGCCTGTGAATGTTTGAGTATTGCTGTATTGTTGGCTTCTATCCACTACAGATACTGGTTCTAGGCCAGCCCAAGGGTCTTCAAGCTTTGCAGGTTTGAAATAACTTTCCAACTCATTAGACGTTCTTTTTCCTCTTCCGCGCCCTGATCCAAAAGGTGTACATGTCCTCGGAGAACCCTGGGGGTGGGCCTGCAGCCCCAGGGAGTGGTCGAATTGCTGCTGGGACCCCGCGGGGGACCTGGTCTGGGCGCCCGGGTACCCGCCGGGGGGACGGAGACCCGAACGGGCCCCAGGGGAAGCCGCGGCCGCGCCGCGCTGCGGGGAGGGGCTGCTCCCCTTGGGCCTGCCCCGGGACCCGTAGGACAGCGCGCGGTGCGGGCTCCGGGACCCGACCGGAGGGGAGGGCGTCCTCGGTAGGAAGTTCTGGCGATGCATGTCTCCCGAGCGCATCTTTTGGAGTAAAAATTAACATGAGACAATATCTTGTTTTCTGGGAAACAGGGTAGCTCAGTTTGGGCGGGTCAGTGCCCCCAGAGTGGAAAGGGATTTGGGCGGACTTGACGCAGCTCTCTCCCGGAAGTCAAAGCCCTCAGACAGGGCCTTGGGGCTGGCAGGATATTCAGTTGCGAGATGCCCCGTGGTGGGGGCGGTGGGGGCCTCCGAGGCTCATGGAGGCCCTTGGCTGTCCGCAAGGGGGGGGGCTGGCCTCCCCGTGCTTGTGTGCTTGTGGACCTGGGCCCCGGGTGGCAGGCAACCTGTGAGCAGAAGGCCTCCTCCTACAACCCTCCCCCCCCCCAACCCCCTCCCGGGCCCTGTGAGGAAGAGGGCAACTGTGAGGTCAGTGCCACTCGCTCATTGGTCCAAGAAATGAGAGGGCGGGGTTTTTTGGAACAAGGGGCGGAGCCTGGCCTAGTGCTGAGGGCGGTGAAGTCATGGAGGGGGAGGGGCCAGGTGAACTGCTGCTGGTTGTCATGGCAACGGTGGGGGGGGGGGCAGGGCCCTGTGAATGAGGACGAGGATGGGGCTCCCCAGTAGCTGCAGAAGCCCCACCTTCCCCTGGTCCAGACTGGACGCCAGAGAGGTGGGCTTTCCCGGGAGAATGCCTCAGAAAGGTCGCCCTCAGGGCCCAGCGACCAGTAAGTACTGTGTTTGCCTGACAATAAGACATCCTCCCAGAGAAGACATACTTACAGGTTCCCTTCCGAGTGACCAAGGAGGCGTCCCCCGAAAATAAGCCCTCCCCCGCCTGCCCCCTAGGCCACACATGAGAGTTTCGGTCCACTGTCTCTGAAAGAAATGAAGGCACAAGAAATTCACCGGGAAATTCAGGAATTGGATTGCGATGATAATGTTCAAAAGATGTGGACATGATTGTCCTTGAATAAATGAGTAAATTCTTCATACTGTAGGGTTCTCAGTTTGTCAGATTTGTGTTGACAACTACCGTACCACCGGCATGTACACACGTAAGAAATTTCCTTAATTTTCACCTAACAGTAAATGTGTACCGTCTACTTCTTCGTGGAAAAATACCACAACCCCTGAACATAAGACCGAGCGCATCTTTTCTTTTCTCTTTTTTTTCTTTTTAAGGTAGAAAGACAAAATGTATTATTTTAAACACTGGAAAAACATTAAAAAACAAGTGTCCATTATATAACCAAGAATGTTAAGTACTTGGAAACTGCAAATCTTCTAAAATGTGGTAGGCTCTTTCAGAGAGCTAAAGATTGCAAATTATCCTACCCTATTTCCTTTCTAATGCCCGCAATGTTTGACATGATGAAAACTTCCAAGAACACTCAACCAACTAATTATTCAGTCAAAGTCACCATGTCAGGGTTCAATTTAAGTGCACAAGTGAGTTTTGTGCAAGATGTTCCTGCCACATGGAGCTTCCAGTTGCATTTCAGAAATGTTAACAAAAGTATCCTCCTTTTTTGCCTGTGAATGTTTGAGTATTGCTGTATTGTTGGCTTCTATCCACTACAGATACTGGTTCTAGGCCAGCCCAAGGGTCTTCAAGCTTTGCAGGTTTGAAATAACTTTCCAACTCATTAGACGTTCTTTTTCCTCTTCCGCGCCCTGATCCAAAAGGTGTACATGTCCTCGGAGAACCCTGGGGGTGGGCCTGCAGCCCCAGGGAGTGGTCGAATTGCTGCTGGGACCCCGCGGGGGACCTGGTCTGGGCGCCCGGGTACCCGCCGGGGGGACGGAGACCCGAACGGGCCCCAGGGGAAGCCGCGGCCGCGCCGCGCTGCGGGGAGGGGCTGCTCCCCTTGGGCCTGCCCCGGGACCCGTAGGACAGCGCGCGGTGCGGGCTCCGGGACCCGACCGGAGGGGAGGGCGTCCTCGGTAGGAAGTTCTGGCGATGCATGTCTCCCGAGCGCATCTTTTGGAGTAAAAATTAACATGAGACAATATCTTGTTTTCTGGGAAACAGGGTAGCTCAGTTTGGGCGGGTCAGTGCCCCCAGAGTGGAAAGGGATTTGGGCGGACTTGACGCAGCTCTCTCCCGGAAGTCAAAGCCCTCAGACAGGGCCTTGGGGCTGGCAGGATATTCAGTTGCGAGATGCCCCGTGGTGGGGGCGGTGGGGGCCTCCGAGGCTCATGGAGGCCCTTGGCTGTCCGCAAGGGGGGGGGCTGGCCTCCCCGTGCTTGTGTGCTTGTGGACCTGGGCCCCGGGTGGCAGGCAACCTGTGAGCAGAAGGCCTCCTCCTACAACCCTCCCCCCCCCCAACCCCCTCCCGGGCCCTGTGAGGAAGAGGGCAACTGTGAGGTCAGTGCCACTCGCTCATTGGTCCAAGAAATGAGAGGGCGGGGTTTTTTGGAACAAGGGGCGGAGCCTGGCCTAGTGCTGAGGGCGGTGAAGTCATGGAGGGGGAGGGGCCAGGTGAACTGCTGCTGGTTGTCATGGCAACGGTGGGGGGGGGCAGGGCCCTGTGAATGAGGACGAGGATGGGGCTCCCCAGTAGCTGCAGAAGCCCCACCTTCCCCTGGTCCAGACTGGACGCCAGAGAGGTGGGCTTTCCCGGGAGAATGCCTCAGAAAGGTCGCCCTCAGGGCCCAGCGACCAGTAAGTACTGTGTTTGCCTGACAATAAGACATCCTCCCAGAGAAGACATACTTACAGGTTCCCTTCCGAGTGACCAAGGAGGCGTCCCCCGAAAATAAGCCCTCCCCCGCCTGCCCCCTAGGCCACACATGAGAGTTTCGGTCCACTGTCTCTGAAAGAAATGAAGGCACAAGAAATTCACCGGGAAATTCAGGAATTGGATTGCGATGATAATGTTCAAAAGATGTGGACATGATTGTCCTTGAATAAATGAGTAAATTCTTCATACTGTAGGGTTCTCAGTTTGTCAGATTTGTGTTGACAACTACCGTACCACCGGCATGTACACACGTAAGAAATTTCCTTAATTTTCACCTAACAGTAAATGTGTACCGTCTACTTCTTCGTGGAAAAATACCACAACCCCTGAACATAAGACCGAGCGCATCTTTTCTTTTCTCTTTTTTTTCTTTTTAAGGTAGAAAGACAAAATGTATTATTTTAAACACTGGAAAAACATTAAAAAACAAGTGTCCATTATATAACCAAGAATGTTAAGTACTTGGAAACTGCAAATCTTCTAAAATGTGGTAGGCTCTTTCAGAGAGCTAAAGATTGCAAATTATCCTACCCTATTTCCTTTCTAATGCCCGCAATGTTTGACATGATGAAAACTTCCAAGAACACTCAACCAACTAATTATTCAGTCAAAGTCACCATGTCAGGGTTCAATTTAAGTGCACAAGTGAGTTTTGTGCAAGATGTTCCTGCCACATGGAGCTTCCAGTTGCATTTCAGAAATGTTAACAAAAGTATCCTCCTTTTTTGCCTGTGAATGTTTGAGTATTGCTGTATTGTTGGCTTCTATCCACTACAGATACTGGTTCTAGGCCAGCCCAAGGGTCTTCAAGCTTTGCAGGTTTGAAATAACTTTCCAACTCATTAGACGTTCTTTTTCCTCTTCCGCGCCCTGATCCAAAAGGTGTACATGTCCTCGGAGAACCCTGGGGGTGGGCCTGCAGCCCCAGGGAGTGGTCGAATTGCTGCTGGGACCCCGCGGGGGACCTGGTCTGGGCGCCCGGGTACCCGCCGGGGGGACGGAGACCCGAACGGGCCCCAGGGGAAGCCGCGGCCGCGCCGCGCTGCGGGGAGGGGCTGCTCCCCTTGGGCCTGCCCCGGGACCCGTAGGACAGCGCGCGGTGCGGGCTCCGGGACCCGACCGGAGGGGAGGGCGTCCTCGGTAGGAAGTTCTGGCGATGCATGTCTCCCGAGCGCATCTTTTGGAGTAAAAATTAACATGAGACAATATCTTGTTTTCTGGGAAACAGGGTAGCTCAGTTTGGGCGGGTCAGTGCCCCCAGAGTGGAAAGGGATTTGGGCGGACTTGACGCAGCTCTCTCCCGGAAGTCAAAGCCCTCAGACAGGGCCTTGGGGCTGGCAGGATATTCAGTTGCGAGATGCCCCGTGGTGGGGGCGGTGGGGGCCTCCGAGGCTCATGGAGGCCCTTGGCTGTCCGCAAGGGGGGGGGCTGGCCTCCCCGTGCTTGTGTGCTTGTGGACCTGGGCCCCGGGTGGCAGGCAACCTGTGAGCAGAAGGCCTCCTCCTACAACCCTCCCCCCCCCCAACCCCCTCCCGGGCCCTGTGAGGAAGAGGGCAACTGTGAGGTCAGTGCCACTCGCTCATTGGTCCAAGAAATGAGAGGGCGGGGTTTTTTGGAACAAGGGGCGGAGCCTGGCCTAGTGCTGAGGGCGGTGAAGTCATGGAGGGGGAGGGGCCAGGTGAACTGCTGCTGGTTGTCATGGCAACGGTGGGGGGGGGCAGGGCCCTGTGAATGAGGACGAGGATGGGGCTCCCCAGTAGCTGCAGAAGCCCCACCTTCCCCTGGTCCAGACTGGACGCCAGAGAGGTGGGCTTTCCCGGGAGAATGCCTCAGAAAGGTCGCCCTCAGGGCCCAGCGACCAGTAAGTACTGTGTTTGCCTGACAATAAGACATCCTCCCAGAGAAGACATACTTACAGGTTCCCTTCCGAGTGACCAAGGAGGCGTCCCCCGAAAATAAGCCCTCCCCCGCCTGCCCCCTAGGCCACACAGGAGAGTTTCGGTCCACTGTCTCTGAAAGAAATGAAGGCACAAGAAATTCACCGGGAAATTCAGGAATTGGATTGCGATGATAATGTTCAAAAGATGTGGACATGATTGTCCTTGAATAAATGAGTAAATTCTTCATACTGTAGGGTTCTCAGTTTGTCAGATTTGTGTTGACAACTACCGTACCACCGGCATGTACACACGTAAGAAATTTCCTTAATTTTCACCTAACAGTAAATGTGTACCGTCTACTTCTTCGTGGAAAAATACCACAACCCCTGAACATAAGACCGAGCGCATCTTTTCTTTTCTCTTTTTTTTCTTTTTAAGGTAGAAAGACAAAATGTATTATTTTAAACACTGGAAAAACATTAAAAAACAAGTGTCCATTATATAACCAAGAATGTTAAGTACTTGGAAACTGCAAATCTTCTAAAATGTGGTAGGCTCTTTCAGAGAGCTAAAGATTGCAAATTATCCTACCCTATTTCCTTTCTAATGCCCGCAATGTTTGACATGATGAAAACTTCCAAGAACACTCAACCAACTAATTATTCAGTCAAAGTCACCATGTCAGGGTTCAATTTAAGTGCACAAGTGAGTTTTGTGCAAGATGTTCCTGCCACATGGAGCTTCCAGTTGCATTTCAGAAATGTTAACAAAAGTATCCTCCTTTTTTGCCTGTGAATGTTTGAGTATTGCTGTATTGTTGGCTTCTATCCACTACAGATACTGGTTCTAGGCCAGCCCAAGGGTCTTCAAGCTTTGCAGGTTTGAAATAACTTTCCAACTCATTAGACGTTCTTTTTCCTCTTCCGCGCCCTGATCCAAAAGGTGTACATGTCCTCGGAGAACCCTGGGGGTGGGCCTGCAGCCCCAGGGAGTGGTCGAATTGCTGCTGGGACCCCGCGGGGGACCTGGTCTGGGCGCCCGGGTACCCGCCGGGGGGACGGAGACCCGAACGGGCCCCAGGGGAAGCCGCGGCCGCGGCCGCGCCGCGCTGCGGGGAGGGGCTGCTCCCCTTGGGCCTGCCCCGGGACCCGTAGGACAGCGCGCGGTGCGGGCTCCGGGACCCGACCGGAGGGGAGGGCGTCCTCGGTAGGAAGTTCTGGCGATGCATGTCTCCCGAGCGCATCTTTTGGAGTAAAAATTAACATGAGACAATATCTTGTTTTCTGGGAAACAGGGTAGCTCAGTTTGGGCGGGTCAGTGCCCCCAGAGTGGAAAGGGATTTGGGCGGACTTGACGCAGCTCTCTCCCGGAAGTCAAAGCCCTCAGACAGGGCCTTGGGGCTGGCAGGATATTCAGTTGCGAGATGCCCCGTGGTGGGGGCGGTGGGGGCCTCCGAGGCTCATGGAGGCCCTTGGCTGTCCGCAAGGGGGGGGGCTGGCCTCCCCGTGCTTGTGTGCTTGTGGACCTGGGCCCCGGGTGGCAGGCAACCTGTGAGCAGAAGGCCTCCTCCTACACCCCTCCCCCCCCCCAACCCCCTCCCGGGCCCTGTGAGGAAGAGGGCAACTGTGAGGTCAGTGCCACTCGCTCATTGGTCCAAGAAATGAGAGGGCGGGGTTTTTTGGAACAAGGGGCGGAGCCTGGCCTAGTGCTGAGGGCGGTGAAGTCATGGAGGGGGAGGGGCCAGGTGAACTGCTGCTGGTTGTCATGGCAACGGTGGGGGGGGGGCAGGGCCCTGTGAATGAGGACGAGGATGGGGCTCCCCAGTAGCTGCAGAAGCCCCACCTTCCCCTGGTCCAGACTGGACGCCAGAGAGGTGGGCTTTCCCGGGAGAATGCCTCAGAAAGGTCGCCCTCAGGGCCCAGCGACCAGTAAGTACTGTGTTTGCCTGACAATAAGACATCCTCCCAGAGAAGACATACTTACAGGTTCCCTTCCGAGTGACCAAGGAGGCGTCCCCCGAAAATAAGCCCTCCCCCGCCTGCCCCCTAGGCCACACATGAGAGTTTCGGTCCACTGTCTCTGAAAGAAATGAAGGCACAAGAAATTCACCGGGAAATTCAGGAATTGGATTGCGATGATAATGTTCAAAAGATGTGGACATGATTGTCCTTGAATAAATGAGTAAATTCTTCATACTGTAGGGTTCTCAGTTTGTCAGATTTGTGTTGACAACTACCGTACCACCGGCATGTACACACGTAAGAAATTTCCTTAATTTTCACCTAACAGTAAATGTGTACCGTCTACTTCTTCGTGGAAAAATACCACAACCCCTGAACATAAGACCGAGCGCATCTTTTCTTTTCTCTTTTTTTTCTTTTTAAGGTAGAAAGACAAAATGTATTATTTTAAACACTGGAAAAACATTAAAAAACAAGTGTCCATTATATAACCAAGAATGTTAAGTACTTGGAAACTGCAAATCTTCTAAAATGTGGTAGGCTCTTTCAGAGAGCTAAAGATTGCAAATTATCCTACCCTATTTCCTTTCTAATGCCCGCAATGTTTGACATGATGAAAACTTCCAAGAACACTCAACCAACTAATTATTCAGTCAAAGTCACCATGTCAGGGTTCAATTTAAGTGCACAAGTGAGTTTTGTGCAAGATGTTCCTGCCACATGGAGCTTCCAGTTGCATTTCAGAAATGTTAACAAAAGTATCCTCCTTTTTTGCCTGTGAATGTTTGAGTATTGCTGTATTGTTGGCTTCTATCCACTACAGATACTGGTTCTAGGCCAGCCCAAGGGTCTTCAAGCTTTGCAGGTTTGAAATAACTTTCCAACTCATTAGACGTTCTTTTTCCTCTTCCGCGCCCTGATCCAAAAGGTGTACATGTCCTCGGAGAACCCTGGGGGTGGGCCTGCAGCCCCAGGGAGTGGTCGAATTGCTGCTGGGACCCCGCGGGGGACCTGGTCTGGGCGCCCGGGTACCCGCCGGGGGGACGGAGACCCGAACGGGCCCCAGGGGAAGCCGCGGCCGCGCCGCGCTGCGGGGAGGGGCTGCTCCCCTTGGGCCTGCCCCGGGACCCGTAGGACAGCGCGCGGTGCGGGCTCCGGGACCCGACCGGAGGGGAGGGCGTCCTCGGTAGGAAGTTCTGGCGATGCATGTCTCCCGAGCGCATCTTTTGGAGTAAAAATTAACATGAGACAATATCTTGTTTTCTGGGAAACAGGGTAGCTCAGTTTGGGCGGGTCAGTGCCCCCAGAGTGGAAAGGGATTTGGGCGGACTTGACGCAGCTCTCTCCCGGAAGTCAAAGCCCTCAGACAGGGCCTTGGGGCTGGCAGGATATTCAGTTGCGAGATGCCCCGTGGTGGGGGCGGTGGGGGCCTCCGAGGCTCATGGAGGCCCTTGGCTGTCCGCAAGGGGGGGGGCTGGCCTCCCCGTGCTTGTGTGCTTGTGGACCTGGGCCCCGGGTGGCAGGCAACCTGTGAGCAGAAGGCCTCCTCCTACAACCCTCCCCCCCCCCAACCCCCTCCCGGGCCCTGTGAGGAAGAGGGCAACTGTGAGGTCAGTGCCACTCGCTCATTGGTCCAAGAAATGAGAGGGCGGGGTTTTTTGGAACAAGGGGCGGAGCCTGGCCTAGTGCTGAGGGCGGTGAAGTCATGGAGGGGGAGGGGCCAGGTGAACTGCTGCTGGTTGTCATGGCAACGGTGGGGGGGGGGGCAGGGCCCTGTGAATGAGGACGAGGATGGGGCTCCCCAGTAGCTGCAGAAGCCCCACCTTCCCCTGGTCCAGACTGGACGCCAGAGAGGTGGGCTTTCCCGGGAGAATGCCTCAGAAAGGTCGCCCTCAGGGCCCAGCGACCAGTAAGTACTGTGTTTGCCTGACAATAAGACATCCTCCCAGAGAAGACATACTTACAGGTTCCCTTCCGAGTGACCAAGGAGGCGTCCCCCGAAAATAAGCCCTCCCCCGCCTGCCCCCTAGGCCACACATGAGAGTTTCGGTCCACTGTCTCTGAAAGAAATGAAGGCACAAGAAATTCACCGGGAAATTCAGGAATTGGATTGCGATGATAATGTTCAAAAGATGTGGACATGATTGTCCTTGAATAAATGAGTAAATTCTTCATACTGTAGGGTTCTCAGTTTGTCAGATTTGTGTTGACAACTACCGTACCACCGGCATGTACACACGTAAGAAATTTCCTTAATTTTCACCTAACAGTAAATGTGTACCGTCTACTTCTTCGTGGAAAAATACCACAACCCCTGAACATAAGACCGAGCGCATCTTTTCTTTTCTCCTTTTTTTCTTTTTAAGGTAGAAAGACAAAATGTATTATTTTAAACACTGGAAAAACATTAAAAAACAAGTGTCCATTATATAACCAAGAATGTTAAGTACTTGGAAACTGCAAATCTTCTAAAATGTGGTAGGCTCTTTCAGAGAGCTAAAGATTGCAAATTATCCTACCCTATTTCCTTTCTAATGCCCGCAATGTTTGACATGATGAAAACTTCCAAGAACACTCAACCAACTAATTATTCAGTCAAAGTCACCATGTCAGGGTTCAATTTAAGTGCACAAGTGAGTTTTGTGCAAGATGTTCCTGCCACATGGAGCTTCCAGTTGCATTTCAGAAATGTTAACAAAAGTATCCTCCTTTTTTGCCTGTGAATGTTTGAGTATTGCTGTATTGTTGGCTTCTATCCACTACAGATACTGGTTCTAGGCCAGCCCAAGGGTCTTCAAGCTTTGCAGGTTTGAAATAACTTTCCAACTCATTAGACGTTCTTTTTCCTCTTCCGCGCCCTGATCCAAAAGGTGTACATGTCCTCGGAGAACCCTGGGGGTGGGCCTGCAGCCCCAGGGAGTGGTCGAATTGCTGCTGGGACCCCGCGGGGGACCTGGTCTGGGCGCCCGGGTACCCGCCGGGGGGACGGAGACCCGAACGGGCCCCAGGGGAAGCCGCGGCCGCGCCGCGCTGCGGGGAGGGGCTGCTCCCCTTGGGCCTGCCCCGGGACCCGTAGGACAGCGCGCGGTGCGGGCTCCGGGACCCGACCGGAGGGGAGGGCGTCCTCGGTAGGAAGTTCTGGCGATGCATGTCTCCCGAGCGCATCTTTTGGAGTAAAAATTAACATGAGACAATATCTTGTTTTCTGGGAAACAGGGTAGCTCAGTTTGGGCGGGTCAGTGCCCCCAGAGTGGAAAGGGATTTGGGCGGACTTGACGCAGCTCTCTCCCGGAAGTCAAAGCCCTCAGACAGGGCCTTGGGGCTGGCAGGATATTCAGTTGCGAGATGCCCCGTGGTGGGGGCGGTGGGGGCCTCCGAGGCTCATGGAGGCCCTTGGCTGTCCGCAAGGGGGGGGGCTGGCCTCCCCGTGCTTGTGTGCTTGTGGACCTGGGCCCCGGGTGGCAGGCAACCTGTGAGCAGAAGGCCTCCTCCTACAACCCTCCCCCCCCCCCAACCCCCTCCCGGGCCCTGTGAGGAAGAGGGCAACTGTGAGGTCAGTGCCACTCGCTCATTGGTCCAAGAAATGAGAGGGCGGGGTTTTTTGGAACAAGGGGCGGAGCCTGGCCTAGTGCTGAGGGCGGTGAAGTCATGGAGGGGGCGGGGCCAGGTGAACTGCTGCTGGTTGTCATGGCAACGGTGGGGGGGGGGGCAGGGCCCTGTGAATGAGGACGAGGATGGGGCTCCCCAGTAGCTGCAGAAGCCCCACCTTCCCCTGGTCCAGACTGGACGCCAGAGAGGTGGGCTTTCCCGGGAGAATGCCTCAGAAAGGTCGCCCTCAGGGCCCAGCGACCAGTAAGTACTGTGTTTGCCTGACAATAAGACATCCTCCCAGAGAAGACATACTTACAGGTTCCCTTCCGAGTGACCAAGGAGGCGTCCCCCGAAAATAAGCCCTCCCCCGCCTGCCCCCTAGGCCACACATGAGAGTTTCGGTCCACTGTCTCTGAAAGAAATGAAGGCACAAGAAATTCACCGGGAAATTCAGGAATTGGATTGCGATGATAATGTTCAAAAGATGTGGACATGATTGTCCTTGAATAAATGAGTAAATTCTTCATACTGTAGGGTTCTCAGTTTGTCAGATTTGTGTTGACAACTACCGTACCACCGGCATGTACACACGTAAGAAATTTCCTTAATTTTCACCTAACAGTAAATGTGTACCGTCTACTTCTTCGTGGAAAAATACCACAACCCCTGAACATAAGACCGAGCGCATCTTTTCTTTTCTCTTTTTTTTCTTTTTAAGGTAGAAAGACAAAATGTATTATTTTAAACACTGGAAAAACATTAAAAAACAAGTGTCCATTATATAACCAAGAATGTTAAGTACTTGGAAACTGCAAATCTTCTAAAATGTGGTAGGCTCTTTCAGAGAGCTAAAGATTGCAAATTATCCTACCCTATTTCCTTTCTAATGCCCGCAATGTTTGACATGATGAAAACTTCCAAGAACACTCAACCAACTAATTATTCAGTCAAAGTCACCATGTCAGGGTTCAATTTAAGTGCACAAGTGAGTTTTGTGCAAGATGTTCCTGCCACATGGAGCTTCCAGTTGCATTTCAGAAATGTTAACAAAAGTATCCTCCTTTTTTGCCTGTGAATGTTTGAGTATTGCTGTATTGTTGGCTTCTATCCACTACAGATACTGGTTCTAGGCCAGCCCAAGGGTCTTCAAGCTTTGCAGGTTTGAAATAACTTTCCAACTCATTAGACGTTCTTTTTCCTCTTCCGCGCCCTGATCCAAAAGGTGTACATGTCCTCGGAGAACCCTGGGGGTGGGCCTGCAGCCCCAGGGAGTGGTCGAATTGCTGCTGGGACCCCGCGGGGGACCTGGTCTGGGCGCCCGGGTACCCGCCGGGGGGACGGAGACCCGAACGGGCCCCAGGGGAAGCCGCGGCCGCGCCGCGCTGCGGGGAGGGGCTGCTCCCCTTGGGCCTGCCCCGGGACCCGTAGGACAGCGCGCGGTGCGGGCTCCGGGACCCGACCGGAGGGGAGGGCGTCCTCGGTAGGAAGTTCTGGCGATGCATGTCTCCCGAGCGCATCTTTTGGAGTAAAAATTAACATGAGACAATATCTTGTTTTCTGGGAAACAGGGTAGCTCAGTTTGGGCGGGTCAGTGCCCCCAGAGTGGAAAGGGATTTGGGCGGACTTGACGCAGCTCTCTCCCGGAAGTCAAAGCCCTCAGACAGGGCCTTGGGGCTGGCAGGATATTCAGTTGCGAGATGCCCCGTGGTGGGGGCGGTGGGGGCCTCCGAGGCTCATGGAGGCCCTTGGCTGTCCGCAAGGGGGGGGGCTGGCCTCCCCGTGCTTGTGTGCTTGTGGACCTGGGCCCCGGGTGGCAGGCAACCTGTGAGCAGAAGGCCTCCTCCTACAACCCTCCCCCCCCCCAACCCCCTCCCGGGCCCTGTGAGGAAGAGGGCAACTGTGAGGTCAGTGCCACTCGCTCATTGGTCCAAGAAATGAGAGGGCGGGGTTTTTTGGAACAAGGGGCGGAGCCTGGCCTAGTGCTGAGGGCGGTGAAGTCATGGAGGGGGAGGGGCCAGGTGAACTGCTGCTGGTTGTCATGGCAACGGTGGGGGGGGGCAGGGCCCTGTGAATGAGGACGAGGATGGGGCTCCCCAGTAGCTGCAGAAGCCCCACCTTCCCCTGGTCCAGACTGGACGCCAGAGAGGTGGGCTTTCCCGGGAGAATGCCTCAGAAAGGTCGCCCTCAGGGCCCAGCGACCAGTAAGTACTGTGTTTGCCTGACAATAAGACATCCTCCCAGAGAAGACATACTTACAGGTTCCCTTCCGAGTGACCAAGGAGGCGTCCCCCGAAAATAAGCCCTCCCCCGCCTGCCCCCTAGGCCACACAGGAGAGTTTCGGTCCACTGTCTCTGAAAGAAATGAAGGCACAAGAAATTCACCGGGAAATTCAGGAATTGGATTGCGATGATAATGTTCAAAAGATGTGGACATGATTGTCCTTGAATAAATGAGTAAATTCTTCATACTGTAGGGTTCTCAGTTTGTCAGATTTGTGTTGACAACTACCGTACCACCGGCATGTACACACGTAAGAAATTTCCTTAATTTTCACCTAACAGTAAATGTGTACCGTCTACTTCTTCGTGGAAAAATACCACAACCCCTGAACATAAGACCGAGCGCATCTTTTCTTTTCTCTTTTTTTTCTTTTTAAGGTAGAAAGACAAAATGTATTATTTTAAACACTGGAAAAACATTAAAAAACAAGTGTCCATTATATAACCAAGAATGTTAAGTACTTGGAAACTGCAAATCTTCTAAAATGTGGTAGGCTCTTTCAGAGAGCTAAAGATTGCAAATTATCCTACCCTATTTCCTTTCTAATGCCCGCAATGTTTGACATGATGAAAACTTCCAAGAACACTCAACCAACTAATTATTCAGTCAAAGTCACCATGTCAGGGTTCAATTTAAGTGCACAAGTGAGTTTTGTGCAAGATGTTCCTGCCACATGGAGCTTCCAGTTGCATTTCAGAAATGTTAACAAAAGTATCCTCCTTTTTTGCCTGTGAATGTTTGAGTATTGCTGTATTGTTGGCTTCTATCCACTACAGATACTGGTTCTAGGCCAGCCCAAGGGTCTTCAAGCTTTGCAGGTTTGAAATAACTTTCCAACTCATTAGACGTTCTTTTTCCTCTTCCGCGCCCTGATCCAAAAGGTGTACATGTCCTCGGAGAACCCTGGGGGTGGGCCTGCAGCCCCAGGGAGTGGTCGAATTGCTGCTGGGACCCCGCGGGGGACCTGGTCTGGGCGCCCGGGTACCCGCCGGGGGGACGGAGACCCGAACGGGCCCCAGGGGAAGCCGCGGCCGCGCCGCGCTGCGGGGAGGGCCTGCTCCCCTTGGGCCTGCCCCGGGACCCGTAGGACAGCGCGCGCGGTGCGGGCTCCGGGACCCGTCCCGAGGGGAGGGCGTCGGCGGTCGGAAGTTCTGGCGACTCATGTCTCCCGAGCGCATCTTTTGGAGCAAAAATTAATATAAGACAATATCTTGTTTTCTGGGAAACAGGGTAGCAAAGTTTGGGCGGGTCAGTGCCCCCAGAGTGGAAAGTGATTTGGGCGGACTTGACGCAGCTCTCTCCCGGATGTCAAAGCCCACAGACAGGGCCTTGGGGCTGGCAGGATATTCAGTAGCGAGATGCCCCGTGGTGGGGGCGGTGGGGGCCTCCGAGGCTCATGGAGGCCCTTGGCTGTCCGCAAGGGGGGGCTGGCCTCCCCGTTCTTGTGTGCTTGTGGACCTGGGCCCCGGGTGGCAGGCAACCTGTGAGCAGAAGGCCTCCTCCTACACCCCTCCCCCCCCACTACCCCCTCCCGAGCCTCGTGAGGAGGAGGACAACTGTGAGGTCAGTGCCACTCGCTCATTGGTCCAATAAACGAGAGGGCGGGGTTCTTTGGAACAAGGGGCGGAGCCTGGCCTAGTGCTGAAGGCGGTGAAGTCATGGAGGGGGCGGGGCCAGGTGAACTGCTGCTGGTTGTCATGGCAACGGTGGTGGGGGGCAGGGCCCTGTGAATGAGGACGAGGATGGGGCTCCCCAGTAGCTGCAGAAGCCCCACCTTCCCCTGGTCCAGACCGGATGCCAGAGAGAGGGGCTTTCCCGGAGAATGCCGCAGAGAGGTGGCCCTCAGGGCCCAGCGACCAGTAAGTACTGTGTTTGCCTGACAATAAGACATCCTCCCAGAGAAGACATACTTACAGGTTCCCTTCCGAGTGACCAAGGAGGCGTCCCCCGAAAATAAGCCCTCCCCCGCCTGCCCCCTAGGCCACACATGAGAGTTTCGGTCCACTGTTTCTGAAAGAAATGAAGGCACAAGAAATTCACCAGGAAATTCAGGAATTGGATTGCGATGATAATGTTCAAAAGATGTGGACATGATTGTCCTTGAATAAATGAGTAAATTCTTCACACTGTAGGGTTCTCAGTTTGTCAGATTTGTGTTGACACCTACCGTACCACCGGCATGTACACACGTAATAAATTTCCTTAATTTTCACCTAACAGTAAATGTGTACCGTCTACTTCTTCGTGGAAAAATACCACAACCCCTGAACATAAGACCGGGCGCATCTTTATTTATTTATTTATTTTTTTAAGGTAGAAAGACAAAATGTATTATTTCAAACACTGGAAAAACATTAAAAGACAAGTGTCCATTATATAACCAAGAACGTTAAGTACTTGGAAACTGCAAATCTTCTAAAATGTGGTAGGCACTTTCAGAGAGCTAAAGATTGCAACTTATCCTACCATATTTCCTTTCTAATGCCCGCAATATTTGACATGATGAAAACTTCCAAGAACACTCAACCAACTAATTATTCAGTCAAAGTCACCATGTCAGGGTTCAATTTAAGTGCACAAGTGAGTTTTGGGCAAGATGTTCCTGACACATGAAGCTTCCAGTTGAATTTCAGAAATGTTAACAAAAGTATCTTCCTTTTTTGCCTGTGAATGTTTGAGTATTGCTGTATTGTTGGCTTATATCCACTACAGATACTGGTTCTAGGCCAGCCCAAGGGTCTTCAAGCTTTGCTGGTTTGAAATAACTTTCCAACTCATTAGACGTTCTTTTTTCTCTACCACGCCCTGATCCGAAAGGTGTAGGCGTCCTTGGAGAACCCTGGGGGTGGGCCTGCAGCCCCGGGGAGTGGCCGAATTGCTGCTGGGACCCCGCGGGGGACCTGGCGTGGGCGCCGGGGTACCGCCAAGGAAGGGGGGGGGGTGACGGAGACCTGAACCGGCCCCAGGTGAAGCCGCGGCCGCGCCGCGCTGCGGGGAGGGCCTGCTCCCCTTGGGCCTGCCCCGGGACCCGTAGGACAGCGCGCGCGGTGCGGGCTCCGGGACCGGTCCCGAGGGGAGGGCGTCGGCGGTCGGAAGTTCTGGCGACTCATGTCTCCCGAGCGCATCTTTTGGAGCAAAAATTAATATAAGACAATATCTTGTTTTCTGGGAAACAGGGTAGCAAAGTTTGGGCGGGTCAGTGCCCCCAGAGTGGAAAGTGATTTGGGCGGACTTGACGCAGCTCTCTCCCGGATGTCAAAGCCCACAGACAGGGCCTTGGGGCTGGCAGGATATTCAGTAGCGAGATGCCCCGTGGTGGGGGCGGTGGGGGCCTCCGAGGCTCATGGAGGCCCTTGGCTGTCCGCAAGGGGGGGCTGGCCTCCCCGTTCTTGTGTGCTTGTGGACCTGGGCCCCGGGTGGCAGGCAACCTGTGAGCAGAAGGCCTCCTCCTACACCCCTCCCCCCCCACTACCCCCTCCCGAGCCTCGTGAGGAGGAGGACAACTGTGAGGTCAGTGCCACTCGCTCATTGGTCCAATAAACGAGAGGGCGGGGTTCTTTGGAACAAGGGGCGGAGCCTGGCCTAGTGCTGAAGGCGGTGAAGTCATGGAGGGGGCGGGGCCAGGTGAACTGCTGCTGGTTGTCATGGCAACGGTGGTGGGGGGCAGGGCCCTGTGAATGAGGACGAGGATGGGGCTCCCCAGTAGCTGCAGAAGCCCCACCTTCCCCTGGTCCAGACCGGATGCCAGAGAGACGGCTTTCCCGGAGAATGCCGCAGAGAGGTGGCCCTCAGGGCCCAGCGACCAGTAAGTACTGTGTTTGCCTGACAATAAGACATCCTCCCAGAGAAGACATACTTACAGGTTCCCTTCCGAGTGACCAAGGAGGCGGCCCCCGAAAATAAGCCCTCCCCCGCCTGCCCCCTAGGCCACACATGAGAGTTTCGGTCCACTGTTTCTGAAAGAAATGAAGGCACAAGAAATTCACCAGGAAATTCAGGAATTGGATTGCGATGATAATGTTCAAAAGATGTGGACATGATTGTCCTTGAATAAATGAGTAAATTCTTCACACTGTAGGGTTCTCAGTTTGTCAGATTTGTGTTGACACCTACCGTACCACCGGCATGTACACACGTAATAAATTTCCTTAATTTTCACCTAACAGTAAATGTGTACCGTCTACTTCTTCGTGGAAAAATACCACAACCCCTGAACATAAGACCGGGCGCATCTTTATTTATTTATTTATTTTTTTAAGGTAGAAAGACAAAATGTATTATTTCAAACACTGGAAAAACATTAAAAGACAAGTGTCCATTATATAACCAAGAACGTTAAGTACTTGGAAACTGCAAATCTTCTAAAATGTGGTAGGCACTTTCAGAGAGCTAAAGATTGCAACTTATCCTACCATATTTCCTTTCTAATGCCCGCAATATTTGACATGATGAAAACTTCCAAGAACACTCAACCAACTAATTATTCAGTCAAAGTCACCATGTCAGGGTTCAATTTAAGTGCACAAGTGAGTTTTGGGCAAGATGTTCCTGACACATGAAGCTTCCAGTTGAATTTCAGAAATGTTAACAAAAGTATCTTCCTTTTTTGCCTGTGAATGTTTGAGTATTGCTGTATTGTTGGCTTATATCCACTACAGATACTGGTTCTAGGCCAGCCCAAGGGTCTTCAAGCTTTGCTGGTTTGAAATAACTTTCCAACTCATTAGACGTTCTTTTTTCTCTACCACGCCCTGATCCGAAAGGTGTAGGCGTCCTTGGAGAACCCTGGGGGTGGGCCTGCAGCCCCGGGGAGTGGCCGAATTGCTGCTGGGACCCCGCGGGGGACCTGGCGTGGGCGCCGGGGTACCGCCAAGGAAGGGGGGGGGGTGACGGAGACCTGAACCGGCCCCAGGTGAAGCCGCGGCCGCGCCGCGCTGCGGGGAGGGCCTGCTCCCCTTGGGCCTGCCCCGGGACCCGTAGGACAGCGCGCGCGGTGCGGGCTCCGGGACCGGTCCCGAGGGGAGGGCGTCGGCGGTCGGAAGTTCTGGCGACTCATGTCTCCCGAGCGCATCTTTTGGAGCAAAAATTAATATAAGACAATATCTTGTTTTCTGGGAAACAGGGTAGCAAAGTTTGGGCGGGTCAGTGCCCCCAGAGTGGAAAGTGATTTGGGCGGACTTGACGCAGCTCTCTCCCGGATGTCAAAGCCCACAGACAGGGCCTTGGGGCTGGCAGGATATTCAGTAGCGAGATGCCCCGTGGTGGGGGCGGTGGGGGCCTCCGAGGCTCATGGAGGCCCTTGGCTGTCCGCAAGGGGGGGCTGGCCTCCCCGTTCTTGTGTGCTTGTGGACCTGGGCCCCGGGTGGCAGGCAACCTGTGAGCAGAAGGCCTCCTCCTACACCCCTCCCCCCCCACTACCCCCTCCCGAGCCTCGTGAGGAGGAGGACAACTGTGAGGTCAGTGCCACTCGCTCATTGGTCCAATAAACGAGAGGGCGGGGTTCTTTGGAACAAGGGGCGGAGCCTGGCCTAGTGCTGAAGGCGGTGAAGTCATGGAGGGGGCGGGGCCAGGTGAACTGCTGCTGGTTGTCATGGCAACGGTGGTGGGGGGCAGGGCCCTGTGAATGAGGACGAGGATGGGGCTCCCCAGTAGCTGCAGAAGCCCCACCTTCCCCTGGTCCAGACCGGATGCCAGAGAGAGGGGCTTTCCCGGAGAATGCCGCAGAGAGGTGGCCCTCAGGGCCCAGCGACCAGTAAGTACTGTGTTTGCCTGACAATAAGACATCCTCCCAGAGAAGACATACTTACAGGTTCCCTTCCGAGTGACCAAGGAGGCGTCCCCCGAAAATAAGCCCTCCCCCGCCTGCCCCCTAGGCCACACATGAGAGTTTCGGTCCACTGTTTCTGAAAGAAATGAAGGCACAAGAAATTCACCAGGAAATTCAGGAATTGGATTGCGATGATAATGTTCAAAAGATGTGGACATGATTGTCCTTGAATAAATGAGTAAATTCTTCACACTGTAGGGTTCTCAGTTTGTCAGATTTGTGTTGACACCTACCGTACCACCGGCATGTACACACGTAATAAATTTCCTTAATTTTCACCTAACAGTAAATGTGTACCGTCTACTTCTTCGTGGAAAAATACCACAACCCCTGAACATAAGACCGGGCGCATCTTTATTTATTTATTTATTTTTTTAAGGTAGAAAGACAAAATGTATTATTTCAAACACTGGAAAAACATTAAAAGACAAGTGTCCATTATATAACCAAGAACGTTAAGTACTTGGAAACTGCAAATCTTCTAAAATGTGGTAGGCACTTTCAGAGAGCTAAAGATTGCAACTTATCCTACCATATTTCCTTTCTAATGCCCGCAATATTTGACATGATGAAAACTTCCAAGAACACTCAACCAACTAATTATTCAGTCAAAGTCACCATGTCAGGGTTCAATTTAAGTGCACAAGTGAGTTTTGGGCAAGATGTTCCTGACACATGAAGCTTCCAGTTGAATTTCAGAAATGTTAACAAAAGTATCTTCCTTTTTTGCCTGTGAATGTTTGAGTATTGCTGTATTGTTGGCTTATATCCACTACAGATACTGGTTCTAGGCCAGCCCAAGGGTCTTCAAGCTTTGCTGGTTTGAAATAACTTTCCAACTCATTAGACGTTCTTTTTTCTCTACCACGCCCTGATCCGAAAGGTGTAGGCGTCCTTGGAGAACCCTGGGGGTGGGCCTGCAGCCCCGGGGAGTGGCCGAATTGCTGCTGGGACCCCGCGGGGGACCTGGCGTGGGCGCCGGGGTACCGCCAAGGAAGGGGGGGGGGTGACGGAGACCTGAACCGGCCCCAGGTGAAGCCGCGGCCGCGCCGCGCTGCGGGGAGGGCCTGCTCCCCTTGGGCCTGCCCCGGGACCCGTAGGACAGCGCGCGCGGTGCGGGCTCCGGGACCGGTCCCGAGGGGAGGGCGTCGGCGGTCGGAAGTTCTGGCGACTCATGTCTCCCGAGCGCATCTTTTGGAGCAAAAATTAATATAAGACAATATCTTGTTTTCTGGGAAACAGGGTAGCAAAGTTTGGGCGGGTCAGTGCCCCCAGAGTGGAAAGTGATTTGGGCGGACTTGACGCAGCTCTCTCCCGGATGTCAAAGCCCACAGACAGGGCCTTGGGGCTGGCAGGATATTCAGTAGCGAGATGCCCCGTGGTGGGGGCGGTGGGGGCCTCCGAGGCTCATGGAGGCCCTTGGCTGTCCGCAAGGGGGGGCTGGCCTCCCCGTTCTTGTGTGCTTGTGGACCTGGGCCCCGGGTGGCAGGCAACCTGTGAGCAGAAGGCCTCCTCCTACACCCCTCCCCCCCCACTACCCCCTCCCGAGCCTCGTGAGGAGGAGGACAACTGTGAGGTCAGTGCCACTCGCTCATTGGTCCAATAAACGAGAGGGCGGGGTTCTTTGGAACAAGGGGCGGAGCCTGGCCTAGTGCTGAAGGCGGTGAAGTCATGGAGGGGGCGGGGCCAGGTGAACTGCTGCTGGTTGTCATGGCAACGGTGGTGGGGGGCAGGGCCCTGTGAATGAGGACGAGGATGGGGCTCCCCAGTAGCTGCAGAAGCCCCACCTTCCCCTGGTCCAGACCGGATGCCAGAGAGACGGCTTTCCCGGAGAATGCCGCAGAGAGGTGGCCCTCAGGGCCCAGCGACCAGTAAGTACTGTGTTTGCCTGACAATAAGACATCCTCCCAGAGAAGACATACTTACAGGTTCCCTTCCGAGTGACCAAGGAGGCGGCCCCCGAAAATAAGCCCTCCCCCGCCTGCCCCCTAGGCCACACATGAGAGTTTCGGTCCACTGTTTCTGAAAGAAATGAAGGCACAAGAAATTCACCAGGAAATTCAGGAATTGGATTGCGATGATAATGTTCAAAAGATGTGGACATGATTGTCCTTGAATAAATGAGTAAATTCTTCACACTGTAGGGTTCTCAGTTTGTCAGATTTGTGTTGACACCTACCGTACCACCGGCATGTACACACGTAATAAATTTCCTTAATTTTCACCTAACAGTAAATGTGTACCGTCTACTTCTTCGTGGAAAAATACCACAACCCCTGAACATAAGACCGGGCGCATCTTTATTTATTTATTTTTTTTTTTAAGGTAGAAAGACAAAATGTATTATTTCAAACACTGGAAAAACATTAAAAGACAAGTGTCCATTATATAACCAAGAACGTTAAGTACTTGGAAACTGCAAATCTTCTAAAATGTGGTAGGCACTTTCAGAGAGCTAAAGATTGCAACTTATCCTACCATATTTCCTTTCTAATGCCCGCAATATTTGACATGATGAAAACTTCCAAGAACACTCAACCAACTAATTATTCAGTCAAAGTCACCATGTCAGGGTTCAATTTAAGTGCACAAGTGAGTTTTGGGCAAGATGTTCCTGACACATGAAGCTTCCAGTTGAATTTCAGAAATGTTAACAAAAGTATCTTCCTTTTTTGCCTGTGAATGTTTGAGTATTGCTGTATTGTTGGCTTATATCCACTACAGATACTGGTTCTAGGCCAGCCCAAGGGTCTTCAAGCTTTGCTGGTTTGAAATAACTTTCCAACTCATTAGACGTTCTTTTTTCTCTACCACGCCCTGATCCGAAAGGTGTAGGCGTCCTTGGAGAACCCTGGGGGTGGGCCTGCAGCCCCGGGGAGTGGCCGAATTGCTGCTGGGACCCCGCGGGGGACCTGGCGTGGGCGCCGGGGTACCGCCAAGGAAGGGGGGGGGGTGACGGAGACCTGAACCGGCCCCAGGTGAAGCCGCGGCCGCGCCGCGCTGCGGGGAGGGCCTGCTCCCCTTGGGCCTGCCCCGGGACCCGTAGGACAGCGCGCGCGGTGCGGGCTCCGGGACCGGTCCCGAGGGGAGGGCGTCGGCGGTCGGAAGTTCTGGCGACTCATGTCTCCCGAGCGCATCTTTTGGAGCAAAAATTAATATAAGACAATATCTTGTTTTCTGGGAAACAGGGTAGCAAAGTTTGGGCGGGTCAGTGCCCCCAGAGTGGAAAGTGATTTGGGCGGACTTGACGCAGCTCTCTCCCGGATGTCAAAGCCCACAGACAGGGCCTTGGGGCTGGCAGGATATTCAGTAGCGAGATGCCCCGTGGTGGGGGCGGTGGGGGCCTCCGAGGCTCATGGAGGCCCTTGGCTGTCCGCAAGGGGGGGCTGGCCTCCCCGTTCTTGTGTGCTTGTGGACCTGGGCCCCGGGTGGCAGGCAACCTGTGAGCAGAAGGCCTCCTCCTACACCCCTCCCCCCCCACTACCCCCTCCCGAGCCTCGTGAGGAGGAGGACAACTGTGAGGTCAGTGCCACTCGCTCATTGGTCCAATAAACGAGAGGGCGGGGTTCTTTGGAACAAGGGGCGGAGCCTGGCCTAGTGCTGAAGGCGGTGAAGTCATGGAGGGGGCGGGGCCAGGTGAACTGCTGCTGGTTGTCATGGCAACGGTGGTGGGGGGCAGGGCCCTGTGAATGAGGACGAGGATGGGGCTCCCCAGTAGCTGCAGAAGCCCCACCTTCCCCTGGTCCAGACCGGATGCCAGAGAGACGGCTTTCCCGGAGAATGCCGCAGAGAGGTGGCCCTCAGGGCCCAGCGACCAGTAAGTACTGTGTTTGCCTGACAATAAGACATCCTCCCAGAGAAGACATACTTACAGGTTCCCTTCCGAGTGACCAAGGAGGCGGCCCCCGAAAATAAGCCCTCCCCCGCCTGCCCCCTAGGCCACACATGAGAGTTTCGGTCCACTGTTTCTGAAAGAAATGAAGGCACAAGAAATTCACCAGGAAATTCAGGAATTGGATTGCGATGATAATGTTCAAAAGATGTGGACATGATTGTCCTTGAATAAATGAGTAAATTCTTCACACTGTAGGGTTCTCAGTTTGTCAGATTTGTGTTGACACCTACCGTACCACCGGCATGTACACACGTAATAAATTTCCTTAATTTTCACCTAACAGTAAATGTGTACCGTCTACTTCTTCGTGGAAAAATACCACAACCCCTGAACATAAGACCGGGCGCATCTTTATTTATTTATTTATTTTTTTAAGGTAGAAAGACAAAATGTATTATTTCAAACACTGGAAAAACATTAAAAGACAAGTGTCCATTATATAACCAAGAACGTTAAGTACTTGGAAACTGCAAATCTTCTAAAATGTGGTAGGCACTTTCAGAGAGCTAAAGATTGCAACTTATCCTACCATATTTCCTTTCTAATGCCCGCAATATTTGACATGATGAAAACTTCCAAGAACACTCAACCAACTAATTATTCAGTCAAAGTCACCATGTCAGGGTTCAATTTAAGTGCACAAGTGAGTTTTGGGCAAGATGTTCCTGACACATGAAGCTTCCAGTTGAATTTCAGAAATGTTAACAAAAGTATCTTCCTTTTTTGCCTGTGAATGTTTGAGTATTGCTGTATTGTTGGCTTATATCCACTACAGATACTGGTTCTAGGCCAGCCCAAGGGTCTTCAAGCTTTGCTGGTTTGAAATAACTTTCCAACTCATTAGACGTTCTTTTTTCTCTACCACGCCCTGATCCGAAAGGTGTAGGCGTCCTTGGAGAACCCTGGGGGTGGGCCTGCAGCCCCGGGGAGTGGCCGAATTGCTGCTGGGACCCCGCGGGGGACCTGGCGTGGGCGCCGGGGTACCGCCAAGGAAGGGGGGGGGGGTGACGGAGACCTGAACCGGCCCCAGGGGAAGCCGCGGCCGCGCCGCGCTGCGGGGAGGGCCTGCTCCCCTTGGGCCTGCCCCGGGACCCGTAGGACAGCGCGCGCGGTGCGGGCTCCGGGACCCGTCCCGAGGGGAGGGCGTCGGCGGTCGGAAGTTCTGGCGACTCATGTCTCCCGAGCGCATCTTTTGGAGCAAAAATTAATATAAGACAATATCTTGTTTTCTGGGAAACAGGGTAGCAAAGTTTGGGCGGGTCAGTGCCCCCAGAGTGGAAAGTGATTTGGGCGGACTTGACGCAGCTCTCTCCCGGATGTCAAAGCCCACAGACAGGGCCTTGGGGCTGGCAGGATATTCAGTAGCGAGATGCCCCGTGGTGGGGGCGGTGGGGGCCTCCGAGGCTCATGGAGGCCCTTGGCTGTCCGCAAGGGGGGGCTGGCCTCCCCGTTCTTGTGTGCTTGTGGACCTGGGCCCCGGGTGGCAGGCAACCTGTGAGCAGAAGGCCTCCTCCTACACCCCTCCCCCCCCACTACCCCCTCCCGAGCCTCGTGAGGAGGAGGACAACTGTGAGGTCAGTGCCACTCGCTCATTGGTCCAATAAACGAGAGGGCGGGGTTCTTTGGAACAAGGGGCGGAGCCTGGCCTAGTGCTGAAGGCGGTGAAGTCATGGAGGGGGCGGGGCCAGGTGAACTGCTGCTGGTTGTCATGGCAACGGTGGTGGGGGGCAGGGCCCTGTGAATGAGGACGAGGATGGGGCTCCCCAGTAGCTGCAGAAGCCCCACCTTCCCCTGGTCCAGACCGGATGCCAGAGAGACGGGCTTTCCCGGAGAATGCCGCAGAGAGGTGGCCCTCAGGGCCCAGCGACCAGTAAGTACTGTGTTTGCCTGACAATAAGACATCCTCCCAGAGAAGACATACTTACAGGTTCCCTTCCGAGTGACCAAGGAGGCGGCCCCCGAAAATAAGCCCTCCCCCGCCTGCCCCCTAGGCCACACATGAGAGTTTCGGTCCACTGTTTCTGAAAGAAATGAAGGCACAAGAAATTCACCAGGAAATTCAGGAATTGGATTGCGATGATAATGTTCAAAAGATGTGGACATGATTGTCCTTGAATAAATGAGTAAATTCTTCACACTGTAGGGTTCTCAGTTTGTCAGATTTGTGTTGACACCTACCGTACCACCGGCATGTACACACGGAATAAATTTCCTTAATTTTCACCTAACAGTAAATGTGTACCGTCTACTTCTTCGTGGAAAAATACCACAACCCCAGAACATAAGACCGAGCGCATCTTTTTATTTTTTTTTTTTAAGGTAGAAAGACAAAATGTATTATTGTAAACCCTGGAAAAACATTAAAAGACAAATGTCCATTATATAACCAAGAATGTGAAGTACTTGGAAACTGCAAATCTTCTAAAATGTGGTAGGCACTTTCAGAGAGCTAAAGATTGCAACTTATCCTACCATATTTCCTTTCTAATGCCCGCAATATTTGACATGATGAAAACTTCCAAGAACACTCAACCAACTAATTATTCAGTCAAAGTCACCATGTCAGGGTTCAATTTAAGTGCACAAGTGAGTTTTGGGCAAGATGTTCCTGACACATGAAGCTTCCAGTTGAATTTCAGAAATGTTAACAAAAGTATCTTCCTTTTTTGCCTGTGAATGTTTGAGTATTGCTGTATTGTTGGCTTATATCCACTACAGATACTGGTTCTAGGCCAGCCCAAGGGTCTTCAAGCTTTGCTGGTTTGAAATAACTTTCCAACTCATTAGACGTTCTTTTTTCTCTACCACGCCCTGATCCGAAAGGTGTAGGCGTCCTTGGAGAACCCTGGGGGTGGGCCTGCAGCCCCGGGGAGTGGCCGAATTGCTGCTGGGACCCCGCGGGGGACCTGGCGTGGGCGCCGGGGTACCGCCAAGGAAGGGGGGGGGGGTGACGGAGACCTGAACCGGCCCCAGGTGAAGCCGCGGCCGCGCCGCGCTGCGGGGAGGGCCTGCTCCCCTTGGGCCTGCCCCGGGACCCGTAGGACAGCGCGCGCGGTGCGGGCTCCGGGACCGGTCCCGAGGGGAGGGCGTCGGCGGTCGGAAGTTCTGGCGACTCATGTCTCCCGAGCGCATCTTTTGGAGCAAAAATTAATATAAGACAATATCTTGTTTTCTGGGAAACAGGGTAGCAAAGTTTGGGCGGGTCAGTGCCCCCAGAGTGGAAAGTGATTTGGGCGGACTTGACGCAGCTCTCTCCCGGATGTCAAAGCCCACAGACAGGGCCTTGGGGCTGGCAGGATATTCAGTAGCGAGATGCCCCGTGGTGGGGGCGGTGGGGGCCTCCGAGGCTCATGGAGGCCCTTGGCTGTCCGCAAGGGGGGGCTGGCCTCCCCGTTCTTGTGTGCTTGTGGACCTGGGCCCCGGGTGGCAGGCAACCTGTGAGCAGAAGGCCTCCTCCTACACCCCTCCCCCCCCACTACCCCCTCCCGAGCCTCGTGAGGAGGAGGACAACTGTGAGGTCAGTGCCACTCGCTCATTGGTCCAATAAACGAGAGGGCGGGGTTCTTTGGAACAAGGGGCGGAGCCTGGCCTAGTGCTGAAGGCGGTGAAGTCATGGAGGGGGCGGGGCCAGGTGAACTGCTGCTGGTTGTCATGGCAACGGTGGTGGGGGGCAGGGCCCTGTGAATGAGGACGAGGATGGGGCTCCCCAGTAGCTGCAGAAGCCCCACCTTCCCCTGGTCCAGACCGGATGCCAGAGAGACGGCTTTCCCGGAGAATGCCGCAGAGAGGTGGCCCTCAGGGCCCAGCGACCAGTAAGTACTGTGTTTGCCTGACAATAAGACATCCTCCCAGAGAAGACATACTTACAGGTTCCCTTCCGAGTGACCAAGGAGGCGGCCCCCGAAAATAAGCCCTCCCCCGCCTGCCCCCTAGGCCACACATGAGAGTTTCGGTCCACTGTTTCTGAAAGAAATGAAGGCACAAGAAATTCACCAGGAAATTCAGGAATTGGATTGCGATGATAATGTTCAAAAGATGTGGACATGATTGTCCTTGAATAAATGAGTAAATTCTTCACACTGTAGGGTTCTCAGTTTGTCAGATTTGTGTTGACACCTACCGTACCACCGGCATGTACACACGTAATAAATTTCCTTAATTTTCACCTAACAGTAAATGTGTACCGTCTACTTCTTCGTGGAAAAATACCACAACCCCTGAACATAAGACCGGGCGCATCTTTATTTATTTATTTATTTTTTTAAGGTAGAAAGACAAAATGTATTATTTCAAACACTGGAAAAACATTAAAAGACAAGTGTCCATTATATAACCAAGAACGTTAAGTACTTGGAAACTGCAAATCTTCTAAAATGTGGTAGGCACTTTCAGAGAGCTAAAGATTGCAACTTATCCTACCATATTTCCTTTCTAATGCCCGCAATATTTGACATGATGAAAACTTCCAAGAACACTCAACCAACTAATTATTCAGTCAAAGTCACCATGTCAGGGTTCAATTTAAGTGCACAAGTGAGTTTTGGGCAAGATGTTCCTGACACATGAAGCTTCCAGTTGAATTTCAGAAATGTTAACAAAAGTATCTTCCTTTTTTGCCTGTGAATGTTTGAGTATTGCTGTATTGTTGGCTTATATCCACTACAGATACTGGTTCTAGGCCAGCCCAAGGGTCTTCAAGCTTTGCTGGTTTGAAATAACTTTCCAACTCATTAGACGTTCTTTTTTCTCTACCACGCCCTGATCCGAAAGGTGTAGGCGTCCTTGGAGAACCCTGGGGGTGGGCCTGCAGCCCCGGGGAGTGGCCGAATTGCTGCTGGGACCCCGCGGGGGACCTGGCGTGGGCGCCGGGGTACCGCCAAGGAAGGGGGGGGGGTGACGGAGACCTGAACCGGCCCCAGGTGAAGCCGCGGCCGCGCCGCGCTGCGGGGAGGGCCTGCTCCCCTTGGGCCTGCCCCGGGACCCGTAGGACAGCGCGCGCGGTGCGGGCTCCGGGACCGGTCCCGAGGGGAGGGCGTCGGCGGTCGGAAGTTCTGGCGACTCATGTCTCCCGAGCGCATCTTTTGGAGCAAAAATTAATATAAGACAATATCTTGTTTTCTGGGAAACAGGGTAGCAAAGTTTGGGCGGGTCAGTGCCCCCAGAGTGGAAAGTGATTTGGGCGGACTTGACGCAGCTCTCTCCCGGATGTCAAAGCCCACAGACAGGGCCTTGGGGCTGGCAGGATATTCAGTAGCGAGATGCCCCGTGGTGGGGGCGGTGGGGGCCTCCGAGGCTCATGGAGGCCCTTGGCTGTCCGCAAGGGGGGGCTGGCCTCCCCGTTCTTGTGTGCTTGTGGACCTGGGCCCCGGGTGGCAGGCAACCTGTGAGCAGAAGGCCTCCTCCTACACCCCTCCCCCCCCACTACCCCCTCCCGAGCCTCGTGAGGAGGAGGACAACTGTGAGGTCAGTGCCACTCGCTCATTGGTCCAATAAACGAGAGGGCGGGGTTCTTTGGAACAAGGGGCGGAGCCTGGCCTAGTGCTGAAGGCGGTGAAGTCATGGAGGGGGCGGGGCCAGGTGAACTGCTGCTGGTTGTCATGGCAACGGTGGTGGGGGGCAGGGCCCTGTGAATGAGGACGAGGATGGGGCTCCCCAGTAGCTGCAGAAGCCCCACCTTCCCCTGGTCCAGACCGGATGCCAGAGAGACGGCTTTCCCGGAGAATGCCGCAGAGAGGTGGCCCTCAGGGCCCAGCGACCAGTAAGTACTGTGTTTGCCTGACAATAAGACATCCTCCCAGAGAAGACATACTTACAGGTTCCCTTCCGAGTGACCAAGGAGGCGGCCCCCGAAAATAAGCCCTCCCCCGCCTGCCCCCTAGGCCACACATGAGAGTTTCGGTCCACTGTTTCTGAAAGAAATGAAGGCACAAGAAATTCACCAGGAAATTCAGGAATTGGATTGCGATGATAATGTTCAAAAGATGTGGACATGATTGTCCTTGAATAAATGAGTAAATTCTTCACACTGTAGGGTTCTCAGTTTGTCAGATTTGTGTTGACACCTACCGTACCACCGGCATGTACACACGTAATAAATTTCCTTAATTTTCACCTAACAGTAAATGTGTACCGTCTACTTCTTCGTGGAAAAATACCACAACCCCTGAACATAAGACCGGGCGCATCTTTATTTATTTATTTATTTTTTTAAGGTAGAAAGACAAAATGTATTATTTCAAACACTGGAAAAACATTAAAAGACAAGTGTCCATTATATAACCAAGAACGTTAAGTACTTGGAAACTGCAAATCTTCTAAAATGTGGTAGGCACTTTCAGAGAGCTAAAGATTGCAACTTATCCTACCATATTTCCTTTCTAATGCCCGCAATATTTGACATGATGAAAACTTCCAAGAACACTCAACCAACTAATTATTCAGTCAAAGTCACCATGTCAGGGTTCAATTTAAGTGCACAAGTGAGTTTTGGGCAAGATGTTCCTGACACATGAAGCTTCCAGTTGAATTTCAGAAATGTTAACAAAAGTATCTTCCTTTTTTGCCTGTGAATGTTTGAGTATTGCTGTATTGTTGGCTTATATCCACTACAGATACTGGTTCTAGGCCAGCCCAAGGGTCTTCAAGCTTTGCTGGTTTGAAATAACTTTCCAACTCATTAGACGTTCTTTTTTCTCTACCACGCCCTGATCCGAAAGGTGTAGGCGTCCTTGGAGAACCCTGGGGGTGGGCCTGCAGCCCCGGGGAGTGGCCGAATTGCTGCTGGGACCCCGCGGGGGACCTGGCGTGGGCGCCGGGGTACCGCCAAGGAAGGGGGGGGGGGTGACGGAGACCTGAACCGGCCCCAGGGGAAGCCGCGGCCGCGCCGCGCTGCGGGGAGGGCCTGCTCCCCTTGGGCCTGCCCCGGGACCCGTAGGACAGCGCGCGCGGTGCGGGCTCCGGGACCCGTCCCGAGGGGAGGGCGTCGGCGGTCGGAAGTTCTGGCGACTCATGTCTCCCGAGCGCATCTTTTGGAGCAAAAATTAATATAAGACAATATCTTGTTTTCTGGGAAACAGGGTAGCAAAGTTTGGGCGGGTCAGTGCCCCCAGAGTGGAAAGTGATTTGGGCGGACTTGACGCAGCTCTCTCCCGGATGTCAAAGCCCACAGACAGGGCCTTGGGGCTGGCAGGATATTCAGTAGCGAGATGCCCCGTGGTGGGGGCGGTGGGGGCCTCCGAGGCTCATGGAGGCCCTTGGCTGTCCGCAAGGGGGGGCTGGCCTCCCCGTTCTTGTGTGCTTGTGGACCTGGGCCCCGGGTGGCAGGCAACCTGTGAGCAGAAGGCCTCCTCCTACACCCCTCCCCCCCCACTACCCCCTCCCGAGCCTCGTGAGGAGGAGGACAACTGTGAGGTCAGTGCCACTCGCTCATTGGTCCAATAAACGAGAGGGCGGGGTTCTTTGGAACAAGGGGCGGAGCCTGGCCTAG
Organism: Pipistrellus hanaki; assembly: GCF_964339955.1. Lineage (NCBI taxonomy): Eukaryota > Metazoa > Chordata > Mammalia > Chiroptera > Vespertilionidae > Pipistrellus > Pipistrellus hanaki. The sequence continues at coordinate 115,837 of NW_028182287.1, read as the reverse complement.
TGCTGAAGGCGGTGAAGTCATGGAGGGGGCGGGGCCAGGTGAACTGCTGCTGGTTGTCATGGCAACGGTGGTGGGGGGCAGGGCCCTGTGAATGAGGACGAGGATGGGGCTCCCCAGTAGCTGCAGAAGCCCCACCTTCCCCTGGTCCAGACCGGATGCCAGAGAGACGGGCTTTCCCGGAGAATGCCGCAGAGAGGTGGCCCTCAGGGCCCAGCGACCAGTAAGTACTGTGTTTGCCTGACAATAAGACATCCTCCCAGAGAAGACATACTTACAGGTTCCCTTCCGAGTGACCAAGGAGGCGGCCCCCGAAAATAAGCCCTCCCCCGCCTGCCCCCTAGGCCACACATGAGAGTTTCGGTCCACTGTTTCTGAAAGAAATGAAGGCACAAGAAATTCACCAGGAAATTCAGGAATTGGATTGCGATGATAATGTTCAAAAGATGTGGACATGATTGTCCTTGAATAAATGAGTAAATTCTTCACACTGTAGGGTTCTCAGTTTGTCAGATTTGTGTTGACACCTACCGTACCACCGGCATGTACACACGGAATAAATTTCCTTAATTTTCACCTAACAGTAAATGTGTACCGTCTACTTCTTCGTGGAAAAATACCACAACCCCAGAACATAAGACCGAGCGCATCTTTTTATTTTTTTTTTTTAAGGTAGAAAGACAAAATGTATTATTGTAAACCCTGGAAAAACATTAAAAGACAAATGTCCATTATATAACCAAGAATGTGAAGTACTTGGAAACTGCAAATCTTCTAAAATGTGGTAGGCACTTTCAGAGAGCTAAAGATTGCAACTTATCCTACCATATTTCCTTTCTAATGCCCGCAATATTTGACATGATGAAAACTTCCAAGAACACTCAACCAACTAATTATTCAGTCAAAGTCACCATGTCAGGGTTCAATTTAAGTGCACAAGTGAGTTTTGGGCAAGATGTTCCTGACACATGAAGCTTCCAGTTGAATTTCAGAAATGTTAACAAAAGTATCTTCCTTTTTTGCCTGTGAATGTTTGAGTATTGCTGTATTGTTGGCTTATATCCACTACAGATACTGGTTCTAGGCCAGCCCAAGGGTCTTCAAGCTTTGCTGGTTTGAAATAACTTTCCAACTCATTAGACGTTCTTTTTTCTCTACCACGCCCTGATCCGAAAGGTGTAGGCGTCCTTGGAGAACCCTGGGGGTGGGCCTGCAGCCCCGGGGAGTGGCCGAATTGCTGCTGGGACCCCGCGGGGGACCTGGCGTGGGCGCCGGGGTACCGCCAAGGAAGGGGGGGGGGGTGACGGAGACCTGAACCGGCCCCAGGTGAAGCCGCGGCCGCGCCGCGCTGCGGGGAGGGCCTGCTCCCCTTGGGCCTGCCCCGGGACCCGTAGGACAGCGCGCGCGGTGCGGGCTCCGGGACCGGTCCCGAGGGGAGGGCGTCGGCGGTCGGAAGTTCTGGCGACTCATGTCTCCCGAGCGCATCTTTTGGAGCAAAAATTAATATAAGACAATATCTTGTTTTCTGGGAAACAGGGTAGCAAAGTTTGGGCGGGTCAGTGCCCCCAGAGTGGAAAGTGATTTGGGCGGACTTGACGCAGCTCTCTCCCGGATGTCAAAGCCCACAGACAGGGCCTTGGGGCTGGCAGGATATTCAGTAGCGAGATGCCCCGTGGTGGGGGCGGTGGGGGCCTCCGAGGCTCATGGAGGCCCTTGGCTGTCCGCAAGGGGGGGCTGGCCTCCCCGTTCTTGTGTGCTTGTGGACCTGGGCCCCGGGTGGCAGGCAACCTGTGAGCAGAAGGCCTCCTCCTACACCCCTCCCCCCCCACTACCCCCTCCCGAGCCTCGTGAGGAGGAGGACAACTGTGAGGTCAGTGCCACTCGCTCATTGGTCCAATAAACGAGAGGGCGGGGTTCTTTGGAACAAGGGGCGGAGCCTGGCCTAGTGCTGAAGGCGGTGAAGTCATGGAGGGGGCGGGGCCAGGTGAACTGCTGCTGGTTGTCATGGCAACGGTGGTGGGGGGCAGGGCCCTGTGAATGAGGACGAGGATGGGGCTCCCCAGTAGCTGCAGAAGCCCCACCTTCCCCTGGTCCAGACCGGATGCCAGAGAGACGGCTTTCCCGGAGAATGCCGCAGAGAGGTGGCCCTCAGGGCCCAGCGACCAGTAAGTACTGTGTTTGCCTGACAATAAGACATCCTCCCAGAGAAGACATACTTACAGGTTCCCTTCCGAGTGACCAAGGAGGCGGCCCCCGAAAATAAGCCCTCCCCCGCCTGCCCCCTAGGCCACACATGAGAGTTTCGGTCCACTGTTTCTGAAAGAAATGAAGGCACAAGAAATTCACCAGGAAATTCAGGAATTGGATTGCGATGATAATGTTCAAAAGATGTGGACATGATTGTCCTTGAATAAATGAGTAAATTCTTCACACTGTAGGGTTCTCAGTTTGTCAGATTTGTGTTGACACCTACCGTACCACCGGCATGTACACACGTAATAAATTTCCTTAATTTTCACCTAACAGTAAATGTGTACCGTCTACTTCTTCGTGGAAAAATACCACAACCCCTGAACATAAGACCGGGCGCATCTTTATTTATTTATTTATTTTTTTAAGGTAGAAAGACAAAATGTATTATTTCAAACACTGGAAAAACATTAAAAGACAAGTGTCCATTATATAACCAAGAACGTTAAGTACTTGGAAACTGCAAATCTTCTAAAATGTGGTAGGCACTTTCAGAGAGCTAAAGATTGCAACTTATCCTACCATATTTCCTTTCTAATGCCCGCAATATTTGACATGATGAAAACTTCCAAGAACACTCAACCAACTAATTATTCAGTCAAAGTCACCATGTCAGGGTTCAATTTAAGTGCACAAGTGAGTTTTGGGCAAGATGTTCCTGACACATGAAGCTTCCAGTTGAATTTCAGAAATGTTAACAAAAGTATCTTCCTTTTTTGCCTGTGAATGTTTGAGTATTGCTGTATTGTTGGCTTATATCCACTACAGATACTGGTTCTAGGCCAGCCCAAGGGTCTTCAAGCTTTGCTGGTTTGAAATAACTTTCCAACTCATTAGACGTTCTTTTTTCTCTACCACGCCCTGATCCGAAAGGTGTAGGCGTCCTTGGAGAACCCTGGGGGTGGGCCTGCAGCCCCGGGGAGTGGCCGAATTGCTGCTGGGACCCCGCGGGGGACCTGGCGTGGGCGCCGGGGTACCGCCAAGGAAGGGGGGGGGGTGACGGAGACCTGAACCGGCCCCAGGTGAAGCCGCGGCCGCGCCGCGCTGCGGGGAGGGCCTGCTCCCCTTGGGCCTGCCCCGGGACCCGTAGGACAGCGCGCGCGGTGCGGGCTCCGGGACCGGTCCCGAGGGGAGGGCGTCGGCGGTCGGAAGTTCTGGCGACTCATGTCTCCCGAGCGCATCTTTTGGAGCAAAAATTAATATAAGACAATATCTTGTTTTCTGGGAAACAGGGTAGCAAAGTTTGGGCGGGTCAGTGCCCCCAGAGTGGAAAGTGATTTGGGCGGACTTGACGCAGCTCTCTCCCGGATGTCAAAGCCCACAGACAGGGCCTTGGGGCTGGCAGGATATTCAGTAGCGAGATGCCCCGTGGTGGGGGCGGTGGGGGCCTCCGAGGCTCATGGAGGCCCTTGGCTGTCCGCAAGGGGGGGCTGGCCTCCCCGTTCTTGTGTGCTTGTGGACCTGGGCCCCGGGTGGCAGGCAACCTGTGAGCAGAAGGCCTCCTCCTACACCCCTCCCCCCCCACTACCCCCTCCCGAGCCTCGTGAGGAGGAGGGCAACTGTGAGGTCAGTGCCACTCGCTCATTGGTCCAATAAACGAGAGGGCGGGGTTCTTTGGAACAAGGGGCGGAGCCTGGCCTAGTGCTGAAGGCGGTGAAGTCATGGAGGGGGCGGGGCCAGGTGAACTGCTGCTGGTTGTCATGGCAACGGTGGTGGGGGGCAGGGCCCTGTGAATGAGGACGAGGATGGGGCTCCCCAGTAGCTGCAGAAGCCCCACCTTCCCCTGGTCCAGACCGGATGCCAGAGAGACGGCTTTCCCGGAGAATGCCGCAGAGAGGTGGCCCTCAGGGCCCAGCGACCAGTAAGTACTGTGTTTGCCTGACAATAAGACATCCTCCCAGAGAAGACATACTTACAGGTTCCCTTCCGAGTGACCAAGGAGGCGGCCCCCGAAAATAAGCCCTCCCCCGCCTGCCCCCTAGGCCACACATGAGAGTTTCGGTCCACTGTTTCTGAAAGAAATGAAGGCACAAGAAATTCACCAGGAAATTCAGGAATTGGATTGCGATGATAATGTTCAAAAGATGTGGACATGATTGTCCTTGAATAAATGAGTAAATTCTTCACACTGTAGGGTTCTCAGTTTGTCAGATTTGTGTTGACACCTACCGTACCACCGGCATGTACACACGTAATAAATTTCCTTAATTTTCACCTAACAGTAAATGTGTACCGTCTACTTCTTCGTGGAAAAATACCACAACCCCTGAACATAAGACCGGGCGCATCTTTATTTATTTATTTATTTTTTTAAGGTAGAAAGACAAAATGTATTATTTCAAACACTGGAAAAACATTAAAAGACAAGTGTCCATTATATAACCAAGAACGTTAAGTACTTGGAAACTGCAAATCTTCTAAAATGTGGTAGGCACTTTCAGAGAGCTAAAGATTGCAACTTATCCTACCATATTTCCTTTCTAATGCCCGCAATATTTGACATGATGAAAACTTCCAAGAACACTCAACCAACTAATTATTCAGTCAAAGTCACCATGTCAGGGTTCAATTTAAGTGCACAAGTGAGTTTTGGGCAAGATGTTCCTGACACATGAAGCTTCCAGTTGAATTTCAGAAATGTTAACAAAAGTATCTTCCTTTTTTGCCTGTGAATGTTTGAGTATTGCTGTATTGTTGGCTTATATCCACTACAGATACTGGTTCTAGGCCAGCCCAAGGGTCTTCAAGCTTTGCTGGTTTGAAATAACTTTCCAACTCATTAGACGTTCTTTTTTCTCTACCACGCCCTGATCCGAAAGGTGTAGGCGTCCTTGGAGAACCCTGGGGGTGGGCCTGCAGCCCCGGGGAGTGGCCGAATTGCTGCTGGGACCCCGCGGGGGACCTGGCGTGGGCGCCGGGGTACCGCCAAGGAAGGGGGGGGGGGTGACGGAGACCTGAACCGGCCCCAGGGGAAGCCGCGGCCGCGCCGCGCTGCGGGGAGGGCCTGCTCCCCTTGGGCCTGCCCCGGGACCCGTAGGACAGCGCGCGCGGTGCGGGCTCCGGGACCCGTCCCGAGGGGAGGGCGTCGGCGGTCGGAAGTTCTGGCGACTCATGTCTCCCGAGCGCATCTTTTGGAGCAAAAATTAATATAAGACAATATCTTGTTTTCTGGGAAACAGGGTAGCAAAGTTTGGGCGGGTCAGTGCCCCCAGAGTGGAAAGTGATTTGGGCGGACTTGACGCAGCTCTCTCCCGGATGTCAAAGCCCACAGACAGGGCCTTGGGGCTGGCAGGATATTCAGTAGCGAGATGCCCCGTGGTGGGGGCGGTGGGGGCCTCCGAGGCTCATGGAGGCCCTTGGCTGTCCGCAAGGGGGGGCTGGCCTCCCCGTTCTTGTGTGCTTGTGGACCTGGGCCCCGGGTGGCAGGCAACCTGTGAGCAGAAGGCCTCCTCCTACACCCCTCCCCCCCCACTACCCCCTCCCGAGCCTCGTGAGGAGGAGGACAACTGTGAGGTCAGTGCCACTCGCTCATTGGTCCAATAAACGAGAGGGCGGGGTTCTTTGGAACAAGGGGCGGAGCCTGGCCTAGTGCTGAAGGCGGTGAAGTCATGGAGGGGGCGGGGCCAGGTGAACTGCTGCTGGTTGTCATGGCAACGGTGGTGGGGGGCAGGGCCCTGTGAATGAGGACGAGGATGGGGCTCCCCAGTAGCTGCAGAAGCCCCACCTTCCCCTGGTCCAGACCGGATGCCAGAGAGACGGGCTTTCCCGGAGAATGCCGCAGAGAGGTGGCCCTCAGGGCCCAGCGACCAGTAAGTACTGTGTTTGCCTGACAATAAGACATCCTCCCAGAGAAGACATACTTACAGGTTCCCTTCCGAGTGACCAAGGAGGCGGCCCCCGAAAATAAGCCCTCCCCCGCCTGCCCCCTAGGCCACACATGAGAGTTTCGGTCCACTGTCTCTGAAAGAAATGAAGGCACAAGAAATTCACCAGGAAATTCAGGAATTGGATTGCGATGATAATGTTCAAAAGATGTGGACATGATTGTCCTTGAATAAATGAGTAAATTCTTCACACTGTAGGGTTCTCAGTTTGTCAGATTTGTGTTGACACCTACCGTACCACCGGCATGTACACACGTAATAAATTTCCTTAATTTTCACCTAACAGTAAATGTGTACCGTCTACTTCTTCGTGGAAAAATACCACAACCCCTGAACATAAGACCGGGCGCATCTTTATTTATTTATTTATTTTTTTAAGGTAGAAAGACAAAATGTATTATTTCAAACACTGGAAAAACATTAAAAGACAAGTGTCCATTATATAACCAAGAACGTTAAGTACTTGGAAACTGCAAATCTTCTAAAATGTGGTAGGCACTTTCAGAGAGCTAAAGATTGCAACTTATCCTACCATATTTCCTTTCTAATGCCCGCAATATTTGACATGATGAAAACTTCCAAGAACACTCAACCAACTAATTATTCAGTCAAAGTCACCATGTCAGGGTTCAATTTAAGTGCACAAGTGAGTTTTGGGCAAGATGTTCCTGACACATGAAGCTTCCAGTTGAATTTCAGAAATGTTAACAAAAGTATCTTCCTTTTTTGCCTGTGAATGTTTGAGTATTGCTGTATTGTTGGCTTATATCCACTACAGATACTGGTTCTAGGCCAGCCCAAGGGTCTTCAAGCTTTGCTGGTTTGAAATAACTTTCCAACTCATTAGACGTTCTTTTTTCTCTACCACGCCCTGATCCGAAAGGTGTAGGCGTCCTTGGAGAACCCTGGGGGTGGGCCTGCAGCCCCGGGGAGTGGCCGAATTGCTGCTGGGACCCCGCGGGGGACCTGGCGTGGGCGCCGGGGTACCGCCAAGGAAGGGGGGGGGGTGACGGAGACCTGAACCGGCCCCAGGTGAAGCCGCGGCCGCGCCGCGCTGCGGGGAGGGCCTGCTCCCCTTGGGCCTGCCCCGGGACCCGTAGGACAGCGCGCGCGGTGCGGGCTCCGGGACCGGTCCCGAGGGGAGGGCGTCGGCGGTCGGAAGTTCTGGCGACTCATGTCTCCCGAGCGCATCTTTTGGAGCAAAAATTAATATAAGACAATATCTTGTTTTCTGGGAAACAGGGTAGCAAAGTTTGGGCGGGTCAGTGCCCCCAGAGTGGAAAGTGATTTGGGCGGACTTGACGCAGCTCTCTCCCGGATGTCAAAGCCCACAGACAGGGCCTTGGGGCTGGCAGGATATTCAGTAGCGAGATGCCCCGTGGTGGGGGCGGTGGGGGCCTCCGAGGCTCATGGAGGCCCTTGGCTGTCCGCAAGGGGGGGCTGGCCTCCCCGTTCTTGTGTGCTTGTGGACCTGGGCCCCGGGTGGCAGGCAACCTGTGAGCAGAAGGCCTCCTCCTACACCCCTCCCCCCCCACTACCCCCTCCCGAGCCTCGTGAGGAGGAGGGCAACTGTGAGGTCAGTGCCACTCGCTCATTGGTCCAATAAACGAGAGGGCGGGGTTCTTTGGAACAAGGGGCGGAGCCTGGCCTAGTGCTGAAGGCGGTGAAGTCATGGAGGGGGCGGGGCCAGGTGAACTGCTGCTGGTTGTCATGGCAACGGTGGTGGGGGGCAGGGCCCTGTGAATGAGGACGAGGATGGGGCTCCCCAGTAGCTGCAGAAGCCCCACCTTCCCCTGGTCCAGACCGGATGCCAGAGAGACGGCTTTCCCGGAGAATGCCGCAGAGAGGTGGCCCTCAGGGCCCAGCGACCAGTAAGTACTGTGTTTGCCTGACAATAAGACATCCTCCCAGAGAAGACATACTTACAGGTTCCCTTCCGAGTGACCAAGGAGGCGGCCCCCGAAAATAAGCCCTCCCCCGCCTGCCCCCTAGGCCACACATGAGAGTTTCGGTCCACTGTTTCTGAAAGAAATGAAGGCACAAGAAATTCACCAGGAAATTCAGGAATTGGATTGCGATGATAATGTTCAAAAGATGTGGACATGATTGTCCTTGAATAAATGAGTAAATTCTTCACACTGTAGGGTTCTCAGTTTGTCAGATTTGTGTTGACACCTACCGTACCACCGGCATGTACACACGTAATAAATTTCCTTAATTTTCACCTAACAGTAAATGTGTACCGTCTACTTCTTCGTGGAAAAATACCACAACCCCTGAACATAAGACCGGGCGCATCTTTATTTATTTATTTTTTTTTTTAAGGTAGAAAGACAAAATGTATTATTTCAAACACTGGAAAAACATTAAAAGACAAGTGTCCATTATATAACCAAGAACGTTAAGTACTTGGAAACTGCAAATCTTCTAAAATGTGGTAGGCACTTTCAGAGAGCTAAAGATTGCAACTTATCCTACCATATTTCCTTTCTAATGCCCGCAATATTTGACATGATGAAAACTTCCAAGAACACTCAACCAACTAATTATTCAGTCAAAGTCACCATGTCAGGGTTCAATTTAAGTGCACAAGTGAGTTTTGGGCAAGATGTTCCTGCCACATGGAGCTTCCAGTTGAATTTCAGAAATGTTAACAAAAGTATCTTCCTTTTTTGCCTGTGAATGTTTGAGTATTGCTGTATTGTTGGCTTATATCCACTACAGATACTGGTTCTAGGCCAGCCCAAGGGTCTTCAAGCTTTGCTGGTTTGAAATAACTTTCCAACTCATTAGACGTTCTTTTTTCTCTACCACGCCCTGATCCGAAAGGTGTAGGCGTCCTTGGAGAACCCTGGGGGTGGGCCTGCAGCCCCGGGGAGTGGCCGAATTGCTGCTGGGACCCCGCGGGGGACCTGGCGTGGGCGCCGGGGTACCGCCAAGGAAGGGGGGGGGGTGACGGAGACCTGAACCGGCCCCAGGTGAAGCCGCGGCCGCGCCGCGCTGCGGGGAGGGCCTGCTCCCCTTGGGCCTGCCCCGGGACCCGTAGGACAGCGCGCGCGGTGCGGGCTCCGGGACCGGTCCCGAGGGGAGGGCGTCGGCGGTCGGAAGTTCTGGCGACTCATGTCTCCCGAGCGCATCTTTTGGAGCAAAAATTAATATAAGACAATATCTTGTTTTCTGGGAAACAGGGTAGCAAAGTTTGGGCGGGTCAGTGCCCCCAGAGTGGAAAGTGATTTGGGCGGACTTGACGCAGCTCTCTCCCGGATGTCAAAGCCCACAGACAGGGCCTTGGGGCTGGCAGGATATTCAGTAGCGAGATGCCCCGTGGTGGGGGCGGTGGGGGCCTCCGAGGCTCATGGAGGCCCTTGGCTGTCCGCAAGGGGGGGCTGGCCTCCCCGTTCTTGTGTGCTTGTGGACCTGGGCCCCGGGTGGCAGGCAACCTGTGAGCAGAAGGCCTCCTCCTACACCCCTCCCCCCCCACTACCCCCTCCCGAGCCTCGTGAGGAGGAGGACAACTGTGAGGTCAGTGCCACTCGCTCATTGGTCCAATAAACGAGAGGGCGGGGTTCTTTGGAACAAGGGGCGGAGCCTGGCCTAGTGCTGAAGGCGGTGAAGTCATGGAGGAGGCGGGGCCAGGTGAACTGCTGCTGGTTGTCATGGCAACGGTGGTTGGGGGCAGGGCCCTGTGAATGAGGACGAGGATGGGGCTCCCCAGTAGCTGCAGAAGCCCCACCTTCCCCTGGTCCAGACCGGATGCCAGAGAGACGGGCTTTCCCGGAGAATGCCGCAGAGAGGTGGCCCTCAGGGCCCAGCGACCAGTAAGTACTGTGTTTGCCTGACAATAAGACATCCTCCCAGAGAAGACATACTTACAGGTTCCCTTCCGAGTGACCAAGGAGGCGGCCCCCGAAAATAAGCCCTCCCCCGCCTGCCCCCTAGGCCACACATGAGAGTTTCGGTCCACTGTCTCTGAAAGAAATGAAGGCACAAGAAATTCACCAGGAAATTCAGGAATTGGATTGCGATGATAATGTTCAAAAGATGTGGACATGATTGTCCTTGAATAAATGAGTAAATTCTTCACACTGTAGGGTTCTCAGTTTGTCAGATTTGTGTTGACACCTACCGTACCACCGGCATGTACACACGTAATAAATTTCCTTAATTTTCACCTAACAGTAAATGTGTACCGTCTACTTCTTCGTGGAAAAATACCACAACCCCTGAACATAAGACCGGGCGCATCTTTATTTATTTATTTATTTTTTTAAGGTAGAAAGACAAAATGTATTATTTCAAACACTGGAAAAACATTAAAAGACAAGTGTCCATTATATAACCAAGAACGTTAAGTACTTGGAAACTGCAAATCTTCTAAAATGTGGTAGGCACTTTCAGAGAGCTAAAGATTGCAACTTATCCTACCATATTTCCTTTCTAATGCCCGCAATATTTGACATGATGAAAACTTCCAAGAACACTCAACCAACTAATTATTCAGTCAAAGTCACCATGTCAGGGTTCAATTTAAGTGCACAAGTGAGTTTTGGGCAAGATGTTCCTGACACATGAAGCTTCCAGTTGAATTTCAGAAATGTTAACAAAAGTATCTTCCTTTTTTGCCTGTGAATGTTTGAGTATTGCTGTATTGTTGGCTTATATCCACTACAGATACTGGTTCTAGGCCAGCCCAAGGGTCTTCAAGCTTTGCTGGTTTGAAATAACTTTCCAACTCATTAGACGTTCTTTTTTCTCTACCACGCCCTGATCCAAAAGGTGTAGGCATCCTTGGAGAACCCTGGGGGTGGGCCTGCAGCCCCGGGGAGTGGCCGAATTGCTGCTGGGACCCCGCGGGGGACCTGGCGTGGGCGCCGGGGTACCGCCAAGGAAGGGGGGGGGGTGACGGAGACCTGAACCGGCCCCAGGGGAAGCCGCGGCCGCGCCGCGCTGCGGGGAGGGCCTGCTCCCCTTGGGCCTGCCCCGGGACCCGTAGGACAGCGCGCGGTGCGGGCTCCGGGACCCGTCCCGAGGGGAGGGCGTCGGCGGTCGGAAGTTCTGGCGACTCATGTCTCCCGAGCGCATCTTTTGGAGCAAAAATTAATATAAGACAATATCTTGTTTTCTGGGAAACAGGGTAGCAAAGTTTGGGCGGGTCAGTGCCCCCAGAGTGGAAAGGGATTTGGGCGGACTTGACGCAGCTCTCTCCCGGATGTCAAAGCCCACAGACAGGGCCTTGGGGGTGGCAGGATATTCAGTAGCGAGATGCCCCGTGGTGGGGGCGGTGGGGGCCTCCGAGGCTCATGGAGGCCCTTGGCTGTCCACAAAGGGGGGGGCTGGCCTCCCCGTTCTTGTGTGCTTGTGGACCTGGGCCCCGGGTGGCAGGCAACCTGTGAGCAGAAGGCCTCCTCCTACACCCCTCCCCCCCCAACCCCCTCCCGGGCCTCGTGAGGAGGAGGGCAACTGTGAGGTCAGTGCCACTCGCTCATTGGTCCAATAAACGAGAGGGCGGGGTTCTTTGGAACAAGGGGCGGAGCCTGGCCTAGTGCTGAAGGCGGTGAAGTCATGGAGGGGGCGGGGCCAGGTGAACTGCTGCTGGTTGTCATGGCAACGGTGGTGGGGGGCAGGGCCCTGTGAATGAGGACGAGGATGGGGCTCCTCAGTAGCTGCAGAAGCCCCACCTTCCCCTGGTCCAGACCGGATGCCAGAGAGACGGGCTTTCCCGGAGAATGCCGCAGAAAGGTGGCCCTCAGGGCCCAGCGACCAGTAAGTACTGTGTTTGCCTGACAATAAGACATCCTCCCAGAGAAGACATACTTACAGGTTCCCTTCCGAGTGACCAAGGAGGCGGCCCCCGAAAATAAGCCCTCCCCCGCCTGCCCCCTAGGCCACACATGAGAGTTTCGGTCCACTGTTTCTGAAAGAAATGAAGGCACAAGAAATTCACCAGGAAATTCAGGAATTGGATTGCGATGATAATGTTCAAAAGATGTGGACATGATTGTCCTTGAATAAATGAGTAAATTCTTCACACTGTAGGGTTCTCAGTTTGTCAGATTTGTGTTGACACCTACCGTACCACCGGCATGTACACACGTAATAAATTTCCTTAATTTTCACCTAACAGTAAATGTGTACCGTCTACTTCTTCGTGGAAAAATACCACAACCCCAGAACATAAGACCGAGCGCATCTTTTTATTTTTTTTTTTTAAGGTAGAAAGACAAAATGTATTATTGTAAACCCTGGAAAAACATTAAAAGACAAATGTCCATTATATAACCAAGAATGTGAAGTACTTGGAAACTGCAAATCTTCTAAAATGTGGTAGGCACTTTCAGAGAGCTAAAGATTGCAACTTATCCTACCATATTTCCTTTCTAATGCCCGCAATATTTGACATGATGAAAACTTCCAAGAACACTCAACCAACTAATTATTCAGTCAAAGTCACCATGTCAGGGTTCAATTTAAGTGCACAAGTGAGTTTTGGGCAAGATGTTCCTGACACATGAAGCTTCCAGTTGAATTTCAGAAATGTTAACAAAAGTATCTTCCTTTTTTGCCTGTGAATGTTTGAGTATTGCTGTATTGTTGGCTTATATCCACTACAGATACTGGTTCTAGGCCAGCCCAAGGGTCTTCAAGCTTTGCTGGTTTGAAATAACTTTCCAACTCATTAGACGTTCTTTTTTCTCTACCACGCCCTGATCCGAAAGGTGTAGGCGTCCTTGGAGAACCCTGGGGGTGGGCCTGCAGCCCCGGGGAGTGGCCGAATTGCTGCTGGGACCCCGCGGGGGACCTGGCGTGGGCGCCGGGGTACCGCCAAGGAAGGGGGGGGGGGTGACGGAGACCTGAACCGGCCCCAGGTGAAGCCGCGGCCGCGCCGCGCTGCGGGGAGGGCCTGCTCCCCTTGGGCCTGCCCCGGGACCCGTAGGACAGCGCGCGCGGTGCGGGCTCCGGGACCGGTCCCGAGGGGTGGGCGTCGGCGGTCGGAAGTTCTGGCGACTCATGTCTCCCGAGCGCATCTTTTGGAGCAAAAATTAATATAAGACAATATCTTGTTTTCTGGGAAACAGGGTAGCAAAGTTTGGGCGGGTCAGTGCCCCCAGAGTGGAAAGTGATTTGGGCGGACTTGACGCAGCTCTCTCCCGGATGTCAAAGCCCACAGACAGGGCCTTGGGGCTGGCAGGATATTCAGTAGCGAGATGCCCCGTGGTGGGGGCGGTGGGGGCCTCCGAGGCTCATGGAGGCCCTTGGCTGTCCGCAAGGGGGGGCTGGCCTCCCCGTTCTTGTGTGCTTGTGGACCTGGGCCCCGGGTGGCAGGCAACCTGTGAGCAGAAGGCCTCCTCCTACACCCCTCCCCCCCCACTACCCCCTCCCGAGCCTCGTGAGGAGGAGGACAACTGTGAGGTCAGTGCCACTCGCTCATTGGTCCAATAAACGAGAGGGCGGGGTTCTTTGGAACAAGGGGCGGAGCCTGGCCTAGTGCTGAAGGCGGTGAAGTCATGGAGGGGGCGGGGCCAGGTGAACTGCTGCTGGTTGTCATGGCAACGGTGGTGGGGGGCAGGGCCCTGTGAATGAGGACGAGGATGGGGCTCCCCAGTAGCTGCAGAAGCCCCACCTTCCCCTGGTCCAGACCGGATGCCAGAGAGACGGCTTTCCCGGAGAATGCCGCAGAGAGGTGGCCCTCAGGGCCCAGCGACCAGTAAGTACTGTGTTTGCCTGACAATAAGACATCCTCCCAGAGAAGACATACTTACAGGTTCCCTTCCGAGTGACCAAGGAGGCGGCCCCCGAAAATAAGCCCTCCCCCGCCTGCCCCCTAGGCCACACATGAGAGTTTCGGTCCACTGTTTCTGAAAGAAATGAAGGCACAAGAAATTCACCAGGAAATTCAGGAATTGGATTGCGATGATAATGTTCAAAAGATGTGGACATGATTGTCCTTGAATAAATGAGTAAATTCTTCACACTGTAGGGTTCTCAGTTTGTCAGATTTGTGTTGACACCTACCGTACCACCGGCATGTACACACGTAATAAATTTCCTTAATTTTCACCTAACAGTAAATGTGTACCGTCTACTTCTTCGTGGAAAAATACCACAACCCCTGAACATAAGACCGGGCGCATCTTTATTTATTTATTTATTTTTTTAAGGTAGAAAGACAAAATGTATTATTTCAAACACTGGAAAAACATTAAAAGACAAGTGTCCATTATATAACCAAGAACGTTAAGTACTTGGAAACTGCAAATCTTCTAAAATGTGGTAGGCACTTTCAGAGAGCTAAAGATTGCAACTTATCCTACCATATTTCCTTTCTAATGCCCGCAATATTTGACATGATGAAAACTTCCAAGAACACTCAACCAACTAATTATTCAGTCAAAGTCACCATGTCAGGGTTCAATTTAAGTGCACAAGTGAGTTTTGGGCAAGATGTTCCTGACACATGAAGCTTCCAGTTGAATTTCAGAAATGTTAACAAAAGTATCTTCCTTTTTTGCCTGTGAATGTTTGAGTATTGCTGTATTGTTGGCTTATATCCACTACAGATACTGGTTCTAGGCCAGCCCAAGGGTCTTCAAGCTTTGCTGGTTTGAAATAACTTTCCAACTCATTAGACGTTCTTTTTTCTCTACCACGCCCTGATCCGAAAGGTGTAGGCGTCCTTGGAGAACCCTGGGGGTGGGCCTGCAGCCCCGGGGAGTGGCCGAATTGCTGCTGGGACCCCGCGGGGGACCTGGCGTGGGCGCCGGGGTACCGCCAAGGAAGGGGGGGGGGTGACGGAGACCTGAACCGGCCCCAGGTGAAGCCGCGGCCGCGCCGCGCTGCGGGGAGGGCCTGCTCCCCTTGGGCCTGCCCCGGGACCCGTAGGACAGCGCGCGCGGTGCGGGCTCCGGGACCGGTCCCGAGGGGAGGGCGTCGGCGGTCGGAAGTTCTGGCGACTCATGTCTCCCGAGCGCATCTTTTGGAGCAAAAATTAATATAAGACAATATCTTGTTTTCTGGGAAACAGGGTAGCAAAGTTTGGGCGGGTCAGTGCCCCCAGAGTGGAAAGTGATTTGGGCGGACTTGACGCAGCTCTCTCCCGGATGTCAAAGCCCACAGACAGGGCCTTGGGGCTGGCAGGATATTCAGTAGCGAGATGCCCCGTGGTGGGGGCGGTGGGGGCCTCCGAGGCTCATGGAGGCCCTTGGCTGTCCGCAAGGGGGGGCTGGCCTCCCCGTTCTTGTGTGCTTGTGGACCTGGGCCCCGGGTGGCAGGCAACCTGTGAGCAGAAGGCCTCCTCCTACACCCCTCCCCCCCCACTACCCCCTCCCGAGCCTCGTGAGGAGGAGGACAACTGTGAGGTCAGTGCCACTCGCTCATTGGTCCAATAAACGAGAGGGCGGGGTTCTTTGGAACAAGGGGCGGAGCCTGGCCTAGTGCTGAAGGCGGTGAAGTCATGGAGGGGGCGGGGCCAGGTGAACTGCTGCTGGTTGTCATGGCAACGGTGGTGGGGGGCAGGGCCCTGTGAATGAGGACGAGGATGGGGCTCCCCAGTAGCTGCAGAAGCCCCACCTTCCCCTGGTCCAGACCGGATGCCAGAGAGACGGCTTTCCCGGAGAATGCCGCAGAGAGGTGGCCCTCAGGGCCCAGCGACCAGTAAGTACTGTGTTTGCCTGACAATAAGACATCCTCCCAGAGAAGACATACTTACAGGTTCCCTTCCGAGTGACCAAGGAGGCGGCCCCCGAAAATAAGCCCTCCCCCGCCTGCCCCCTAGGCCACACATGAGAGTTTCGGTCCACTGTTTCTGAAAGAAATGAAGGCACAAGAAATTCACCAGGAAATTCAGGAATTGGATTGCGATGATAATGTTCAAAAGATGTGGACATGATTGTCCTTGAATAAATGAGTAAATTCTTCACACTGTAGGGTTCTCAGTTTGTCAGATTTGTGTTGACACCTACCGTACCACCGGCATGTACACACGTAATAAATTTCCTTAATTTTCACCTAACAGTAAATGTGTACCGTCTACTTCTTCGTGGAAAAATACCACAACCCCTGAACATAAGACCGGGCGCATCTTTATTTATTTATTTATTTTTTTAAGGTAGAAAGACAAAATGTATTATTTCAAACACTGGAAAAACATTAAAAGACAAGTGTCCATTATATAACCAAGAACGTTAAGTACTTGGAAACTGCAAATCTTCTAAAATGTGGTAGGCACTTTCAGAGAGCTAAAGATTGCAACTTATCCTACCATATTTCCTTTCTAATGCCCGCAATATTTGACATGATGAAAACTTCCAAGAACACTCAACCAACTAATTATTCAGTCAAAGTCACCATGTCAGGGTTCAATTTAAGTGCACAAGTGAGTTTTGGGCAAGATGTTCCTGACACATGAAGCTTCCAGTTGAATTTCAGAAATGTTAACAAAAGTATCTTCCTTTTTTGCCTGTGAATGTTTGAGTATTGCTGTATTGTTGGCTTATATCCACTACAGATACTGGTTCTAGGCCAGCCCAAGGGTCTTCAAGCTTTGCTGGTTTGAAATAACTTTCCAACTCATTAGACGTTCTTTTTTCTCTACCACGCCCTGATCCGAAAGGTGTAGGCGTCCTTGGAGAACCCTGGGGGTGGGCCTGCAGCCCCGGGGAGTGGCCGAATTGCTGCTGGGACCCCGCGGGGGACCTGGCGTGGGCGCCGGGGTACCGCCAAGGAAGGGGGGGGGGGGTGACGGAGACCTGAACCGGCCCCAGGGGAAGCCGCGGCCGCGCCGCGCTGCGGGGAGGGCCTGCTCCCCTTGGGCCTGCCCCGGGACCCGTAGGACAGCGCGCGCGGTGCGGGCTCCGGGACCCGTCCCGAGGGGAGGGCGTCGGCGGTCGGAAGTTCTGGCGACTCATGTCTCCCGAGCGCATCTTTTGGAGCAAAAATTAATATAAGACAATATCTTGTTTTCTGGGAAACAGGGTAGCAAAGTTTGGGCGGGTCAGTGCCCCCAGAGTGGAAAGTGATTTGGGCGGACTTGACGCAGCTCTCTCCCGGATGTCAAAGCCCACAGACAGGGCCTTGGGGCTGGCAGGATATTCAGTAGCGAGATGCCCCGTGGTGGGGGCGGTGGGGGCCTCCGAGGCTCATGGAGGCCCTTGGCTGTCCGCAAGGGGGGGCTGGCCTCCCCGTTCTTGTGTGCTTGTGGACCTGGGCCCCGGGTGGCAGGCAACCTGTGAGCAGAAGGCCTCCTCCTACACCCCTCCCCCCCCACTACCCCCTCCCGAGCCTCGTGAGGAGGAGGACAACTGTGAGGTCAGTGCCACTCGCTCATTGGTCCAATAAACGAGAGGGCGGGGTTCTTTGGAACAAGGGGCGGAGCCTGGCCTAGTGCTGAAGGCGGTGAAGTCATGGAGGGGGCGGGGCCAGGTGAACTGCTGCTGGTTGTCATGGCAACGGTGGTGGGGGGCAGGGCCCTGTGAATGAGGACGAGGATGGGGCTCCCCAGTAGCTGCAGAAGCCCCACCTTCCCCTGGTCCAGACCGGATGCCAGAGAGACGGGCTTTCCCGGAGAATGCCGCAGAGAGGTGGCCCTCAGGGCCCAGCGACCAGTAAGTACTGTGTTTGCCTGACAATAAGACATCCTCCCAGAGAAGACATACTTACAGGTTCCCTTCCGAGTGACCAAGGAGGCGGCCCCCGAAAATAAGCCCTCCCCCGCCTGCCCCCTAGGCCACACATGAGAGTTTCGGTCCACTGTTTCTGAAAGAAATGAAGGCACAAGAAATTCACCAGGAAATTCAGGAATTGGATTGCGATGATAATGTTCAAAAGATGTGGACATGATTGTCCTTGAATAAATGAGTAAATTCTTCACACTGTAGGGTTCTCAGTTTGTCAGATTTGTGTTGACACCTACCGTACCACCGGCATGTACACACGGAATAAATTTCCTTAATTTTCACCTAACAGTAAATGTGTACCGTCTACTTCTTCGTGGAAAAATACCACAACCCCAGAACATAAGACCGAGCGCATCTTTTTATTTTTTTTTTTTAAGGTAGAAAGACAAAATGTATTATTGTAAACCCTGGAAAAACATTAAAAGACAAATGTCCATTATATAACCAAGAATGTGAAGTACTTGGAAACTGCAAATCTTCTAAAATGTGGTAGGCACTTTCAGAGAGCTAAAGATTGCAACTTATCCTACCATATTTCCTTTCTAATGCCCGCAATATTTGACATGATGAAAACTTCCAAGAACACTCAACCAACTAATTATTCAGTCAAAGTCACCATGTCAGGGTTCAATTTAAGTGCACAAGTGAGTTTTGGGCAAGATGTTCCTGACACATGAAGCTTCCAGTTGAATTTCAGAAATGTTAACAAAAGTATCTTCCTTTTTTGCCTGTGAATGTTTGAGTATTGCTGTATTGTTGGCTTATATCCACTACAGATACTGGTTCTAGGCCAGCCCAAGGGTCTTCAAGCTTTGCTGGTTTGAAATAACTTTCCAACTCATTAGACGTTCTTTTTTCTCTACCACGCCCTGATCCGAAAGGTGTAGGCGTCCTTGGAGAACCCTGGGGGTGGGCCTGCAGCCCCGGGGAGTGGCCGAATTGCTGCTGGGACCCCGCGGGGGACCTGGCGTGGGCGCCGGGGTACCGCCAAGGAAGGGGGGGGGGGTGACGGAGACCTGAACCGGCCCCAGGTGAAGCCGCGGCCGCGCCGCGCTGCGGGGAGGGCCTGCTCCCCTTGGGCCTGCCCCGGGACCCGTAGGACAGCGCGCGCGGTGCGGGCTCCGGGACCGGTCCCGAGGGGAGGGCGTCGGCGGTCGGAAGTTCTGGCGACTCATGTCTCCCGAGCGCATCTTTTGGAGCAAAAATTAATATAAGACAATATCTTGTTTTCTGGGAAACAGGGTAGCAAAGTTTGGGCGGGTCAGTGCCCCCAGAGTGGAAAGTGATTTGGGCGGACTTGACGCAGCTCTCTCCCGGATGTCAAAGCCCACAGACAGGGCCTTGGGGCTGGCAGGATATTCAGTAGCGAGATGCCCCGTGGTGGGGGCGGTGGGGGCCTCCGAGGCTCATGGAGGCCCTTGGCTGTCCGCAAGGGGGGGCTGGCCTCCCCGTTCTTGTGTGCTTGTGGACCTGGGCCCCGGGTGGCAGGCAACCTGTGAGCAGAAGGCCTCCTCCTACACCCCTCCCCCCCCACTACCCCCTCCCGAGCCTCGTGAGGAGGAGGACAACTGTGAGGTCAGTGCCACTCGCTCATTGGTCCAATAAACGAGAGGGCGGGGTTCTTTGGAACAAGGGGCGGAGCCTGGCCTAGTGCTGAAGGCGGTGAAGTCATGGAGGGGGCGGGGCCAGGTGAACTGCTGCTGGTTGTCATGGCAACGGTGGTGGGGGGCAGGGCCCTGTGAATGAGGACGAGGATGGGGCTCCCCAGTAGCTGCAGAAGCCCCACCTTCCCCTGGTCCAGACCGGATGCCAGAGAGACGGCTTTCCCGGAGAATGCCGCAGAGAGGTGGCCCTCAGGGCCCAGCGACCAGTAAGTACTGTGTTTGCCTGACAATAAGACATCCTCCCAGAGAAGACATACTTACAGGTTCCCTTCCGAGTGACCAAGGAGGCGGCCCCCGAAAATAAGCCCTCCCCCGCCTGCCCCCTAGGCCACACATGAGAGTTTCGGTCCACTGTTTCTGAAAGAAATGAAGGCACAAGAAATTCACCAGGAAATTCAGGAATTGGATTGCGATGATAATGTTCAAAAGATGTGGACATGATTGTCCTTGAATAAATGAGTAAATTCTTCACACTGTAGGGTTCTCAGTTTGTCAGATTTGTGTTGACACCTACCGTACCACCGGCATGTACACACGTAATAAATTTCCTTAATTTTCACCTAACAGTAAATGTGTACCGTCTACTTCTTCGTGGAAAAATACCACAACCCCTGAACATAAGACCGGGCGCATCTTTATTTATTTATTTATTTTTTTAAGGTAGAAAGACAAAATGTATTATTTCAAACACTGGAAAAACATTAAAAGACAAGTGTCCATTATATAACCAAGAACGTTAAGTACTTGGAAACTGCAAATCTTCTAAAATGTGGTAGGCACTTTCAGAGAGCTAAAGATTGCAACTTATCCTACCATATTTCCTTTCTAATGCCCGCAATATTTGACATGATGAAAACTTCCAAGAACACTCAACCAACTAATTATTCAGTCAAAGTCACCATGTCAGGGTTCAATTTAAGTGCACAAGTGAGTTTTGGGCAAGATGTTCCTGACACATGAAGCTTCCAGTTGAATTTCAGAAATGTTAACAAAAGTATCTTCCTTTTTTGCCTGTGAATGTTTGAGTATTGCTGTATTGTTGGCTTATATCCACTACAGATACTGGTTCTAGGCCAGCCCAAGGGTCTTCAAGCTTTGCTGGTTTGAAATAACTTTCCAACTCATTAGACGTTCTTTTTTCTCTACCACGCCCTGATCCGAAAGGTGTAGGCGTCCTTGGAGAACCCTGGGGGTGGGCCTGCAGCCCCGGGGAGTGGCCGAATTGCTGCTGGGACCCCGCGGGGGACCTGGCGTGGGCGCCGGGGTACCGCCAAGGAAGGGGGGGGGGTGACGGAGACCTGAACCGGCCCCAGGTGAAGCCGCGGCCGCGCCGCGCTGCGGGGAGGGCCTGCTCCCCTTGGGCCTGCCCCGGGACCCGTAGGACAGCGCGCGCGGTGCGGGCTCCGGGACCGGTCCCGAGGGGAGGGCGTCGGCGGTCGGAAGTTCTGGCGACTCATGTCTCCCGAGCGCATCTTTTGGAGCAAAAATTAATATAAGACAATATCTTGTTTTCTGGGAAACAGGGTAGCAAAGTTTGGGCGGGTCAGTGCCCCCAGAGTGGAAAGTGATTTGGGCGGACTTGACGCAGCTCTCTCCCGGATGTCAAAGCCCACAGACAGGGCCTTGGGGCTGGCAGGATATTCAGTAGCGAGATGCCCCGTGGTGGGGGCGGTGGGGGCCTCCGAGGCTCATGGAGGCCCTTGGCTGTCCGCAAGGGGGGGCTGGCCTCCCCGTTCTTGTGTGCTTGTGGACCTGGGCCCCGGGTGGCAGGCAACCTGTGAGCAGAAGGCCTCCTCCTACACCCCTCCCCCCCCACTACCCCCTCCCGAGCCTCGTGAGGAGGAGGACAACTGTGAGGTCAGTGCCACTCGCTCATTGGTCCAATAAACGAGAGGGCGGGGTTCTTTGGAACAAGGGGCGGAGCCTGGCCTAGTGCTGAAGGCGGTGAAGTCATGGAGGGGGCGGGGCCAGGTGAACTGCTGCTGGTTGTCATGGCAACGGTGGTGGGGGGCAGGGCCCTGTGAATGAGGACGAGGATGGGGCTCCCCAGTAGCTGCAGAAGCCCCACCTTCCCCTGGTCCAGACCGGATGCCAGAGAGACGGGCTTTCCCGGAGAATGCCGCAGAGAGGTGGCCCTCAGGGCCCAGCGACCAGTAAGTACTGTGTTTGCCTGACAATAAGACATCCTCCCAGAGAAGACATACTTACAGGTT
This sequence comes from Pipistrellus hanaki, assembly GCF_964339955.1. Lineage (NCBI taxonomy): Eukaryota > Metazoa > Chordata > Mammalia > Chiroptera > Vespertilionidae > Pipistrellus > Pipistrellus hanaki. The sequence goes on along the minus strand of NW_028182287.1, from coordinate 94,157 downwards.
CCCTTCCGAGTGACCAAGGAGGCGGCCCCCGAAAATAAGCCCTCCCCCGCCTGCCCCCTAGGCCACACATGAGAGTTTCGGTCCACTGTTTCTGAAAGAAATGAAGGCACAAGAAATTCACCAGGAAATTCAGGAATTGGATTGCGATGATAATGTTCAAAAGATGTGGACATGATTGTCCTTGAATAAATGAGTAAATTCTTCACACTGTAGGGTTCTCAGTTTGTCAGATTTGTGTTGACACCTACCGTACCACCGGCATGTACACACGGAATAAATTTCCTTAATTTTCACCTAACAGTAAATGTGTACCGTCTACTTCTTCGTGGAAAAATACCACAACCCCAGAACATAAGACCGAGCGCATCTTTTTATTTTTTTTTTTTAAGGTAGAAAGACAAAATGTATTATTGTAAACCCTGGAAAAACATTAAAAGACAAATGTCCATTATATAACCAAGAATGTGAAGTACTTGGAAACTGCAAATCTTCTAAAATGTGGTAGGCACTTTCAGAGAGCTAAAGATTGCAACTTATCCTACCATATTTCCTTTCTAATGCCCGCAATATTTGACATGATGAAAACTTCCAAGAACACTCAACCAACTAATTATTCAGTCAAAGTCACCATGTCAGGGTTCAATTTAAGTGCACAAGTGAGTTTTGGGCAAGATGTTCCTGACACATGAAGCTTCCAGTTGAATTTCAGAAATGTTAACAAAAGTATCTTCCTTTTTTGCCTGTGAATGTTTGAGTATTGCTGTATTGTTGGCTTATATCCACTACAGATACTGGTTCTAGGCCAGCCCAAGGGTCTTCAAGCTTTGCTGGTTTGAAATAACTTTCCAACTCATTAGACGTTCTTTTTTCTCTACCACGCCCTGATCCGAAAGGTGTAGGCGTCCTTGGAGAACCCTGGGGGTGGGCCTGCAGCCCCGGGGAGTGGCCGAATTGCTGCTGGGACCCCGCGGGGGACCTGGCGTGGGCGCCGGGGTACCGCCAAGGAAGGGGGGGGGGGTGACGGAGACCTGAACCGGCCCCAGGTGAAGCCGCGGCCGCGCCGCGCTGCGGGGAGGGCCTGCTCCCCTTGGGCCTGCCCCGGGACCCGTAGGACAGCGCGCGCGGTGCGGGCTCCGGGACCGGTCCCGAGGGGAGGGCGTCGGCGGTCGGAAGTTCTGGCGACTCATGTCTCCCGAGCGCATCTTTTGGAGCAAAAATTAATATAAGACAATATCTTGTTTTCTGGGAAACAGGGTAGCAAAGTTTGGGCGGGTCAGTGCCCCCAGAGTGGAAAGTGATTTGGGCGGACTTGACGCAGCTCTCTCCCGGATGTCAAAGCCCACAGACAGGGCCTTGGGGCTGGCAGGATATTCAGTAGCGAGATGCCCCGTGGTGGGGGCGGTGGGGGCCTCCGAGGCTCATGGAGGCCCTTGGCTGTCCGCAAGGGGGGGCTGGCCTCCCCGTTCTTGTGTGCTTGTGGACCTGGGCCCCGGGTGGCAGGCAACCTGTGAGCAGAAGGCCTCCTCCTACACCCCTCCCCCCCCACTACCCCCTCCCGAGCCTCGTGAGGAGGAGGACAACTGTGAGGTCAGTGCCACTCGCTCATTGGTCCAATAAACGAGAGGGCGGGGTTCTTTGGAACAAGGGGCGGAGCCTGGCCTAGTGCTGAAGGCGGTGAAGTCATGGAGGGGGCGGGGCCAGGTGAACTGCTGCTGGTTGTCATGGCAACGGTGGTGGGGGGCAGGGCCCTGTGAATGAGGACGAGGATGGGGCTCCCCAGTAGCTGCAGAAGCCCCACCTTCCCCTGGTCCAGACCGGATGCCAGAGAGACGGCTTTCCCGGAGAATGCCGCAGAGAGGTGGCCCTCAGGGCCCAGCGACCAGTAAGTACTGTGTTTGCCTGACAATAAGACATCCTCCCAGAGAAGACATACTTACAGGTTCCCTTCCGAGTGACCAAGGAGGCGGCCCCCGAAAATAAGCCCTCCCCCGCCTGCCCCCTAGGCCACACATGAGAGTTTCGGTCCACTGTTTCTGAAAGAAATGAAGGCACAAGAAATTCACCAGGAAATTCAGGAATTGGATTGCGATGATAATGTTCAAAAGATGTGGACATGATTGTCCTTGAATAAATGAGTAAATTCTTCACACTGTAGGGTTCTCAGTTTGTCAGATTTGTGTTGACACCTACCGTACCACCGGCATGTACACACGTAATAAATTTCCTTAATTTTCACCTAACAGTAAATGTGTACCGTCTACTTCTTCGTGGAAAAATACCACAACCCCTGAACATAAGACCGGGCGCATCTTTATTTATTTATTTATTTTTTTAAGGTAGAAAGACAAAATGTATTATTTCAAACACTGGAAAAACATTAAAAGACAAGTGTCCATTATATAACCAAGAACGTTAAGTACTTGGAAACTGCAAATCTTCTAAAATGTGGTAGGCACTTTCAGAGAGCTAAAGATTGCAACTTATCCTACCATATTTCCTTTCTAATGCCCGCAATATTTGACATGATGAAAACTTCCAAGAACACTCAACCAACTAATTATTCAGTCAAAGTCACCATGTCAGGGTTCAATTTAAGTGCACAAGTGAGTTTTGGGCAAGATGTTCCTGACACATGAAGCTTCCAGTTGAATTTCAGAAATGTTAACAAAAGTATCTTCCTTTTTTGCCTGTGAATGTTTGAGTATTGCTGTATTGTTGGCTTATATCCACTACAGATACTGGTTCTAGGCCAGCCCAAGGGTCTTCAAGCTTTGCTGGTTTGAAATAACTTTCCAACTCATTAGACGTTCTTTTTTCTCTACCACGCCCTGATCCGAAAGGTGTAGGCGTCCTTGGAGAACCCTGGGGGTGGGCCTGCAGCCCCGGGGAGTGGCCGAATTGCTGCTGGGACCCCGCGGGGGACCTGGCGTGGGCGCCGGGGTACCGCCAAGGAAGGGGGGGGGGTGACGGAGACCTGAACCGGCCCCAGGTGAAGCCGCGGCCGCGCCGCGCTGCGGGGAGGGCCTGCTCCCCTTGGGCCTGCCCCGGGACCCGTAGGACAGCGCGCGCGGTGCGGGCTCCGGGACCGGTCCCGAGGGGAGGGCGTCGGCGGTCGGAAGTTCTGGCGACTCATGTCTCCCGAGCGCATCTTTTGGAGCAAAAATTAATATAAGACAATATCTTGTTTTCTGGGAAACAGGGTAGCAAAGTTTGGGCGGGTCAGTGCCCCCAGAGTGGAAAGTGATTTGGGCGGACTTGACGCAGCTCTCTCCCGGATGTCAAAGCCCACAGACAGGGCCTTGGGGCTGGCAGGATATTCAGTAGCGAGATGCCCCGTGGTGGGGGCGGTGGGGGCCTCCGAGGCTCATGGAGGCCCTTGGCTGTCCGCAAGGGGGGGCTGGCCTCCCCGTTCTTGTGTGCTTGTGGACCTGGGCCCCGGGTGGCAGGCAACCTGTGAGCAGAAGGCCTCCTCCTACACCCCTCCCCCCCCACTACCCCCTCCCGAGCCTCGTGAGGAGGAGGACAACTGTGAGGTCAGTGCCACTCGCTCATTGGTCCAATAAACGAGAGGGCGGGGTTCTTTGGAACAAGGGGCGGAGCCTGGCCTAGTGCTGAAGGCGGTGAAGTCATGGAGGGGGCGGGGCCAGGTGAACTGCTGCTGGTTGTCATGGCAACGGTGGTGGGGGGCAGGGCCCTGTGAATGAGGACGAGGATGGGGCTCCCCAGTAGCTGCAGAAGCCCCACCTTCCCCTGGTCCAGACCGGATGCCAGAGAGACGGCTTTCCCGGAGAATGCCGCAGAGAGGTGGCCCTCAGGGCCCAGCGACCAGTAAGTACTGTGTTTGCCTGACAATAAGACATCCTCCCAGAGAAGACATACTTACAGGTTCCCTTCCGAGTGACCAAGGAGGCGGCCCCCGAAAATAAGCCCTCCCCCGCCTGCCCCCTAGGCCACACATGAGAGTTTCGGTCCACTGTTTCTGAAAGAAATGAAGGCACAAGAAATTCACCAGGAAATTCAGGAATTGGATTGCGATGATAATGTTCAAAAGATGTGGACATGATTGTCCTTGAATAAATGAGTAAATTCTTCACACTGTAGGGTTCTCAGTTTGTCAGATTTGTGTTGACACCTACCGTACCACCGGCATGTACACACGTAATAAATTTCCTTAATTTTCACCTAACAGTAAATGTGTACCGTCTACTTCTTCGTGGAAAAATACCACAACCCCTGAACATAAGACCGGGCGCATCTTTATTTATTTATTTATTTTTTTAAGGTAGAAAGACAAAATGTATTATTTCAAACACTGGAAAAACATTAAAAGACAAGTGTCCATTATATAACCAAGAACGTTAAGTACTTGGAAACTGCAAATCTTCTAAAATGTGGTAGGCACTTTCAGAGAGCTAAAGATTGCAACTTATCCTACCATATTTCCTTTCTAATGCCCGCAATATTTGACATGATGAAAACTTCCAAGAACACTCAACCAACTAATTATTCAGTCAAAGTCACCATGTCAGGGTTCAATTTAAGTGCACAAGTGAGTTTTGGGCAAGATGTTCCTGACACATGAAGCTTCCAGTTGAATTTCAGAAATGTTAACAAAAGTATCTTCCTTTTTTGCCTGTGAATGTTTGAGTATTGCTGTATTGTTGGCTTATATCCACTACAGATACTGGTTCTAGGCCAGCCCAAGGGTCTTCAAGCTTTGCTGGTTTGAAATAACTTTCCAACTCATTAGACGTTCTTTTTTCTCTACCACGCCCTGATCCGAAAGGTGTAGGCGTCCTTGGAGAACCCTGGGGGTGGGCCTGCAGCCCCGGGGAGTGGCCGAATTGCTGCTGGGACCCCGCGGGGGACCTGGCGTGGGCGCCGGGGTACCGCCAAGGAAGGGGGGGGGGGTGACGGAGACCTGAACCGGCCCCAGGGGAAGCCGCGGCCGCGCCGCGCTGCGGGGAGGGCCTGCTCCCCTTGGGCCTGCCCCGGGACCCGTAGGACAGCGCGCGCGGTGCGGGCTCCGGGACCCGTCCCGAGGGGAGGGCGTCGGCGGTCGGAAGTTCTGGCGACTCATGTCTCCCGAGCGCATCTTTTGGAGCAAAAATTAATATAAGACAATATCTTGTTTTCTGGGAAACAGGGTAGCAAAGTTTGGGCGGGTCAGTGCCCCCAGAGTGGAAAGTGATTTGGGCGGACTTGACGCAGCTCTCTCCCGGATGTCAAAGCCCACAGACAGGGCCTTGGGGCTGGCAGGATATTCAGTAGCGAGATGCCCCGTGGTGGGGGCGGTGGGGGCCTCCGAGGCTCATGGAGGCCCTTGGCTGTCCGCAAGGGGGGGCTGGCCTCCCCGTTCTTGTGTGCTTGTGGACCTGGGCCCCGGGTGGCAGGCAACCTGTGAGCAGAAGGCCTCCTCCTACACCCCTCCCCCCCCACTACCCCCTCCCGAGCCTCGTGAGGAGGAGGACAACTGTGAGGTCAGTGCCACTCGCTCATTGGTCCAATAAACGAGAGGGCGGGGTTCTTTGGAACAAGGGGCGGAGCCTGGCCTAGTGCTGAAGGCGGTGAAGTCATGGAGGGGGCGGGGCCAGGTGAACTGCTGCTGGTTGTCATGGCAACGGTGGTGGGGGGCAGGGCCCTGTGAATGAGGACGAGGATGGGGCTCCCCAGTAGCTGCAGAAGCCCCACCTTCCCCTGGTCCAGACCGGATGCCAGAGAGACGGGCTTTCCCGGAGAATGCCGCAGAGAGGTGGCCCTCAGGGCCCAGCGACCAGTAAGTACTGTGTTTGCCTGACAATAAGACATCCTCCCAGAGAAGACATACTTACAGGTTCCCTTCCGAGTGACCAAGGAGGCGGCCCCCGAAAATAAGCCCTCCCCCGCCTGCCCCCTAGGCCACACATGAGAGTTTCGGTCCACTGTTTCTGAAAGAAATGAAGGCACAAGAAATTCACCAGGAAATTCAGGAATTGGATTGCGATGATAATGTTCAAAAGATGTGGACATGATTGTCCTTGAATAAATGAGTAAATTCTTCACACTGTAGGGTTCTCAGTTTGTCAGATTTGTGTTGACACCTACCGTACCACCGGCATGTACACACGGAATAAATTTCCTTAATTTTCACCTAACAGTAAATGTGTACCGTCTACTTCTTCGTGGAAAAATACCACAACCCCAGAACATAAGACCGAGCGCATCTTTTTATTTTTTTTTTTTAAGGTAGAAAGACAAAATGTATTATTGTAAACCCTGGAAAAACATTAAAAGACAAATGTCCATTATATAACCAAGAATGTGAAGTACTTGGAAACTGCAAATCTTCTAAAATGTGGTAGGCACTTTCAGAGAGCTAAAGATTGCAACTTATCCTACCATATTTCCTTTCTAATGCCCGCAATATTTGACATGATGAAAACTTCCAAGAACACTCAACCAACTAATTATTCAGTCAAAGTCACCATGTCAGGGTTCAATTTAAGTGCACAAGTGAGTTTTGGGCAAGATGTTCCTGACACATGAAGCTTCCAGTTGAATTTCAGAAATGTTAACAAAAGTATCTTCCTTTTTTGCCTGTGAATGTTTGAGTATTGCTGTATTGTTGGCTTATATCCACTACAGATACTGGTTCTAGGCCAGCCCAAGGGTCTTCAAGCTTTGCTGGTTTGAAATAACTTTCCAACTCATTAGACGTTCTTTTTTCTCTACCACGCCCTGATCCGAAAGGTGTAGGCGTCCTTGGAGAACCCTGGGGGTGGGCCTGCAGCCCCGGGGAGTGGCCGAATTGCTGCTGGGACCCCGCGGGGGACCTGGCGTGGGCGCCGGGGTACCGCCAAGGAAGGGGGGGGGGGTGACGGAGACCTGAACCGGCCCCAGGTGAAGCCGCGGCCGCGCCGCGCTGCGGGGAGGGCCTGCTCCCCTTGGGCCTGCCCCGGGACCCGTAGGACAGCGCGCGCGGTGCGGGCTCCGGGACCGGTCCCGAGGGGAGGGCGTCGGCGGTCGGAAGTTCTGGCGACTCATGTCTCCCGAGCGCATCTTTTGGAGCAAAAATTAATATAAGACAATATCTTGTTTTCTGGGAAACAGGGTAGCAAAGTTTGGGCGGGTCAGTGCCCCCAGAGTGGAAAGTGATTTGGGCGGACTTGACGCAGCTCTCTCCCGGATGTCAAAGCCCACAGACAGGGCCTTGGGGCTGGCAGGATATTCAGTAGCGAGATGCCCCGTGGTGGGGGCGGTGGGGGCCTCCGAGGCTCATGGAGGCCCTTGGCTGTCCGCAAGGGGGGGCTGGCCTCCCCGTTCTTGTGTGCTTGTGGACCTGGGCCCCGGGTGGCAGGCAACCTGTGAGCAGAAGGCCTCCTCCTACACCCCTCCCCCCCCACTACCCCCTCCCGAGCCTCGTGAGGAGGAGGACAACTGTGAGGTCAGTGCCACTCGCTCATTGGTCCAATAAACGAGAGGGCGGGGTTCTTTGGAACAAGGGGCGGAGCCTGGCCTAGTGCTGAAGGCGGTGAAGTCATGGAGGGGGCGGGGCCAGGTGAACTGCTGCTGGTTGTCATGGCAACGGTGGTGGGGGGCAGGGCCCTGTGAATGAGGACGAGGATGGGGCTCCCCAGTAGCTGCAGAAGCCCCACCTTCCCCTGGTCCAGACCGGATGCCAGAGAGACGGCTTTCCCGGAGAATGCCGCAGAAAGGTGGCCCTCAGGGCCCAGCGACCAGTAAGTACTGTGTTTGCCTGACAATAAGACATCCTCCCAGAGAAGACATACTTACAGGTTCCCTTCCGAGTGACCAAGGAGGCGGCCCCCGAAAATAAGCCCTCCCCCGCCTGCCCCCTAGGCCACACATGAGAGTTTCGGTCCACTGTTTCTGAAAGAAATGAAGGCACAAGAAATTCACCAGGAAATTCAGGAATTGGATTGCGATGATAATGTTCAAAAGATGTGGACATGATTGTCCTTGAATAAATGAGTAAATTCTTCACACTGTAGGGTTCTCAGTTTGTCAGATTTGTGTTGACACCTACCGTACCACCGGCATGTACACACGTAATAAATTTCCTTAATTTTCACCTAACAGTAAATGTGTACCGTCTACTTCTTCGTGGAAAAATACCACAACCCCTGAACATAAGACCGGGCGCATCTTTATTTATTTATTTATTTTTTTAAGGTAGAAAGACAAAATGTATTATTTCAAACACTGGAAAAACATTAAAAGACAAGTGTCCATTATATAACCAAGAACGTTAAGTACTTGGAAACTGCAAATCTTCTAAAATGTGGTAGGCACTTTCAGAGAGCTAAAGATTGCAACTTATCCTACCATATTTCCTTTCTAATGCCCGCAATATTTGACATGATGAAAACTTCCAAGAACACTCAACCAACTAATTATTCAGTCAAAGTCACCATGTCAGGGTTCAATTTAAGTGCACAAGTGAGTTTTGGGCAAGATGTTCCTGACACATGAAGCTTCCAGTTGAATTTCAGAAATGTTAACAAAAGTATCTTCCTTTTTTGCCTGTGAATGTTTGAGTATTGCTGTATTGTTGGCTTATATCCACTACAGATACTGGTTCTAGGCCAGCCCAAGGGTCTTCAAGCTTTGCTGGTTTGAAATAACTTTCCAACTCATTAGACGTTCTTTTTTCTCTACCACGCCCTGATCCGAAAGGTGTAGGCGTCCTTGGAGAACCCTGGGGGTGGGCCTGCAGCCCCGGGGAGTGGCCGAATTGCTGCTGGGACCCCGCGGGGGACCTGGCGTGGGCGCCGGGGTACCGCCAAGGAAGGGGGGGGGGGTGACGGAGACCTGAACCGGCCCCAGGGGAAGCCGCGGCCGCGCCGCGCTGCGGGGAGGGCCTGCTCCCCTTGGGCCTGCCCCGGGACCCGTAGGACAGCGCGCGCGGTGCGGGCTCCGGGACCCGTCCCGAGGGGAGGGCGTCGGCGGTCGGAAGTTCTGGCGACTCATGTCTCCCGAGCGCATCTTTTGGAGCAAAAATTAATATAAGACAATATCTTGTTTTCTGGGAAACAGGGTAGCAAAGTTTGGGCGGGTCAGTGCCCCCAGAGTGGAAAGTGATTTGGGCGGACTTGACGCAGCTCTCTCCCGGATGTCAAAGCCCACAGACAGGGCCTTGGGGCTGGCAGGATATTCAGTAGCGAGATGCCCCGTGGTGGGGGCGGTGGGGGCCTCCGAGGCTCATGGAGGCCCTTGGCTGTCCGCAAGGGGGGGCTGGCCTCCCCGTTCTTGTGTGCTTGTGGACCTGGGCCCCGGGTGGCAGGCAACCTGTGAGCAGAAGGCCTCCTCCTACACCCCTCCCCCCCCACTACCCCCTCCCGAGCCTCGTGAGGAGGAGGACAACTGTGAGGTCAGTGCCACTCGCTCATTGGTCCAATAAACGAGAGGGCGGGGTTCTTTGGAACAAGGGGCGGAGCCTGGCCTAGTGCTGAAGGCGGTGAAGTCATGGAGGGGGCGGGGCCAGGTGAACTGCTGCTGGTTGTCATGGCAACGGTGGTGGGGGGCAGGGCCCTGTGAATGAGGACGAGGATGGGGCTCCCCAGTAGCTGCAGAAGCCCCACCTTCCCCTGGTCCAGACCGGATGCCAGAGAGACGGGCTTTCCCGGAGAATGCCGCAGAGAGGTGGCCCTCAGGGCCCAGCGACCAGTAAGTACTGTGTTTGCCTGACAATAAGACATCCTCCCAGAGAAGACATACTTACAGGTTCCCTTCCGAGTGACCAAGGAGGCGGCCCCCGAAAATAAGCCCTCCCCCGCCTGCCCCCTAGGCCACACATGAGAGTTTCGGTCCACTGTTTCTGAAAGAAATGAAGGCACAAGAAATTCACCAGGAAATTCAGGAATTGGATTGCGATGATAATGTTCAAAAGATGTGGACATGATTGTCCTTGAATAAATGAGTAAATTCTTCACACTGTAGGGTTCTCAGTTTGTCAGATTTGTGTTGACACCTACCGTACCACCGGCATGTACACACGGAATAAATTTCCTTAATTTTCACCTAACAGTAAATGTGTACCGTCTACTTCTTCGTGGAAAAATACCACAACCCCAGAACATAAGACCGAGCGCATCTTTTTATTTTTTTTTTTTAAGGTAGAAAGACAAAATGTATTATTGTAAACCCTGGAAAAACATTAAAAGACAAATGTCCATTATATAACCAAGAATGTGAAGTACTTGGAAACTGCAAATCTTCTAAAATGTGGTAGGCACTTTCAGAGAGCTAAAGATTGCAACTTATCCTACCATATTTCCTTTCTAATGCCGGCAATATTTGACATGATGAAAACTTCCAAGAACACTCAACCAACTAATTATTCAGTCAAAGTCACCATGTCAGGGTTCAATTTAAGTGCACAAGTGAGTTTTGTGCAAGATGTTCCTGACACATGGAGCTTCCAGTTGAATTTCAGAAATGTTAACAAAAGTATCTTCCTTTTTTGCCTGTGAATGTTTGAGTATTGCTGTATTGTTGGCTTCTATCCACTACAGATACTGGTTCTAGGCCAGCCCAAGGGTCTTCAAGCTTTGCTGGTTTGAAATAACTTTCCAACTCATTAGACGTTATTTTTTCTCTACCACGCCCTGATCCGAAAGGTGTAGGCGTCCTTGGAGAGCCCTGGGGGTGGGCCTGCAGCCCCAGGGAGTGGCCGAATTGCTGCTGGGACCCCGCGGGGGACCTGGCGTGGGCGTCGGGGTACCGCCAAGGGGGGGGGGGGACGGATACTGAACCGGCCCTAGGGGAAGCCGCGGCCGCGCCGCGCTGCGGGGAGGGCCTGCTCCCCTTGGGCCTGCCCCGGGACCCGTAGGACAGCGCGCGGTGTGGGCTCCGGGACCCGTCCCGAGGGGAGGGCGTCGGCGGTCCGAAGTTCTGGCGACTCATGGCTCCCGAGCGCATCTTTTGGAGCAAAAATTAATATAAGACAATATCTTGTTTTCTGGGAAACAGGGTAGCAAAGTTTGGGCGGGTCAGTGTCCCCAGAGTGGAAAGGGATTTGGACGGACTTGACGCAGCTCTCTCCCGGATGTCAAAGCCCACAGACAGGGCCTTGGGGCTGGCAGGATATTCAGTAGCGAGATGCCCCGTGGTGGGGGCGGTGGGGGCCTCCGAGGCTCATGGAGGCCCTTGGCTGTCCGCAAGGGGGGGCTGGCCTCCCCGTTCTTGTGTGCTTGTGGACCTGGGCCCCGGGTGGCAGGCAACCTGTGAGCAGAAGGCCTCCTCCTACACCCCTCCCCCCCCACTACCCCCTCCCGGGCCTCGTGAGGAGGAGGGCAACTGTGAGGTCAGTGCCACTCGCTCATTGGTCCAATAAATGAGAGGGCGGGGTTCTTTGGAACAAGGGGCGGAGCCTGGCCTAGTGCTGAAGGCGGTGAAGTCATGGAGGCGGAGGGGCCAGGTGAACTGCTGCTGGTTGTCATGGCAACGGTGGTGGGGGGCAGGGCCCTGTGAATGAGGACGAGGATGGGGCTCCCCAGTAGCTGCAGAAGCCCCACCTTCCCCTGGTCCAGACCGGATGCCAGAGAGACGGGCTTTCCCGGAGAATGCCGCAGAGAGGTGGCCCTCAGGGCCCAGCGACCAGTAAGTACTGTGTTTGCCTGACAATAAGACATCCTCCCAGAGAAGACATACTTACAGGTTCCCTTCCGAGTGACCAAGGAGGCGGCCCCCGAAAATAAGCCCTCCCCCGCCTGCCCCCTAGGCCACACATGAGAGTTTCGGTCCACTGTTTCTGAAAGAAATGTAGGCACAAGAAATTCACCGGGAAATTCGGGAATTGGATTGCTATGACAATGTTCAAAAGATGTGGACATGATTGTCCTTGAAAAAATGAGTAAATTCTTCGTACTGTAGGGTTCTCAGTTTGTCAGATCTGTGTTGACAGCTACCATACCGCCATCATGTACACACTTGTGAAAGAAAAAAGCCACATGCTGACCTGACAAGCTCAGTGAAGGCCTGCAAGGCAGTCTTGCAAACCCAGAGACCTAAGATAACCACAAAAGATGGTTTGAAAATTAAATATCGAACAGGTTATAGTAGGTAGTCATGTTCCAGATATTTTCCCAGACAAAGATCAACTTTGATCTTTCTACTGAGCCCATTTGCCTTTTTGCCTCTAAGATAACATATCTGTGAGATGTCTGGGTAACTTGTTACTTCCCTTTTTCTGGAGCCCCTGGGGAACAACCAAATGTGGTGGGCGCCAGGACAGATGCCTCAAATTCCTTCTTTATCATGTTAATTGTTCCCCCACTCACCTGAGTATACATCCATCATTTTACTTTTTATTCAATCCCAGGAGTTTCCCACCGCTTTGCTTTCTCCTGCCTCCTTACTCCATCACCAATGAATTTCATGTAACTCACCTATGTCCCTCCTTTGCTTTTGGTGTATAAATAGAGAAATGTAACCTGCCATTCTTCGGAGCATTATCTCAATCCATTGAGATTTTGCTTCCCAGCAATTGTCGACAGTTTTGGCTCAAATAAACTCATTAAAAAATTCTTTACAGGTTTCAATGGTTTTTTTCCTTAACACAAGGCTATATCCCAAGAATACATAACTGATTTTGAAGCATCCATCTTGTATGAAAACTGCTGTTTGAAATTTTAACCCCGCTATTTGGCTCCTGTAAATTAAATCTTCCCCAGACAAGGTTATCAGTGCTGGTGCCAGGCCAGGCCTCTGGTTGAGGTCTCAAGTTCCCAGTACATACGGGCTCTTTAAAAACTTACAAAAGGGGGACTGAAACACTCCATATTTGTGAGACAAAGAAGGTAAAATCATATAAATAGGGAAAATTCTTGCATGTTGGGGCCCAGAATTTGAGATATATTTTCCTCTGGACCAGCGCGTAAGAAATGTAACTCTCTGATATGGCTTTATTTTTCTTCTGTTTTCTGTAACAATTTTTCAAAGACACTTTTGTTTAACAAAGAAGATACCTTTTCCCTGTCTAACATGAGGATATCCTTATTTACTTACCTTTGGTTCAGTAAGGATAACATGAAGCCTGTGTTCAGACTTGTCAGCAGCAAGCACTGCAGGGTGTTAGCCATCGGACAGTTAATGAGGAACAGTGTCTATGAAAAGAAGAAAAGTAAATCACTAAGAGTTACAGAACTACTTTCTAACTCCAGAGTTCACCCAACAAATGCAGTTTCTAAATACAGAGCGACATCACCATTAGGTGCAGTGAAAATGGCTGTGCCAATCCAATGGCTCTCCTGACTTCCGGTGTGAATGTCTGTGGTGATGATATAGACCATCTGACCAATTTCTGAGTTGTCCAAAACAGCACATGGATTGTCTACATGACTTATAGCCAAGACTCAGATTCAGTACAAATAGCTTCAGGGTATGAGTATATGTTTGTGTCAATAATCTCAAGCCAGAGTGAAAAAAAATGGAAAAAGTTCATCGTAGAAAGCTGGCAAATCTGATCATCAAGGTTCCCTGGGTTGGTCAGAGCTGGGAAAGAGGTAACAAGGGGCCAAGCTGCATGGGTTTCCTGGCTCCCATGGACCTGTGGGCGGCAACGGCACCAGCCTCTGGCTGTCCATCAGGGCATCAGAGGGACAAACATTCAGGGTGAGGGGCTGCCATCACCCTGGGGATGGATGGAGATTTGTCCCACAGGATTTCCTGAGTAACAAGAACAAATCTTAAATACGGTCCACCAGGTTACCATGCAACCTGAGCTGTCCTTTATGACCTGGGTGTGATGTCACTCACAGAATCATTAAGGGACGTGCATGGGAAGACTACATCTATTAGTGTGGGCCATACCTGATCAAACCTGGGCTGATCAAAGCAGTTATATGAGGTGATGCCTTGTGCCCTCCTGTCAAACAAGGAATCCCTTTGTTTATCTAGAACTGTTATTCATAGTTAGATCACTGTAGCCTGTGACATTGAAGCAGTCACTGCCTGATCTACTGATAGACGTGTATGATATTGGTGAGCAATGTTATTTTCTTTTGGAATAATATGAGTAAGTTTCTCTGCACTTTCCTTTTCCTCACTAATATCAGGGTGAGCTTCTGTTCAGACTGCATTGTAGTAGGTGCGCTGTAGGGTCTTAGTCATCAGAGAGTTAGTCAGGAATTGTGCCTATAAAAAGATAAATCATTTATTCAGTGTTAAAAAAAAAAACACAAGTTCTAATCCAGATTTTGCTCAAGACACTTAGTAAATATTGGGCTATAGCATCACTAAATGGAGGAGTGGGGGCTGTTATTTTCCATGTCTGTGGTGATAACACAGACATTCTGAAATATTTCTGAGTGCTCTGGAACAGTGGACATAGCAACCAATTGTTTGCTTGTTCTGCCATTCTATTTACCTTATAAGATAGCCTTTTACTATATAGGATACTAGAGGCCCAGTGTACAATGGGGATTTTGAGTTCTCTTTCCACGTCTGTGGTGTTAACACAGACATTCTGAAATATTCCTGAGTGCTCCAGAACAGTGTACATGATTTGTATCCAAGACACCTGATACAGCATGAAGAGATCAATTTTGTCACAGGTTTCAAACCAGATGTGAGAGAAATTGGAATGGATCATGGTTGTGTTATAAACCACATAGGAGGAAGTAGAATAACTCAGGATTTATCAGGGAACAGTAAAATGTGCAAGAGGAAACAAACAAGGTTAGCAAAGACAGTGAGCTCTTCTGTGACAATTACTGCCTCGACTAAACTCAAATCCCAGTAGGACACTAAAGGTGAGGGGAGAGTTTAACCTCTGAGGTGGTGTGCTACTCTCTGTGACATGTAAGTGCCCATTCTCCCTCATTTTAATTTACGAAGAAGCAGTTCAAAGTTTAGGGAGGTGTTAATGTTGGAGTCGATTGGTGATGTGAGCCCTATTGCACTCTGGGAGTGCCCACATGGCATACCTTTCACCAATGCATGGGGAATTGTAGTGATGACTGAAAATAGCACATATGAAGAGCTGCATGAAGACTCTTCAATGAAAACCAGACCTTGGGAACTGCACCCTCTCAATGTGACGGGAGACATTGGATCCCCTAGTGGCAGGGGCACTGGGCCTTGTCTAATCAGTCATTGAACTCCGGGTGGATCTGATGAGCCTAAAATACAGCAAATCCAAGCAGAATCTAGTGATTCTGACTGGCCCTGATGTACAGTGTTGGCTGAAGAGTCATGTGTTCCTAGATGTGGGTATAGGAAGCCCACTACATTGTTGCTCCATCTAGTGAAACAGAGATGTCCCCATGAGTCTAAGGTCCCAGCAGGCTGGGTCCTATGACTAATTCTCTGAGATTCAAGGGGAGCCTTATTGACTAATATAGGTCTATTACATGAAAATCAAATTTTATTGTTCACAAGAAAAGATCTATTCTAGTAGAGCCACAGGTACTTATTTACATAGAGTCAATGACTGATCTCCAATAATGAGAGGCTTGGAGTTTCTGCAGAAACCATAAGCCATTGAGTCTCTGGTTGTTACAGAAATAGCTTGCCAACCTCTGACCTAGGATTCCCTTTATAATCATTGAATAGTTGGTTAAGAATTTTACAGAAGTCTTTTCCCCTTAGGACAAAAATTTCCATGCTTATTACTCACTAATGGCCTGGTGTACAAATTCATGCACATTGAAAGTAAATTAAGTAGAAAAAAATATTTTAATATTGCTATTAGCTCTCTCTCTATAATAGACATCTGAACCAAATTCATTGTTGACAATGACAGATGGAAACACGTGTGCGATTGGTGCCAGTGAGAGCTGTAAACATATCGCACATGCATGAGTCAACTTAGCCTTTTATATATATACTAGGGGCCCAGTGCATGAATTTGTGCACCTTGAAAGGAACTGTGGATTATGAGGTTGTGGTAGGCACAGGGATGGATCTTGGCCCATCCTCCAAACCCCTACCCAGCCCCTCCACCATAGCCCCTGTCTTCTGTCTGCCAGCAGCCCGGCTCCCACGCGCTGATGGTGCTGGCCCTGCTTGTACCACCTCAAGGCACTTTCTATAAAAGATGTGTTCAGCCCTAGCCAATTTGTTTCATTGGATAGAGGTTCGGCTTGCAGACCTAAGAGACCAGGTTTGATTCCAGTCAAGGACACAGGCTGGATTTGCAGACTCGAGCGCTAGTAGGGGGCATGCAGGAGGTAGCCGATCCATGCTTTTCTTTCATCATGGATGTTTCTACCTTTCTCTCACTCCCCCTTCCTATCTGAAATCAAATATATGTCACAGACCTTCAGTTTACTCAGAAAGTCACTCGAAGGTAATTTTGTGTATATATACACAGACACAGAGAGAGATGTTCAAAGCATATTTCCAGCTCTCTCTGGAACAGTGACTGTTATCCCTGCAACGTTCTGTTGAGGGAGATAAAGTGACTCCGGCAGGAAGTGCCAAGTACTGGCAGCTGCTTTACTCTGTGGCTCCACCAGAGAAATGACTGAAGTCCTTTGCACTTGGAATGAATTGAGAACTTTCTACCTCTAGCAGAAGTCACTCGAAGACAATCTTGATGTCTACTTGCTGAAACCCACAACCTACGGAGGCACCACCAGAGGTTCCCGCCCCCACATGCTTGTCTTCGGGCAGACACAGAAAGGCTGCGGCTTTCTCAGGGCACCGACTCCTATTAAAAATCAATACATTTACCAGGTTTCTACGTCCAGCACTGCGAGTCCCGCAGAAGGAGGGCTGCCAGCTGGACTGGGCACCGGCGCACTGTTGAATGGAGAAGAGACCACCCAAGAGGCAGAGACCCCTACCCGGGAAACAACTCCATCTAGCCAATTGCGGAGTCAAATAACAAATTTTATTACAGATTCGAATCTGGGCTGCCACCGCCAGGATGGAGCAGGCAGAGACAGCAGCCAGCAGTTACAAATCCAGCTTTTTATATACATTTCAAACAAGGGGGTGGAGGTCCACGGGGCTGGAGCTGACTGGTTTCTATATTGCTTAACCTTGGGGTTGTATGTATGGGCCAGATGGCCTAATCTCCCTTCTTGGTTCGTTCTGTTCTTTTAGCCTTGACTAACCCAGACTGTTGATTTGGCCTTCAGGTCCAGGAGGGGGAGGGAGGAGTAACTTTCTACCCTCCAGGCTAGGTCAGTAATTTCCCACTCCTCAGCAAGTAATCAAAGGCCGAAGTCAGATAGCAAAGCTAAAATTCAAACAGCAGTTTTTACCAAAGTATGGTTGCCACCATATTTCACGCACCAGGGTCCGTGCAGCCGCGTCAGCTTCTGCAGCCCAGGCCGTTCCCAGAAGGGACACTGCACACGGCTTTCTATGAAGTAACTTCTTCGTCTTCAAGCGGCCCAGGACTTCCGCCTTCAAGGGAAAATACAAAGACTGCTCCTCCCAAAACACCTCAAGTCCTCCTCTCGCCACTCCACTGCAGTCAGGTTTCTCCAGCCCCCGCCCCGCCCAGGGGTCCCTCCTGCCAGTTCCGGAAGGTCCCTGAGTCTCGGCCCCCTCGGTGTGTCTCCGGGGGGGAGGACAACCTGCTGAAAATGGGGGTCCGCTCCCAGGGCCTGACCCACTCCCTGCACTGTGCCCAGATTCAGGGGCCGGCGGCCGAAGTTTGGGGTCGACTACCGGTCCCACTAACTGCACTGTGTGGAAACGGGGGGCACCAGGATAAAGTTCTGAGGATCAGGCAGACTCCACCGCCCCGCGCCCTCCCCCACCCAGGGCCGCAACTCACCCAGCAGGGACCCCCGCGGCGACCTCTCAGCGCCTTTCTCTCTCCCCCACGTGCACCGCCTCGGGGCTCCCCGCCCGCCCCGGGAGGCAGGGCCACACCCACGCCCTGATTGGCCAGTGAAGTGGGAGCTGGGCCCCACGTCCTGATTGGCCAGTGAAGGGCGAGCCGGGCTCCACGCCCTGATTGGCCAGTGAAGGCGGGCCGGGCTCCAGCCCTGATTGGCCAGTGGAGGGCGAGCTGGGGCGAGCCGGGCTCCAGCCCTGATTGGCCAGTGGAGGGTGAGCTGGGGCGAGCTGGGCTCCGGTAGCGGAAGCATCTGCCTTCAGCCACTCCCAGTGCGAACTCTGCTGGAGATTCGGGTGGATGCCGGCTACCGCCCCTCCCCGCCCCGCGCCGGAACCCGAACAAAAGCTGCATGTGGTATGTACTTGCATGCATTCACGTGATATTCTCTTGGCGTTTACTTGCTGAAATCCACAACCTATGGAGGCGCCACCAAAGTTTCCCGCCCCCACATGCTTGTCTTTGGGCAGAAACAGATTTTTCCTCAAGTTTTCAGGGGTCGAGTTTACCGTTCATTGCCCGAATGGCCGGCTTCGGGGCTTAGTCCCTAGGAGTTTGAAATACTTCCTCTCTGAGCTGAAAATCATAGATATTGGGTGGGGTGTGGAGGTTGGGGGGCCACAAAAGAGAATTTTAAAAAGAGGAGGGTGGCCCTAACTAGCTTGGCTCAGTGCAGAGGGTCGGCCTGCGGACAGAAGGGTTCCAGGTTCGATTCCAGTACTTTGGTTGTGAGCACATCTCCGGCTAAAAAAATGGTTTCGTTCGGTTCTGCTCAAGGGCATGTGCTTTGGTTGTGGGCGCATCTCCAGTGGGGAGTGTGCAGGAGGCAGCTGATGGATGTTTCTCTCTCATCAATGTTTCTACCACTCTATCCCTCTCCCTTTCTCTCTGTAAAAAAATCAATAAGATATATTTTTTAAAAAAGAGGAGATTCGGCGGGAGGCCAGAGAAGAAATCTATGAGGAAGAAAAGACTTGATATATTAAGTTGTCTACTTGAAAAAAATCTTATGCGTTTTTGTTTGTTTTGTTTAGTTTCATACAAAGATTCCTATTTACTTATATCGGATGTATTAATTTCTTATTTTGTTTAAAAACTCCTATTGCCTCCTGACCGGTTTGGCTCAGTGGATTGAGCTTTGGTCTGCAGATTGAAGGTTCCATTCTATGTATCCTGGTTACTGGCACGCCCCCAGTAGGGGGCGTGCAGGAGGCGGCTGATTGATGTTTCTCTCTTATTGATGTTTCTGATTATCTATCCCTCTCTCTTCTTCTCTCTTTAAGAAAAAAAGAAAGAAAGAAAGAAAATAGAAAGAACAACCCTCCCCAAAAACAATTAAATATATTTTTAAAAAATAAAAATAAAACCGTGTTGTTTATGAACCTGTGTCTCTGCCTCCTTTAGGATTTAAACCAGGGCTTCCTTCAAAAATGTTTTTGTTATGTACTCCCTTTTTTTTTTTTCCAGGAGTGGAGGGGGGGGGCAGTGTTGTCCCAAAGTGTAGAACAGCATTTGATACCACTTGGATTTCACGTCTAAGTAGCTGTAAACTATGTAAAATTGTTTGCGAGCACTTCAAAATCCTTTGGATTTTCCAAGGATCCAAGATCCTTTGAATTTTCTGGTCAATGGGCTGGCCTGGCCTGGCCCGCATACCCCCGTGTCCTGTCCTGCAAGGCTTTCTTGCTGAAACACTTCCAAGCGAAGCATTCTTCACCTTTGTTTAAAAAATAAAATAAAAAAGAAAGAAAGAGAAAATGACGACTGCACATGGGACTTGTTTTTGCACATCAAGCAGTGTAAGAAACCGGGAAGCCAGCCGAGAGGCAGAGGAATCTGTAGGAACGGGCCTCCCTCATCTCTCCTTTAGCCTCCCTGCCTATTTAGTAGCTTTCCCCACAATTGCCTCTCCCCCTTCAATCCAGTGTGAAAAATCGTGGATGTTTTGCCCCTCTCTGGCTCTTCCACGGTTTCCTTAGGAGGGCTCTCTGGGCCACATGAGAAACTTCAGGGAAAGAAACCCCCCCCCACGACCCCCCCCCCCGCCCCATCCCCTCTTCTCTCTCCTGTGTGTCAGATGAAATTTTCTGGCCTGCCCGCTCCTGCCCACTCCACAAACCCTAAGAAGGTGGAGGTAAGATTCTGGCCTCGGTGACATTTTCTTTTCTGGCATCATAGAACGCTAGCAGTGATTTCCAAGTGTTGTCCCAAGTGTTGTCAAACACTGTTCTACACTGTTTCCTGATCTAGATCAGTGATTTTGAAGTGCTCGAAAACAATTTTACCTAGTTTCCAGACACTTAGACGTGAATTTCACGTGGTGTCAAATGCTGTTCTACAGTGTGCTGCTCCAGAGCAGTGATTTCCAAGTGTTTTCAAACACTATCAGTCTGTTTTGTGCCATTTAGGAGTGAATTCTGAGTGTTTTCCAACACTGTTCTACAGTGTACTGCTCTTTAGCCATGACTCCCAAATGTTGTCAAACATTGTTCTACACTGATTCCTGATGGTTTTTTTTTTTTTTTTTTAAATATTTTCATTGATTTCAGAGAGGAAAGGGGGAGAGAGAGGAGAGAGAGAGAGAGAGAGAGAGAGAGAGAGAGAGAGAAAGTTGTTGTTGTTGTTCTAGTTGTTTATCATTATTTGGTAGCCTTTAAAAAAATAAATATGTTGCCCTAACCAGCTTGGCTCAGTGAATAGAGCATTGGGCTGCAGACTGAAGGGTCCCAGGTTCTATTCCAGTACTTTTGTTATGGGCACATCCTGGGCTACTGCAAAAATGTTTTTGTTATGTCCTCCTTGGAGTGAGGGAGGGAAGGGGAGGGAGGGAGGGAGGGAGAGAGAGAGAGAGAGAGAGAGAGAGAGAAAGTCCGGAGAAGTATTTCACTTTCCAGTGGCCTGGCCCACCCCTGTGTTCCGGCCATCCCCCGAAAAAGATTTTCCTTATATGTAAACATATATATGTACATATTTATCTTAAAACCTTTGTATAATATATATCAAAGTATGTGTCCTTGCTTTATATTTATGTATATGTGGATATATATGTGGATATATATATATAAAAATAAAAGCATAATATGTTAATTAGACCAGATGTCCTTCTAGACAACCTTCTGGATGAAACTGGGGTTGCAAGGGAAGCCCAGATCCCAGATACTAGAGGGAAGCAAGCTCATGCCAGCAGCTGGGAGAAGGAAGGCCTATTCTTGCACAAATTTCGTGCATCAGGCCTTTAAATATATATATATATATTCAGCAGAGTTTTATGTAGAAGCATTTCTTTAAGTTGATTAATATTATAAGTATAACAATTTTATATAACTTGTGTTTTTCTCTCAAAAACATGACTCTGAGATCTTTTAATGTGCTTACATGTGCGTGTACGTCATCCTTTTGTAGACCGGGGCCGCCGCCGCTGCCACCACCACCACCGCTGCCGCTGCCGCCACCACAGGCGAAGCCATGGAGGGTGGCTCGCGTGCCGCTCCTTCGGTGCCTGTCGGGTTCTCCGGAGATCGGACCTCCGGGGCTATTGAAGGTGTGAGTGGCCGCCGCCGCTGGGGACCTGTCGACCAGCACTCGCTGTCGCCCCTCCGCGCGGAACGCCAGGGCCGGGGCCGGGGCCGCCGCTGTGGCGGGCGTAGCCGGAGAGGCTGTCCTGACCCATGCCTTGTGTGGGCATTTGCTCCTGCGGGGTCCGTTCATCAGAGGAGCTTTCCGAGAAGTTTTTCAAAGTCCGGATTCGGAGGCACGTTTGACCGTTCCATGCCCTCGCTGGCGAGATGGTGAGGGAGGCCGTGGACGGCCCGGCCCACTCCCTCTTGCTGCCGCCTGATCCGAAGCACGCTCTTGACTACGGGCTTCGAGGGTCGACCAGATAGCCCCGTTTCTTTCTCTTGCCCCCCCCACCCCCCACCCTCCCCCCGGCCGCCCTTCTTAAGTGGCGATGGGGTCCCGTGGGGCCTCCTGTGGCCGTGATTCCCTTCCCTGAGGCCGGCGTGATATGTAGACAGACGCCCATGCCTCCGGGCGCATCCGTGCTCTGCCTGAAGTTGGCATTTTGTGCCACGAGATTAGTGTGGACACCATGTCCCTGGGTGCCTGAGAAAGAGGAAAGAGGAAAAGAAGGGCTTGGGTGGCGAGGCTAAAAGCGGCCAGGCCCGTTCCGAGCGGCTGTCTGCGCCTCATTTTCCCTTCTCCTCGGTGCTCGTTGGCCCCGCGCCTGATCGATGTGGTGACGTCGCGCTCTCCCGGGCCGGGCCTCAGCCACGCCTGACGAGGGCCGGACATTCCTTGGCGAATGGGACCGCTCTTCTCGCTCTGCCCACGGGCCCCTCGCTCTTACCCTCCTGCCCGATGGCGGTGTGTGGAAGGGGAAGGGGTGCGGAACCCGGCCCGACCTCGGCGGTGGTCACGCCCCCGTTGGTCTTTGTGAGGCAGCGGACACTCCGCGCTGGCCTTCCCGGCGGCGGGGAGGGGCCGGCCGCCGTCGGGCAGCCCGCTCCTCTGCCGTCGGGCGTGCGCGCGCTCTCCCGCCTTGGCCCTCGGTTGGTGCCCCTGGAGCGTTCCAGGATGTCCTTCAGGTGCCCGAGGCCGAGCAGGCGGTGTCGTTCCCCGTTCCCCGCGGGCCCCCAGCGGGCCTCCGCTGTCGGTGGTGCCGTGGAGGAGGGGCTCCGGAGGGGGTAGTCTGACCCGGACAAGGTGAGGCACGCCCGTCCCCCTCGCGTGAGGGGTCCGGGTTTCCAAACGCTCTGCCGCGCGGACGATCGCGACGGGGCTGAGTCAGCGATGGCCGCCGCTGGCTGACCCGTGAGAGGTTTTTTTCTTTCCGCTGCCGCCTGTTATTTCCTACATCGCTAGTATTTTTCCTGTCGCGTCGTTGCCGGTCTTTCCGACGCAGCATCGCGGGGCTCTCTTTTAGCTATAACTGAATGTGAGGCCCCGGTGAGTCAAGAGGGCGAGCCCGAGGCAGCGCGGGCTCGCTCCCTCTCCCCTCTCTCTCGGCGGCCCCTATCGTGGGCGCTCGTTGCGTGTACAGCCCGCTGTGTGCTGAGTCGGTCCGGGTCGTAGCTTCCCCTGTGGCCCCCTCCCCTCCGGCCCCCAGTGTCGCACGCAAGTGTGGCTTTGCGGGCTCGATGGGGGTTTGCTTGTGTTGGGGTGGGGACGACGCGCCCTCGGTGAGGAAGCCCTTCTGGAGCGTTCCGAGAGGGTGCCTTGGGGTACCGGATCCCCCAGCCGCCGCCCCTCCTCTGGAAGCGCGTTCGGTAGCCGCCCCCCCTGTGCTTGGGCACTCGGGCCCCTCTGCTCCGGCATTTGAGGGGCCGAGCGACGACGGCGACACGCAGCTGTTGCCTGCGCCTTTGCCTACGGTGGCCCGCGCCTCCCCCCTCTGAGCCGGGGGAGGGTCCCGCCGGGCGGGGGCGGCGTCCCTCGCGGGGAAGCGCTGAGCTGCACGGCTCTTGCGCTTACGTGCGGGCGTGTGTTGCCACGTTTGCCCGTCCGGGCGCGTGCGCGGAGGGGGTTCCGGTTGGAGGCGCGGAGGCCTTTCCCGTCCGCTCCTCCCACGCCTCGGTGAGAGCGGCTCTCTGTCCGCTCCCGGCTCGAGTTTGCAGCAGGTGAGTCGGCCTTGTGCGCGGGCACGGTTGGGGCCCGGCTTGTCCTCGGGGGGCGTTCCCGTCCGGGACGCGAGCCCTCCCTCGCCCCCAGCCCGGGTCGGACCCTTTGTGTGAACGGATGGTGTGGTGGATGGCTGGAGGAAGCCGCGGTGGCTTCCCCGTGGCGGTCTTTCATTCTCCGAGGATCGCGTGCCTGGTTCTTCCGCGGTGGTGGGGATGCCCCGGGGCCCGCGCGACGGGAGGAAAAGGCATTGAGGTTTTGTGCGCTTGGGGGGTGTCGGCCCGGGGCCGCCCTGTGTGTCTGTGGCGGTGGGATCCCCGCGTTGTTTACCCGGTGGGTCCGCTCAGGTCCCGGCGCCTTGCCTCGAAGTCTGCTCTCTCGGTCATTGTGCCCAGGGGACCTTCCCTCGTGTGTTGCGCCCACAGCCTCTCTGAATTCTGCGTGCCGCGTCCCCTCCCGGGGGTCACCGCCGACGCACCACAGCCCCTCCTTCCTCCCCCCGTGGTTGTCTTGCCGGCCGCACCCTGAGAACCGGCCTCCTGCCGTGTGGGTGTCGCCCCTCGGCCCCAGCCCCCCGCCTCCGGTGGGGGTGTTGGGGTTGGTGGCGCCCCAGAGTGCCCTCTCGTATTACGGGACCCCCCAGGGGATATTGGACTTCTGGTTTCAGCCCGATCTCCACAGACCAGGCTGAGGGATCCCACTGGTGCATGAATCTGCACACCCAGCCTCTAGTCAGCAATAAGAAACACAGAAAACAAAAGAGGGACAACCACTTTAACAGGGAAAATGCATGAACAAGACCACAGAGGTCATTTCCACGGAAAAGGTTTGAGTGGGTCTTTGAATTTATAGCTGGACTGATGGGTGAAGGTTTTCTCTGGCACAAGGCATAGCTATAAAGACTGGGAGACGTGACAGTTTTTTTTCAAATGACCAAATCTCAATGTAATATCCCAAGGCATACAAAGACAAAGAGAAACATACTCAATCAAAAGAACAAAATGAACTCCCAGAAATCAATCCTAAAGACATATATATCTATGACAAATAATTCAAAACAATCCCCTTAAAGATGCTGGAAATAAAAGAGACACGGAAATAACTAAATTCAATAGGACTTTGTACACACCATCAAACAATGTACAGTCATCCAGTACCCACAGTTTCCCTTTTAGCAGTTTCAGCTGGCCGATCAATAGCAGTTCCAAATAGAATATGGAAAATTCCAGAAATAAGCAAGTCATGTTTTAGATTTTGAACCATTCTGAGGAGTGTAATACAATTACACATCAACTCACTCCATCCTTCCTGGGACATGAACCATCCCGCTTCCCAGCACACCCACACTGTGTACACTACCCACCATCAGTCCTGGTCACCATCTTGATGACCAGGTTGTCATGGTATCAAGTGCTCCTATTCCAGGAGCCCTCACTTTCACTTAACAATGGCCCCAAAGTGCAGAGCAGTGCTGCCGGCAATTCAGACATGTCAAAGAGAGCCATGAGGTGCTTCCACTTTTTCAAAATGAAAATATAAATGTTCTGCCGAAACCGGTTTGGCTCAGTGGATAGAACATTGGCCTGCAGACTGAAAGGTCCCAGGTTCAATTCTGGTCAAATGCATGTACCTTGGTTAAAGGCACATTCCCAGTGGGGGCTGTGCAGGAGGCAGCTGATTGATGATTCTCTCATGGATGTTTCTAACTCTCTATCCCTATCCATTCCTCTCTGTAGAAAAATCAATAAAATATATATTTTTTAAATTAAAAATATATAAAAGTTCTAAATTTAATAAGGAAGAAATCACATACTGGGGTTCCTAAGATCTAAAGTAAAACAAATCTTCTATTCATGAAACTGTAAACAAAGAAAAAGAAATTTATGCTAGTCTTGCTGTCAAACCTCACACTGCAGGAGTTATAGCCACAGTGTTTAAGTTTCCAGTTAAGATTAAAAAAAAAGTAGGTGGAAATTTGTAGGTGGAAAACATGGCATAATGGCTTGATGATCTTTTGCCACACAATCTGACAGACACTAGTGGCCTACCACCAAGCTTACAACATCTGTGTCATTCTCTGCACTTTATCTCATCACATAGACATGGCATCGTTTTGTATCAGCATCAGAAGAATCCTATATAATAAAAGGGTAATATGCAAATTGACCCTAATGGCAAAATGACTGGTTGCTATGACACACACTGACCACCAGGGAGCAGCAGGCAGGGCGATCAATCTGGAGGCTCTGTGATTGCCCAAAGAGGGAGGTCCAAGCCACCCACTGTGGGTGATCAATCGGGGGTCTTCACAGAACTGGGGAACCAGGGGTGTGTGGTGGCGAATGCAGGTGGGCGGGGGGAGGGAGGGATAGTGGGCGGACTGCAGGGCTATGAGGCAGCTGGAGCCATGAGGCAGCTGGGGCTGCAAGGGCCCCAGAAGCTGGGGCTGTGAAGGCCTATTGTTGCACAAATTTTATGCATGAAGCCTCTAGTATAACAAGGGAACAAACTCTCTGGTTTTTAAAATGACCAAACTGAGAAGTACAAACTAGAACATGTGAAATAGAATCAATAATACTGTAATGACAATGTTTGGCACCAAGTGGCTAGTTGAAATAACCACTAAGTTGTACACAAATTAATATTGAACCTAAACTAGGTAATTTAAAAATATAATTTTTGGAGAATCCAAGATGGCGGCATAGGTAACAGCTAACTGCAGCCTCACACAACAATTTCATTAAAATACAACTAAAATACAAAATGGACATTACCCAGAACTACAGGAAAGTCGACTGACTGGAAATTCTACAATAAGAAGGAAAGAGAAAACCAGAATGAAAAGCAAAGGAGCTGTAAAAGCCTAAGGTATGTAGACACATTGTGCGCGCGCATAGAGGATGGAGCGGGAGAGGAGGGGGAGGCTAAGTGCCTGTCTGGCATTCCCTAGCGGGAAAGAGATAAAAGCTCTGGACAATGCTGAACCCCAGATCCAACAGCACTGAACCCCAGTTCTAGGCCAGATCCTGGGGACTCAGCTCATACAGAGGAGCCTGGGCTGTTAGGTGGAATCTCAGGGGAGTGGTGAAAGGCAGAGCCCCCGAAGGCACTCACATTACACGCTGAGGACGGACCATTGACTCTGATGCTAAATTGCCCTAAAAAACAAAAGCTCCAGACTTTGCTGAGCCCCAGTTCTGACTGCACTGAACCCCAGTTCTAAGCCAGACCCTGGGGACCCAGGCTCATACAGAGGGAGTCTGGGCTGTAAGGCAGAAACACAGGGGAGCGGCAAAAGGAAGTCCCAGAGGCATGCACAGAGAATGGGCAGTTGACTGTGCCACTGGATTGCCCTAGCAGGAAGGAGGCAAAAGCTCCAGACTGCTCTGAACCCCACTTCCAACTGAACTGCACCCCAGTTCCAGGCTCATTGGGGGAGAGCCTAGACTGTTTGGTAGCACGCGAAACTCAAGAGCACCTTACTCTCAGAGGTGCTTGCAACGAGTACTGAAGGACCCTGAGGAATACTGAGACTCAGGAGCCTCATAGGGGATGGCTGAAAGAAGCCAAGGCTGTAGGCTCCACCCTGAAACTCTGCCCCATCCAAGCTGAACACAGAGACTTTTAAGGCTACCAACTCAGGGAAGCTGCAAAAATGCTGAGACAAGGAAACAGATCACAAACGAAAGAAATGGAGGACAAAAAGCTACTGGATATACAGTTCAAAACCATGCTTATAGGGTTTTTCAAGAATTTCCTAGAAAAGGTTGATAAAATAAACGAGATCTATGAGGATATGAAAAGGGATCAACTAGAAATAATAAGGGATCAACAAGAAATAATAAGGGATCATCAAGAAATAAAGAATACATTGTCTGAAATAAAAAATATTATACAGAGTCCTAAAACAGAATGGAAGATCGCAAGAATCAAGTCAAAGATTTGGAACATAAAGAGCCAGAAGATACTCCTCCGCAGAAGCAAGAAGACAAGAGAATACAGAAAGTTGAAGATAACGTAAGAAACCTCTGGGACAACTTCAAGAGAAACTAACATCAGAATTATGGGGGTCCCAGAAGAAGAGAGAGAGCAAGATACCGAAAACATACTGAATGAAATAGTGACAGTAAACTTCCCCCACCTGGTGAAAGAATTAGACCTACAAGTCCAAGAAGCACACAGAACCCCAAACAAAAGGAATCCAAAGAGGACCACACCAAGACACATCATAATTAAAATTCCAAGAGCAAAAGACAAAGAGACAATATTAAAAGCAACAAGAGAGAAACAGGTAGTTACCTATAAAGGAGGACCCATACTAATGTCAGCTGATTTCTCAACAGAAACCATACAGGCCAGACGGGAATGGCAAGAAATATTCAAGGTGATGAATAGCAAGAACCTACAGCCAAAAATAATCTACGCAGCAAAGCTATCACTCAGAATCGAAGGCCAGATAAAGAACTTCACTAATAAAAAAAAAAGCTATAGGAGTTCATCACCGCCAAACCAGAATTATATGAATTGCTGAAGGGGGTTCTTTCGGAAGAGAAAGAAAATAAAGATAATGAACAACAAATACTTAACTATCAACAAGTGAATTGAAAAACCAAGGGAATTAAAAAAAATCTGATGAACAATATTAACTGGAATATAATAGAATCAGAGGTATGGAAGGGGAGTGAACTGATGATTGTTGGGGAAAGGGGAGAAGGGAGTGTGGAAAGAAACTGAACACAAACTGTGCACCTATGGATGAGGACAATGGGGGTGGGGAAAGGGCAGAGGTTGGGGTGGGAACCTGGTAGAGGGAAGCAAAGGAGGGAGAAAAAAAATGAGGAACATTTGTAATAATGTGAACAATAAAGATTTATTTTAAAAATATATTAAAAATAAAAAATATATATAATTTTTTAAATAGCATGAGAATATATTTCAAGTGAATATCTGATTTTCTTCAATAAATGACCTCTGTTTAAAAAAAAAAAAAGACCAAAGGACCTCTTCACCAATTACCTCAATGAAGCATATGGGAAGGTGCCCTCATCGCATGCCGTCAGGGAAAGGGAAAGAAAGAAGACCCTCTATACACCTGCTGGAGGTCCAACCTGGACCTGCGCCAGCACCAACAGCCGCTGGGGTGCGGACACACAAGAGCTCCAGACCACTGCTGGTGGGGATACACAATGGCACAGCCATGTTGGAAAGCAGTTTGGCAGTTTCTTACAAAACTAAGCACACTCTTACACATGACAAGCATACCTCCTGGTATTTACAAAGGAGCTGAAGACTTGTACCCACACGAAAGCTTGCACATAGATGCTTATAGCAGCTTTATTCATAATTGCCAAGCTGGTAGGCACTGGGCTGTCCTTCAGAACATGCATGGCTTAATCTTTGAGACAAGCATATTGCTACTGGCAGGATCAACCAGGTAGGAGAGCGCGGTGAGCCGGAAGAGCGCGCCACCGCAGCGCAGTCTCCTCTGACACGGGCCGGACGTGTGCCGAGCATGGCAAGAAGCGAGCGAGCGGAGCGAGAGCGTATACGTGCGTGCGCGCAGAGCCATGCGCCGCACAAGGGCAGCGGGCAGGCGGGAGGGGGACAAGGCGGCGGCACGGCAAAGCCAAGCCCGGCGATGGCACGGCGGACCGCTCTTCCCAAAGGCGGCGAGGCGGACAGCCAACGCCCGTTCCCCGCTCGCCTTCCACTGGCCAATCAGGGCTGGAGCCGGCTCGCCCTCCACTGGCCAATCAGGGCTGGAGCCCGGCTCGCGCCCCTCACTGGCCAATCAGGGCTGGAGCCTGGCTTGCCCTTCACTGGCCAATCAGGGCGTGGGTGTGGCCCTGCCTCCCGGGGCGGGCGGGGAGCCCCGAGGCGGTGCACGTGGGGGAGAGAGAAAGGCCCTGAGAGGTCGCGGTGGGGGTCGCTGCTGGGTGAGTTGCGGGCCCCCGGTGGGGGCGGGGGGGGGGCGGTGGAGTCTGCCTGGTCCTCCGAACTTTATCGTGGTGCCCCCCGTTTCCACACAGTGCAGTTAGTGGGACCAGTAGTCGACCCCAAACTTCGGCCGCCGGCCCCTGAATCTGGGCACAGTGCAGGGAGTGGGTCAGGCCCTGGGAGCGGACCCCCATTTTCAGTAGGTTGTCCTCCCCCCCGGAGACACACCAAAGGGGCCGAGACTCAGGGACCTTCCGGAACTGGCAGGAGGGACCCCTGGGCGGGGCGGGGGCTGGAGAAACCTGACTGCCCTGGAGTGGCGAGAGGAGGACTTGAGGTGTTTTGGGGGGAGCAGTCGTTGTATTTTCCCTTGAAGGCAGAAGTCCTGGGCCGCTTGAAGACGAAGAAGTTACTTCATAGAAAGCCGTGTGCAGTGTCCCTTCTGGGAACGGCCTGGGCTGCAGAAGCTGACGCGGCTGCGCGGCTCCTGGTGCGTCGGTGCCCTGTCCAGCTGGCCGCCCTCCTCCTTCTGCGGGACTCGCAGTGCTGGGCGTAGAAACCTGGTAAATGTATTGATTTTTAATAGGAGTCGGTGTCCTGAGAAAGCCGCAGCCTTTCTGTGTCTGCCCGAAGACAAGCATGTGGGGGCTGGAACCTCTGGTGGTGCCTCCGTAGGTTGTGGGTTTCAGCAAGTAGACATCAAGACTGTCTTCGAGTGACTTCTGCTAGAGGTAGAAAGATCTCAATTCACTCCAAGTGCAAAGGACTTCAGTCATTTCTCTGGTGGAGCCACAGAGTAAAGCAGCTGCCAGTACTCGGCACTTCCTGCCCGAGTCACTTCCTCTCCCTCAACAGAACGTTGCAGGGATAACAGTCACTGTTCCAGAGAGAGCTGGAAATATGCTTTGAACATCTCTCTCTGTGTCTGTGTATATATACACAAAATTACCTTCGAGTGACTTTCTGAGTAAACTGAAGGTCTGTGACATATATTTGATTTCAGATAGGAAGGGGGAGTGAGAGAAAGGTAGAAACATCCATGATGAAAGAAAAGCATGGATCGGCTACCTCCTGCATGCCCCCTACTAGGGCTCGAGTCTGCAAATCCAACCTGTGTCCTTGACTGGAATCAAACCTGGTCTCTTAGGTCTGCAAGCCGAACCGCTCCAATGAAACAAATTGGCTAGGGCTGAACACATATTTTATAGAAAATTAATTAGAAAAGCAGGGTGAAATGAACAGCTTGCATAGTTTACATTATAATTTGCTGCTGAGCTCTAACCGATTGGCCCCAGGATGTGATTTAGTGGCTATTGCTTGCCATAGGCAGAGGGGCACAGCGGCCTGATAGTCAGGCATAGAGGTCTATGATTTCTCGTCAGTAAGTGAAGTGGTTTATCCATGAGCTGTTTCAAAATTGACTGGTGCCCCATCAAAGGTGTTTAGTCAATTAGGGAAGAGGTGAAAGTGAAAGTTTTCCAGAATGAGTGTTGCTCTTATAAAAGTGGATGCTGAATTTCTAGTTTTACCGAATTCATCGTGTTGCTATTTTGACATACACATTTTCTCCAAAGGGTTTCTTTGTTTCTTTGTTTGCGGTGAAGTTAGAGGAAAACTTTGAATTGTGGGTAGAGGCGCCTGGTGGGAAGGTGCTTGTCATAGCAGCCCTGGGTTGATTTCAGGGACTGTTCCCTTCATGCACAGCTAAGTCAGAGACCTTCAGTTTACTCACAGCATTGATTGAAGGCAAATGTATGAAAATGCTCTTTAAACTACAATAGATGTGTTGTCCATGATCTGGAGCAAAGGAAAAATGCAGTGATTTTGGCTATACTACTCTGTGAATAATACTTTTGAAAAACATCATCACTAAATTGTGGAAACCCTGTTGAATGATGCATTACTCTTTTACTGCACAGAGAAGCAGAGACAGGCCGCGTACAACTTGTAGTGTCATCGTCCCTGAGCAGGGATATCACCAGGGTGTCCAGGCCTCCGAGCAGCTCAGAAGTGCTGCGCCAGGTTTACAGTAAAACAGACCTCTGGAGGCATTTCTGTGTTACTTTCATTCAATTCTGTTGATTGGGATTCCACTTGAAGTTCTACTGGGG
The DNA here is from genome assembly GCF_964339955.1 of Pipistrellus hanaki. Taxonomy (NCBI): domain Eukaryota; kingdom Metazoa; phylum Chordata; class Mammalia; order Chiroptera; family Vespertilionidae; genus Pipistrellus; species Pipistrellus hanaki. The sequence continues at coordinate 62,693 of NW_028182287.1, read as the reverse complement.
AAAACTGAATGTTCTGGCGGGATTCCTATGTGAACATTTGTGTAGCAGCTAAGAAAATTTGGAGAGACACTAGCCAGGTTTGGTTAGTGAATAGAGCATCGTCCTGCAATTGAAGGGTCCCAGGTTCGATTCCAGTCAAGTACACAGGTGCGGGTTGTGGGCTCGATCCCCAATGTGGGGCATGCAGGAAGCAGCCGATCACTGATTCTCTCTCATCATTGATGTTTCTCTCTCTCTCTCTCTCTCTCTCTCTCTCTCTCTCTCCCTCTCCCTCTCCCTCTCCCTCTCCCTCTCCCTCTCCCTCTCCCTCTCCCTCTCCCTCTCCCTCTCTCCCCACCCTCCTCTCTGAAATAAAAAACAATTACTACAAAATAAAACCTAGCAAACGTCTCATATTGGTGTCGCTACCAACCATGAAATAGACTTAAACTTCTGGTATTTGGGACAGATTCAGAGCAAAACTTTATATTTCAGCATTAGCAATCTTTAGTGATGTCACTCTGCATATTGATAAGTCACAAGCTCTGTATGTGTATTGCCAGTAGCAGCTACAATGTGTCTGATGGATCTGACCACCAGACCCACCTGCAGGGACAGGCACTTGTTCCAATGCCGCATTCCACCTGAGTTCCGTCCTGCACCTGTGCAGAGAGCAGCAGCTGCCAAGGAATGGCTTCACTGGAGAGGGCTCCCCTTCACACAGGATATTAAACATGTGCACAGATGTTCACAGGCTCTGTAATCAGGAATGCCTAACGAAGGACTTACTAGCATGGAAAAGATAGTCTTCAGTGAAATAGACCTCTCCAAAGTTCTTTAGCCACTACACAAAAGTTATAATAGGAACCCAAGATCCTGAATCGCATCTGCAAATCTTTCTGTCACAGCCAGAGACTCAATGTCTTACAGTCTCCACTGAAATCACTCATCTTCTCGTCATTCATTCATCTACTCACTCCTTCACTCCTTCATTCATTCATTCATTCACTTACTTGTTCACACACTCATTCACTCACTCACTTGCTCCTTCAGTCACTTGCTCATTCACACACTATTCATTCACTCATTCATTCTTTGCACAAGTGTATGGGCAGGTCAGTCTCACCCTGAGAACTGGATGGTGGATGGCGAGCAGGACACCTGTCCTCAGCAGCTGGTGCCTTCACAGGTAATACCCACAGAGGCACTAGGAGGGGGCACTGCCCCCCCCCCCGTTTGTCACTACAAAAACCTGAGGACACTAGACACAACTACTGTCACCTTCATGGGGGAATGTGCATTGTAGGTCCTGAGGTTCACGCTTTGCTTCATCCCTTTACAAGTATCAATATTTAGGAGTCTGTTTTGTGCCACACTTTTTAAAGCTTTATCTTTCTAAGAAGCAAGTTTCAAAGAAATCACTTTGAGGTGTGTGGCCCAATCCTGAAAGCTCAGCAGCGTGAGCTTGAACTTCCGGAGGCAGGTGCTGACAGAAGGATCAGCATGTGGCTCGGAGTCAGGCCCATTCTGAGCCTGTGCCCAGCCTCTCCCTCAGAACAGGCGCTTTTTCCTGTCCCTGTGTCAGGGCTACATTGGCATTGTTGGTTGGCATGGTTTTCCTGTCATATTTAGCTGCCACAGGAACTTAGAAGATTAAGACAATGGTTTGTGGGGAATGTCCTGGAAACTTCTATTGTCCCGTTGAAGACATGGATCGCTGTAGCTTACATTCACCGGTTTGTTTAGTGAATGAAGTGACTACTTAATTACACAGCCAAAGATATCTTCCCAACTGCGCGTTGTTTTTCTCCTGTGCCTGGGACACAGCAGCGCTGGATAGTAACAGAGTGGAGGCAGTGGTTCCTTGGCCAAGTTTGCGTATTACTCAGTCAGGCAGAAATTCAACAGCATAGCACAAACTTTCTCTTCCAAATTCTAGGAAATGGATGTTTTCATATCTTTTTCTTTTCATTTATCTTTTTAATCCTCACTGAAGTATATTTTCCCATTGATTTGTGCGAGAGTGGAAAGGAGGGAGCTACGGAGAAACATGGACATGAGAGACACACGTCGCACGCGTCCCTACTGGGCTGGGTAACATGCAACCGAAGTTTGTGCCCTTGACCAGGAATCGAACCCATGACCCTATGGTATTCAGGTGGACGCTCTAAGAACTGAGTTAACCAGGTAAGGCTCATTTGGTAATGTAGGTAAATATGAGCATCAGAGGATTAATATGCTCCTCTGCAAACTAGATGAGACTGCAAACTAGAAATGTGTTCTTACATCAAAAACAGCAGTGACACATCTAGAGGAAATGATGAACAACATAGACTTATGAACAAAAACAGACTCAGAGAAAGAGAAGCACCGAACAGACTTTCTTTTTTTTTTTTTTTTAACATATTTTATTGATTTTGTACAGAGAGGAAGGGAGAGAGATACAGAGTTAGAAACATCGATGAGAGAGTCATCGATCAGCTGCCTCTTGCACATCCCCTACCGGGGATATGCCCGCAACCAAGGTACATGCCCTTGACCGGAATCGAACCCGGGACCTTTCAGTCCCCAAGGCGACGCTCTATCTACTGAGCCAAACCGGTCCCGGCTGAACAGACTTTCAAACCTCAGAGGGAAAGTAGGGGAGGGTGGGGGATAAGGGGAAGAGATCAACCAAAGGACTTGTGTGCATGCATATGGGCCTGGTCAGTGGCCATGGACAATGGGGGTGGGGGTGGGGGGTGTGCAGGCATATGTAGGGAGGGGTTTGGGATGGGATTGGGAGGATGAGGACAATTATGTGATTCCACAATCAATAAAAAAAAAAAAAAATGGGGGGAAAAACCCAGCAGTGAAACAGTGAGAAGTGTGCTTGTTGTGAAAATTTGCAAAATATAGAAAATCAATGGTTTCTTGTTAATGTATACCAACTTTACACAGAATGATGATAGCGTATTTGCAGGCATTCCATAATATTCCTACAATCAGCAATGTATAAATTATTTACATAAAAGGCTAATATGCTGTGTGTCCTTCCCACCTTCCAACTGGCCACTATGACACACACTGACCACCAGGGGGCAACGCTCCATGAAGGAGCTGCTGTGAAGCACACAGAGAATTGGTACCGCAGACCTGGTGCCCCCAAAACAACACTTGGCTTCCCCTAAGTGGGACACAGGCTCTGCCAACACCCCGGAGTGACAGTTCACCAAATATCAGCCAATTCTGCTGAGATCCCATGGCACAAAATTGGGCTCACAGCCCAGCCCAGCCTGCAAACGGTGGCTGTGGTTGCCTGGTAATGACGTCATGTAGCAGTGCCCAGCTTCCTCTCCCTAGCGAAGACTAGCCACTTGCAGTTTCTTAAGCCCACAAACACAAGTGGAAACATTCCACACTTTAACCAAATATCTGTGAAGTGTTTTCACATGCCTCACCTCATTTGATCCTCACAGAAGTCCTGCAGTAGGTAGGTAAGAGACTCGGTGGAAACCTGTTTGTTTGTTTTTCATTAGCCAGAAAATGGATATTTAGAAAGCTTAGAAACTTGACCCAACTGATAAGAAGTAAGAAATGGTGGACCTTGAAAATGACTTCAGGTTTTCTCATTGCACAGAATAGAGTCAAACACTGCTGCAGTTAATTATTTTATCCTTTGTTCTCCCTGCGTGATGTACAATAATAATCTGCTTTGTTTTGACATTTACTGCTGTGTTGCTGACAATTACCTGAAAGAGAAGTTGGGGTGCTTCACTGAGCTGTAAAAAGTTTAGCTACATCAGAAAACAGGTCTACTTAAGCAAGTTGATTGTATCCTTTTTAATAAAATACTAATATGCAAATTGACGGGACAGCAGAAAGACTGGTTGCTGTGATGTGCATTGACCACCAGGGGGCAGACACTCAGTGCAGGAGCTACCCCCCCTGGTGGTCAGTGTGCTCCCACAAGGGAAGTGCTGCTTTGCCTGAAGTAGGCTCAAGGCTGGCAAGCGCAGCAGCAGTGGCAGGAGCCTCTCCTGCCTCCACTGCAGGCCGGCGGTAAGAAGCAAGGGGTCTCAGACTGTGAGAGAGATGTTCAACTGACAGGTTAGGCAGGCATCTCCCAAGGGGTTCCAGAGTGCAAGAGGGCACAGGCTGGGCTGAAGGACAACTCCCCCTCCCACCCCCCTCTGCAATAATTTTGTGCAGCTGGCCTCTAGTCCTATATGATAAAAGCCTAATATGCTGTGTCCAGTTGGCCATTCAAGCAAAGTGTAATCCTAACCTAATAAAAGATTAATATGTGAATTAACCAAACTATCACTCCACTCAGCAAGCCAATGCCCACCAGCCAATCAGAGCGAGTACGCAAATAAACCCAACTAAGATGGCTACAGCCACAGAAAGCAGGAGGGAGGCTTTGGTTTCCCCAGTAACGGAGGAAGCCAAGTTTTCTGCTTGCCCTTGCAGGCCTAAGCTCCCACTCAAGGCTGAAAAGTTTCAATTATAGAAGGTAAACAAATCCAAACAGAAACGGCTGCTACCACGGAGCGAGCAAAAGGCTTGGCTCCACTCCAGGATACAAAGTTTCAATTGTAAAAAGTAAATATAACCCAGATACCAGGGACTCCTCTTGGGTCACTGGGGGGCATGGCTGACCTGAAAACCACCACAGGCACCTGGCTCAAGCTGCCCCACGCCCCAAGGGAACCCCCAATATGATCCGGGGCACCCTTCAGGGCAAACCAGCTGGCCCCCACCTGTGCATCAGGCCTCTATCCTATCTAATAAAAGAGTAATATGCAGATTGATCATCACTCCTACTCACAATATGGCTGCCCCCAGGTGGTCAAAGATCCTGCCCCCATGTGGACACAAGATGGGCAGCAGGGGAGGACAGTTGGGAAGGACCAGGCCTGCAGGGGAGGGAGGAAGTTGAGGGCAAATGGGATGGCAGGGAAGCAGTTAGACATCAATCAGGCTGGCATGGGAGTGATTAAGGAGTAATCAGGCTGGCAAGCAAAAGCTGTTAGGTGCAATCAGGAAGGCAGGCAGACGAGCAGTTGAGAACCAGCAGTCCTGGATTGGTGAGAGGGATGTCCTACTGCCCATTTAAGGCCTACTGGCATCTAGCCTAAAAGGGCAGTTGGACATTCCTTGAGGGGTCTCAGATTGGAGAGGGTGCAGGCTGGGCTAAGGGACAACCTCCCTGAGCCTCTAGTATGATAATGATATGCTAAGGCCGTTCAACCGCTTGCTATTATGTGTACTGACCATAGTAGGGGGCAGACACTCCACTGGTAGGTTAGTTTGCTGCTGGGGTCCAGCCAATCAGGACTGAGATGGGATAGACACACCCTGGAACCCTCCATGGTTCTTCCCCAGCCGGCCAACCTTCCGCTTCTCTCCCTGCCCCCCCCCCCTCCGTTGTGCACTGGTGGGGTCCCTCAGCCTGGCCTGCACCCTTTTGCAATCCGGACCCCTTGAGGAATGTTGGAGCACTTTTTTTGTCCTGATCCTGCAGGGACCCATACAGAGGGACCCCACTGGTGCACTAATTTCTGCACTGGGCCTCTAGTATCCTATATAATAAAAGGCTAATATGTAAATAGACCAAATGGCAGAACAAACAGTTGGTTGCTATAATGTATACTGTCCACCAGGGGGCGTGTGCATAACATGATGGGATGGTTGAACAGGTGAGCAGTGGCAACAGACCAAAGTAAGGGTGCCTGTCATGTCATCAGGGCAAGCCTGTAGTGGTTACTGAAAATTCTTTCTCCTGAGCAAGAACGGTCCCACCTGGCGCTCGCACCTGCTGCTGGCTTGGAGTCACTGCTCGCACCCACTGCTGTTGCATGGCATCGGCCCAAATAGCTTGGCATCAGCAGGTGTGAGCAGTGGCCATCAGCCCCGATCACACCTGAGGGTTTCTCTACCTCCCCCTGCTCCTGAGGGGAGATTGGGGCCAGCAGCCACCTCTTGCACCCACTGCCAGAGATGACCCTGCTCTCACCCACTGCCTGTGCCAAAGCCACTACTTGCACCCACTGCCAGCACCTGTCCCATTTGCACCCGCACCTGGCACCAAAGCTGCCACTCACACCTGCTGATACCTGGCTCTGGTCTCAATTGCTTGACACCATCTGCAGGTGTGAGCGGTAACTGCCATCTCTGATCACCCCTGAGGGCTTCTCCACCTCCTCCTGCTCATGAGGGGCAATCAAGCCAGCAGCTGTTGCTCACACCTGCTGACAGTGCCACCCCACTCACACCTGCTGCTGGTGCCGACCCCAATCACTCTGTGCCTTGAGGTGGTACAAGCAGGGCCAGCGCCATCAGCGCACGGGAGCAGGGCTGCTGGCAGACAGAAGACAGGAGCAGTGGTGGAGGGGTTGGTTGGGGTTTTGGAGGATGGGCTGAGACTCATCCCTGTGCCTACCACAGCCTCATGATCCACAGTTCATTTCAAGGTGCACAAATTCATGCACTGGGCCCCTAGTATATATATAAAAGGCTAAGTTGACTCATGCATGCATGTGCGATATGTATACAGCTCTCACTGGCACCAATCACACACATATTTCCATTTGTCATTGTCAATCATGAATTTGGTTCATATGTCTATTATAGAAAGAGGGCAAATAGCAATATTAAAATATTTTTTCTACTTAATTTACTTTGAATGTGCATGAATTTGTGCACCGGGCCATTAGTGAGTAATAAACATGGAAAATTTTGTCCTAAGGGGAAAAGACTTCTCTAAAATTTTTAACCAACTATTCAATGATTATAAAAGGAATCCTAGGTCAGAGGTTGGAAAGCTATTTCTGTAACAACCAGAGACTCAATGGCTTATGGTTTATGCAGAAACTCCAAACCTCCTCATTATTGGAGATTAGTCATTGACTCTATGTAAATAAGTACCTGTGGCTCTATTAGAATATATCTTTTCTTATGAACAATAAAGTTTGATTTTCATGTAATAGACCTATATTAGTTAATAAGGCTTCCCTTGAATTTCAGAGAATTAAGCACAGGACCCAGCCTACTGGGACCTTGGACTCATGGGGACATTTCTGTTTCACTAGATGGAGCAACAATGTAGTGGGCTTCCTATACCCACATCTAGGAATACATGACTCTTCAGCCAACACTGTACGTCAGGGCCTGTCAGACTCACTAGATTTTGCTTGGATTTGCTGTATTTTAGACTCATCAGATCCACCCGGAGTTCAATGACTGATTAGATAAGGCCCAGTGCCCCTGCCACTAGGGGATCCAATGTCTCTATTCACAATTAGACTTTCCCATTGAGAGGGTGCAGTTCCCAAGGTCTGGTTTTCATTGAAGAGTCTTCATGCAGCTCTTCATATGTGCTATTTTCAGTCATCACTACAATTCCCCATGCATTGGTGAAAGGTATGCCATGTGGGCACTCCCAGAGTGCAATAGGGCTCACATCACCAATCGACTCCAACATTAACACCTCCCTAAACTTTTGAACTGCTTCTTCGTAAATTAAAATGAGGGAGAATGAGCACTTACATGTCACAGAGAGTAGCACACCACCTCAGAGGTTAAACTCTCCCCTCACCTTTAGTGTCCTACTGGGATTTGAGTTTAGTCGAGGTAGTAATTGTCACAGAAGAGCTCACTGTCTTTGCTAATCTTGTTTGTTTCCTCTTGCACATTTTACTGTTCCCTGATAAATCCTGAGTTATTCTACTTTCTTCCTATGTGGGTTATAACAACCATGATCCATTCCAATTTTTCTCACATCTGGTTTGAAACCTGTGACAAAATTGATCTCTTCATGCTGAATCAGGTGTCTTGGATACAAATCATGTACACTGTTCTGGAGCACTCAGAAATATTTCAGAATGTCTGTGTTAACACCACAGACATTGAAAGAGAACTCAAAATCCCCATTTGAGTGCACTGGGCCTCTAGTATCCTATATAATAAAAGGCTAATATGTAAATAGACAGAATGGCAGAACAAGCAAACAATTGGTTGCTATGTCCACTGTTCTAGAGCACTCAGAAATATTTCAGAATGTCTGTGTTATCACCACAGACATGGAAAATAACAGCCCCCACTCCTCCATTTAGTGATGCTATAGCCCAATATTTACTAAGTGTCTTGAGCAAAATCTGGATTAGAACTTGTTTTTTTTAACACTAAATAAATGATTTATCTTTTTATAGGCACAATTCCTGACTAACTCTCTGATGAGTAAGGCCCTACAGCGCACCTACTGCAATGCAGTCTGAACAGAAGCTCACCCTGATATTAGTGAGGAAAAGGAAAGTGCAGAGAAACTTACTCCTATTGTTCCAAAAGAAAATAACATTGCTCACCAATATCATACACATCTATCAGTAGGTCAGGCAGTGACTGCTTCAGTGTCACAGGCTACAGGGAGCTTTCTATGAATAGCAGTTCTAGGTAGACAGAGGGATTCCTTGTTTGACAGGAGGGCACAAGGCATCACCTCATATAACTCCTTTGATCAGCCCAGGTTTGATCAGGTATGGCCCACACTAATAGATGTAGTCTTCCCATGCAGGTCCCTTAATGCCTCTGTGAGTGACATCACACCCAGGTCATAAAGGACAACTCAGGTTGCATGGTAACTGGTGGACCGTGTTTAAGATTTGTTCTTTGTTACCCAGGAAATCCTGTGGGACAAATCTCCATCCATCCCCAGGGTGATGACAGCCCCTCACCCTGAATGTTTGTCCCTCTAATGCCCTGATGGACAGCCAGAGGCTGGTGCCGTTGCCGCCCACAGGCCCATGGGAGCCAGGAAACCCATGCAGCTTGGCCCCTTGTTACCTCTTTCCCAGCTCTGACCAACCCAGGGAACCTTGATGATCAGATTTGCCAGCTTTCTACGATGAACTTTTTCAATTTTTTTCACTCTGGCTTGAGATTATTGACACAAACATATACTCATACCCTGAAGCTATTTGTACTGAATCTGAGTCTTGGCTATAAGTCATGTAGACAATCCATGTGTGCTGTTTTGGACAACTGAGAAATTGGTCAGATGGTCTATGTCATCACCACAGACATTCACATGAGAAGTCAGGAGAGCCATTGGATTGGCATAGCGATTTTCACTGCACCTAGTGGTGATGTTGCTCTGTATTTAGAAACTGCATTGTTCGGTGGACTCTGGAGTTAGAAAGTAGTTCTGTAACTCTTAGTGATTTACTTTTCTTCTTTTCATAGACACTGTTCCTCATTAACTGTCTGATGGCTAACACCCTGCAGTACAAACAAAACTATGTTGGCATTATTTGAAAACAAAAAGTATCTCTTATTTTCAAAAAATGGAGGTAAGACTGACAAAAATTCTTTTACAATTATTCCATTATTAAATATTGGGGGATAATGTAGTTAATGACATTATATTAACTTTTACTGTACAACTTTACAATACAACATAGCCTACTCCAGTATGTGCTCAACACCCATAGGATAGTCTCTTGGTATTTGAACTCCTTTGCCACTGTACCCTCACTCATGCTTTTTCCCCTCCGGTGACCACCATGGATTTGTCTGCAGGTAGGAGATCTTCAAGGTGAATGACCCAATCTCTGCCCATCGTGATGGATTCATCGCCCACTGTCCTTCACAAACATCCAGAATGGTCAGTTGTAGTGCAGCAGTCCAGTTTCTGGGTGGTTATTGACATCATGCAAAGTCATCGGTAAGCCAGGCCACAACTTTGCTTCCTCTGTCACCAGGTCATAGGGAACCTTCTATGCGCCCACACATCTAGGCTGAAAGAGGGCATCGTTGTTTAGTGGGAGGACCCGAGGGCAAGTGGGTCACTTCTTATCTCACAGCTCTGGTCCTCTGAGGTCCCATCATGTATGAACCATTTTACCTTCATGGTCTTCCTGTGTGTGGCCTCTTTAGGCTCCCTGTGTAACATTATCCCCCAGGTCACAGTGGACAGCCAGGTTGTCTGGTAATACTGGCCCATGGTTAAGCACTACTTTTCTGAAACCCAGATAGCCCTGTTTGGATAAGTCACAGGCCATCCTCAGCGTGAGGACTGCTCCTTACCCTCACTATCTGCCCCTCAAGGCTAGGACTGCTTAGGCCTAAGGTAAGGTGACCAGATCGTCCTGCTTTTGGAAAGATTCTTTCCAAAAATCTGGACTTTTTTAAAACGCCACGGGATGCTGGAAAAATTGTTGAAAATCGGGACTGTCCTGCCAAAAGCGGGATGATCTGGTCACCTTTGAAGGAAGGGATGGAAGTCACCAGTGATGCCATGTAGACCTCAGCCAGAGACTGGAAATCTGGCCCCTCCAGTCCGCTAGGGAGCCTGGATCTCTATGGGGTTTGTCCTCTGGGGTAGCTTATTCATGCTCTCGAATGTTCTGAGAAAGGCCCAGGGCCAAGGGCTAGGACTCTCTGAGAGAAAGGCCAGGGAGTGATATGTCAGGACTGAGCCTCCTAAGACTCTGAGAGAGATGCCCAGGGCCCAGGGCCATTGCTTCGGGCTTTGCCCGTCCTTTCCCTGAACGAGATGCAGCCCTTTGGTGATGGGCTCTCTGTGCGGGAGTTTCGGCTCAGAGGTGCTGACGCTGGGCTGGACTCTGAGGCTAGCATAGTCATTAATGATGTCATGCTGACATTGATAAGTCACAGGCATTGTTCTTTTTCTTCTTTGAATGCTAATTGTCTCTGTGTTTTCTTTCAGTTTCACCATAATCTTTGCCTCCAGATACATATCAATGCAGGTTTTTAAAACCTGGTATTGAATATTGAATATCTTTCCCCATTTTAACCTTACATTACTCTCCCAATGCCAAATATGAAAACTAAACATATCGGAGGCCTGGACACACCTCCATGACCAGCGGGGCTGCCTCAAGGCTGGGGACTCTGTGTTTTTTGACATCAGCAGATCCAGCCCCAGAAAGAAACCTGTTTACACTTCTGAAAACTGCCAGAAACGGATGGCCTGTTCTAAACTGGGTTACCAAGTAAGGACGGGGGTAATAGAGGGGTATTTTGCTCCGGAAACAGAATTCCCAAAAAGGCCCAATTCATTATTTCCCCACAAAATGGTTGGAGGAGAGTAAAATCCCAACATGAGCTTTGAAGGCCTCTGTGTCCAGGGGATGGCGTTGCCTGCTGAGGAGGAGCAGCAGGGGACACGGGCAGTTTACCCACAGGCCGCAGCCAGGACGCTGGGCTGGAGCCAGGCGGGCCCTGGGTTCTCTAAGAGGTCCTTCTAGAAATAGATCCCTCAGATGCTTCCTCTCACTTTAGGTAAGGAGTTATTGTTAAGGCACTTGGGGAGTTCCCCTTTCAGCTTCAGAAAGGAGGTGCAGATACAGGAGTCATCACTGCAGCCACCCTCCAGGCGTTAGCAGGATTCCTGAAGGTGGGGGACCCCGTAGAAGTAGGGGAAGGCTGCTGCCGCCACCATGACACTAAAAACCCGACGTGTCTGGTTTCATGTGTCATACTTAACCTTGCGCTCTGTAACTCAAGCCACCTGGAGGCCAGCCTAGCCATAGGAAGAGCCGGCCCAGCTGGCCCACGTGTGGCCTTGCCACGGCCCTTGGTGAGAGTCAAGGGCTTGGTGGGCACAGAACTGCTCTAGCCAGGGCCCAGGGACATCCCAGGCCTTGTCAGCGGGTGTTTAGGGGGGACCCACTGTGCAGCAATAGTGGCGGGAATGCCCAGGGCACAGATGATGGAGCGGTACATGAGCCAGCGCGCAAAGCTCCGTAATGTATATAAGCCCCGTATAATGCAGTTTACAAATTGTGAGAGGCTTTCTGGGAAGAACAGTAGGTGGCATGAAGGAGCCAGGAGAAGTGAGGCAGAGCTCTACGCCCAGGAACATCTCCAGCCCACCTGCCCTAGCAGGAGTCGGAAGTACCTCTGATCAGAGCAAGATCAAGGTTCACAGAAAGAGAAACAACAAGTAAGCAGAGCCGTGCAATAAGAGCCCTTTTCTGTGCGGTGTAGAAGCTGCTGGGAGCAGCCTGCGTGGAGGGCCTGACCCGTGCCCTGCAGCAGGAAGCTCTCCTGGAGCCGGTCAGGGAGCACGAGCTACAGTGCAGGCCTCAACATCCCTCCCAGACCTCATGCACCCACTCCATCTCCTCCCTGGCTGGCTGGGTGCTTGCAGCCAAAGGGCAGGCTCCCTTCCCACTCCCCTAGGCACTGCACATGCTCCTCTTCAGCGCTGGTTGGGTAGCGATTTCCCAATAAGAGGGCAGGGCGGAGTTATCCTCCATTCTGTAATTGAACCCTAGCCCTCACCCAACCAATCAGGGTTAGCCAAGGCAGTGACATCACCACCGACCAGAGTAAAACCCCTGGACTGGGCGAAATTCGCTCTCTCTTCCGCCATGCTTCTGGCGTGAGTGGGAAGAGCCCATGCTAGCATGGAAAAGGCTCTTTTATTTATTGCACCGGACTTGGCTCCCTGGTGGTCCTTGGGGATCACGAAGTCTGGGCGTAACACCAGCAGCAGTTCTCCAGCAGGTGTCCCAGCTCAGCCCGCTCACCCTGTTACTGGCACGAGCCCTGTTCCACCTGGCCACCACCGGTCCCTTCTGAGTAGAGATCTAGCTGGTACCTCAATGCCCTGCACCTCCAGGTGGGCAAGAGCCTGGGTGCATCACCCCAAGAAGCAGAGACTTCCTTGTGATGTTAGGCAAGCTGGCAACGCCTGAGGTGGGGCACACTGCCCTTCCACTACACCCCTCAGCAAGCCAGGCGGCCTGCAGCTGAGTCTCCTGATCTTCATGCTCTACCAGGCACCATTCTTCTGATGCCAACTGACAGTGGGTCTCAAGGCTCAGAGCACAGGACTGGCCTGCAGGGAGCAGATACAGGCCTCATCTGAGTGTGCTCCATCCTCATGCAGAGCACAAGGCATGTCTGCAGGTGTCCCAGAGCGATCCCCTCACCATGAATGGCCATCAGGATGGAAGAGAGTGTGTTTAGTGAAAGGACCTCAGCCAGCCATGCAAAGAGTATCCAGTTATTCCTGAAATAGGGTGAATTCAAATTCTATGAAAGGTTACAGGCAGAACTTCCTTTTCTTATTAAACAGCCAGCCCTATGTGCACTTAGTGGTTATCTCGATGCTGGCCTTGAAAAACAATGCTGTTCTATCCAATTAAAAAAATGAACCTGGCATGGTATTGAGATTGTGGACATATCTGGTCTCTGGCCTGCAAGGTCAGACAGCTAAGTTTATCTTCATCATTCTTCAAACAGGTTAAAGCAAACTAGAAAGCAACATTTTATCTAGGAAGAACACCAGAAAATTCCAAACAACAGTTTGTTGCAGAATGGGGGTTTTCCTTCTCAGAACCTTTAAAAATTTACTACCTGCCCCTAAAGCGGCACAGTCGTGTAGGGTCCACCTGCATGTGGTACTCTTGCGGCTGCCCTGGCCAGTTCAATAAATTCTTGTTTGCGCTGAAACCAGTTTGGCTCAATGGCTTGGGGACTGAAGGGTCCTGGGTTCGATTCCGTTCAAGGGAATGTACCTTGGTTGTGGGCACAACCCCAGTAGGGGGTGTGCAAGAGGCAGCTGATCGATGACTCTCTCTCGTCAATGTTTCTAACTCTATCTCCCTTCCTCTCTGTACAAAAACAATAAAATATATTTTTAAAAAATTCTTGTTTGCTTTTTTAAATAAACTGTCAGCCTCCGGTGGTCTTATTTTGAACCCAGGGTTCGACCCCACAACAATTCTGAGATCTGGGATCAGAGCTGCAGACTTTGTAACAGCCAGAGAGTTGATGGCTTAAGGTGTGTATTTAAATTCCAATCTCTTCTCATTAATTCAGTGTCAGTGTTTCCCAACCTTCTCTCATGATGAGAATCACCTGGTGGAGTTGTTAAAACACAGATTCCTGAATCCCAACTAAGAAGTGCTAAACTAGAATTTTTGGGAACATATAGGTAAAATTGTATACTTAACTAGTGCTCTAAGACAGATTTTATATACAGAGCACTAAGTTAGGTATGCAATTTTACCTATATGTTCTCAAAATTTCTAGTTTAGCACTTCTTAGTTGGGATTTAGGAATCTGTGTTTTAACAACTCCACCAGGTGATTCTCATCATGAGAGAAGGTTGGGAAACACTGTCATAGACAATAGTGAGCAAATAGGTGAGGCTGTATTCCAATAAAGCAGTGATTGTAGACACCAGGGTGTGAGTTTCACATAATTGACATGTGTTCGGCTGCAGGGCATTGTTTGGACTCCGCCTTTGAACTCTGAGAGAGAGAGGAGTAGGGCCGGCTGTGGGCCTCACTAGGAGTCTCTGTAAGAGAGGCTGGGCTCTTCAATGCTGTCTCTGCTCTTTCGGGATGGAAAAGGCTCTTCAGGGCTAGGTTTTGCCCTCTTAGGCCACAAGGATTAGCTTTGGGGCTAGGCTGGGCTCCCAGGCGGATGCCATGCTGCACATTGGCACATCCCAGGCTTTGTGTGTTCGCATTGGCAGCTTACATTTAGTTACATGGAGCACCAGGCTGGCCTGCGGGGAACCCGCACTCATTGCAGCCTGCCCCTGCTGCTGAGTTTCAGCATGAGCCTGTGCGGAGAGCAGCAGAGGCTGTGGACTGGTTTCATTGGAGTGTACACAAACTTCACTCAGAAGTATAAAAGCATTTACAGATGTTCCAGTGTTCCTATCATCAGGAAAGTCTCAATATTGCCCAATTAGCTTGGAAAAGATTGTCCTTAGGGTTAGGGAAATAGACCTCCAAATTCTTTACCAGCTCGGAAAAGACTAAAAATGGAGTCCAAGCACTAGCTGTTTTGGCTCAGTGGATTGAGTGTCAGTCTGCAGACTCTGGGGTCCTGGGTTTAATTCTGGCCCAGGGTACAGGCTGCGTTTTGGGCTCGATCCCCACTAGGGGGCGTGCAGGAGACAACAGATTCATGTTTCTCATTTATATTTCTCCCTTTCCCTTCCTTTCTGAAATCAATAGAAATGTATTTTGTATTCTTTAAAAAATGGAGTCCAAGACCCTAGAGCAGAGGTCTGCAAGCTGTTTGTTTTTGCAACAGCCAGAGACTCGATGGTCTCTGCAGAAACTCCAAGCCTCTCATACTTTGACAGCAACCATACACCCTGTGTAAGCAAGTAGTTGTGGTTCTATTAGAACAAATTTTTCTATGGAAAATTGAGTGTATCTTTCATAAATTGGCCTGTATTAAGCAACAAGACATCCCTGAGAATCTGAGAGAATTGGGCACAGGGCCTAGGCTGCTGGGCCCTGGGACTCACTGGGACATTTCTGATTCACTAGATGGAGCAACAATATAGTGGGTGCCCTCTCCCCACTGCTAGGAGCACTTGACTCGTTAGCCAACACTGTACATCAGAGCCGCCAGACTCACTAGATTCTGCCTGGATTTGCTGTGTTTTAGGCTGGTCAGATCCACCATGAGTTGTGACTGACTGGACAAGGCCCTAAGGTTCAATGCCTCCCATCACATTTACACTTTCACGTTGAGGGTGCAGTTCCCAGGTCTGGTTTTCAGAAAAGAGTCTTCATGCAGCTCTTCAAATATGCTGTTTCCAGTCATCAATATAGTTCCCAATGTATTGGTGAAAGGTATGCCTTGTGGGTACTCCCAGAGTGCAATAGGGCTCACATTACCAAGTGAGTGTGGGTGTCGGGGTGGGGTGCATGTGGTTGTGGGTGTGGGGTGGGTGTGGGTGTGTATGTGTGTGTGTGTGTGTGTGTGTGTTTGGGTGTGGGTGTGAGTGTGGGTGCTGGTGTGGGTGTGTATGTGTGTGTATGTGTGTGTTTATGTGTGAGTGTGGGTGTGGGTGTGGGTGTGTTTTGTATGTGTGTGTATGTGTGTGTATGTATGAGTGTTGGTGTGGTGTGGGTGTATGTGTGGGTGTGGGTTTGTATTTGTGTGTATGTGGGTGTGAATTTTTGTCGGTGTGGGTGTGGGTGTGGTGGTGTGGGTGTGGGTGTGTATGTGTGTGTATGTGGGTGTGTATGTTTGAGTGTTGGTGTGGGTGTGGGTGTGAATGTGTGTGTATGTGTCTGTCTATGTGTATTGGTGTGGGTGTTGGTGTGGGTGTGGGTGGGGGTGTTGGTGGGTGTAGATGGGTGTGGGTGGGTGTGGGTGTGGGTTTGGATGTGGGTATGGGTGGGTGTGTGTGTGAGTGAGTGTGGGGGTGTGGGTGTGGGTGCGGGTGTGTGTGTGTGTGTTTATGTTTATGTGTGAGTGTGAGTGTGGGTGTGGGGTTGGGGGTGGGGGTGGGTGTGCATGTGGGTGTGTATGTGTGTGTATATGTGAGTGTGGGTGTGAGTGTGAGTGGGTGTGGATGTGCGTGATGGCGTGGGTGTGGGTGTGAGTGTGGGTGTGGGTGTGGGTGTGGCTATGGGTGTTTGTGTGGGTGTCGGTGTGTGTGGGTGTGGGTGTGTATGTGTGTGTATGTGTGTGTGTATGTGTGAGTGTGGGTGTGGGGGTGGGTGTGGGTGTGGGTCGGGGTGTGGGTGGGTTTGGGTGTGTTGTGTATGTGTGTGTATGGGTGTGTATGTGTGAGTGTGGGTGTGGTGTGGGTGTATGTGTGGGTGTGGGTGTGTATTTGTGTGTATGTGGGTGTGTATTTTTGTGGGTGTGGGTGTGGGTGTGGGTGTGGGGGTGTGGGTGTGGGTGTGGGAGTGTGGGTGTGGGTGTGGGTGTTGGTGTGTGTGGGAGTGTGTGTGTGTGTGTGCGGGGGGGTGGGTGTGGGTGTGTGGGAATGGGTGTTGGGGTGGGTGTGGGTGTGCGTGTTGGTGTGTTCAGTGTGGGTGTGGGTGTGTATGTGGGTGTGTATGTTTGAGTGTATGTTTGAGTGTATACACACACATACACACCCACACCCACACACACCGACATCCACACAAACACCCATAGCCACACCCACACCCACACCCACATTCACACCCACACCCATGCCAACACGCACACCCACACCCACACACACTCACACTCACACCCACACTCACATATACACACACATACACACCCACATGCACACCCACCCCCACCCCCAACCCCACACCCACACCCACACCACACATTGTATGTGTGGGTGTGGGAGTGTGGGTGTGGGTGTGGGTGTTGGTGTGTGTGAGAGTGTGTGTGTGTGTGTGCGGGGGGGTGGGTGTGGGTGTGTGGGAATGGGTGTTGGGGTGGGTGTGGGTGTGCGTGTTGGTGTGTTCAGTGTGGGTGTGGGTGTGTATGTGGGTGTGTATGTTTGAGTGTGGGTATCGGTGTGGGTGTGTATGTGTGTGTATGTGTCTGTGTATGTGTGAGTGTGGGCTTGGGTGTGCATGTGGGTGTGCGTAGGGTGGGGGTGGGGGTGGGTGTGGGTGGGTGTGGGTGGGGGAGTTGGTGTGGGTGTGTGTATGGGTGGGTGTGGGTGTGAGTGTGAGTTTGGGTGTGGGGGTGTGGGTTGGTGTGGGTGCGGGTGTGTGTGTGTGTGTGTGTCTATTTGTATGTGTGAGTGTGTGTGGGGTTGGGAGTGGGGGTGGTGGTGGTTGTGTGGGTGACGGTGGGGGTTGTGGTGGGCGTGGGTGTACTTGAGAGTGTGGGTGTGGGTGTGGGTGTCATTGTATGTGTGTGTGGGTGTGGGTGTGTATGTGTGTGTATGTGGGTGGGTATGTGTGATTGTGGTGTGGGTGTGGATTTGGGTGTGGGGGTGTGGGTAGGGAAGGGGTGGTTGTGGGTGTGGGTGAGAGTGTGGGTTTGGGTGTGTAGGTGTGTGCATGTGTGTGTATGTGTGAGTGTGGGTGTGGGTGTGGTTGGTTGTGCGTGTGTGTGTGTGTATATGTGTGTATGTGTGTGTGTATGTGTGAGTTTTGGTGTGGGTTGGTGTGGGTGTGGGTGGGTGCGGGTGTGGGTGTTGGGGTGGGAATGAGTGTGGGTGTGTACCTGTGTCTATGTGCGTGTGTAAGTTTGAGTGTGGGTGTAGGTGTGGGTGTGGGTTTGGGTGTGGGGGTGTGGGTGTTGGTGTGGGTGTGTATGTGTGTGTATGTGGGTGTGTATGTGTGAGTGTGGGTGTGGGGTTGGGGTGTGTGTGTGTGTGTGTGGGGTTGGGTATGGGTGTGCGTGTTTATGTGTGTGTATGTGGGTGTGTATGTTTGAGTGTTGGTTTGGGTGTGGGTGTGTATGTGGGTGTATGTGGGTGTGTATGTGTGAGTGTGGGTGTGGGTGTGGGTGTGGATTGAGGTGGGGGTGTTTGTGTGGGTGTGGGTGTGTGTGGGTGTGGGTGTGTATGTGTATGTATGTGTGTGTGTATGTGTGAGTGTGGGTGTGGGTGTGGGTGTGGGTGTGGGTCGGAGTGGGGGTCGCGATGGGGGTGGGTTTGGGTGTGTTGTGTATGTGTATGTGTGTGTATGGGTGTGTATGTGTGAGTGTGGGTGTGGTGTGGGTGTATGTGTGGGTGTGGGTGTGTATTTGTGTGTACGTGGGTGTGTATTTTTGTGGGTGTGGGTGTGGGTGTGGATGTGGGTGTGGGTGTTTGTGTGTGTGGGAGTGTGTGTGTGTGTGTGTGGGTGTGGGTGTGTATGTGTGTGTATGTGGGTGTGTATGTTTGAGTGTTGGTTTGGGTGTGCATGTGGGTGTGGGTAGGGATGGGGGTGGGGGTGGGTGTGGGTGGGTGTGAGTGGGGGAGTGGGTGTGGGTGTGACTGTGAGTTTGGGTGTGGGGGTGTGGGTTGGTGTGGGTGCGGGTGTGTGTGTGTGTGTGTGTCTATTTGTATGTGTGAGTGTTAGTGTGGTGTTGGGGGTGGGGGTGGTGGTGGGTGTGTGGGTGATGGTGGGGGTGGTGGTGGGTGTGGGTGTGGGTGTATTTGAGAGTGTGGGTGTAGGTGTGGGTGTGGTTGTATGTGTGAGTGTGGGTGTGGGTGTGTGTATGTGGGTGTGTATGTGTGAGTGTGGGTGTGGGTGTGAATGTGTGGGTATGTGTCTGTCTATGCGTATTGGTGTGGGTGTGGGTGTGGGTGGGTGTGGGTGGTGTTGGTGTGTGTGTGTGTGTGTGTGTGTGGGTGTGGGTGGGTGTGTGTGTGAGTGTGAGTGTGAGTGTGGGTGTGGGGGTTTGGGTGTGGGTGTGGGTGTGTATGTATGGGTGTATGTGTAGGTGTGGGTGTGGGTGTGGGTGTCGGTGTGGGTGTGGGGTTGTGGTGGGTGTGGGTGTGTATGTGTGGGTGTATGTGTAGGTGTGGGTGTGGTGTGGGTTTGGTGTGGGTGTGGGGTGGGGGTGGGTGTGGGTGTGTATGTGTGTGTATGTGGATGTGTATGTTTGAGGGTGTTTGTGGGTGTGTATGTGTGGGTGTGGATTTGGGTGTGGGTGTGGGGGTAGGGTGGGTGTGGGTGTTGTAATTGTGGGTGTTGGTGGGGGTGGCTTGGGTGTGGGTGGCGGTGGGGGTGTGTACGTGTGGCTGTGGGTGTGTATGTGTATGTATGTGTCTGTGTATGTGTGAGTGTGGGTGTGGTTGTGGGTGTTAGTGTGGGTGTGGGTGGGTGTGGTTGTGGGTGTGTATGTGTGTGTATGTGTATGTATGTGTGTGTGTATGTGTCAGTGTGGGTGTGGGTGTGGGTGGGAGTGGGTGTTGGTGTGGGTGTGGGTGGGGGTGTGGGTGGGTGTGGGTGTGGGTGTGGGTGTGGGTATGGGTGGGTGTGGGTGTGAGTGTGAGTGTGGGTGTGGGGGTGTGGGTGTGGGTGGGGGTGTGGGTGCGGGTGTGTGTGTGTGTTTATGTGTATGTGTGAGTGTGAGTGGGGGTGTGGGTGTGGGTGTGTGGGTGTTGGGGTGGGTGTGGGTGTGCGTGTTGGTGTGTTCAGTGTGGGTGTGGGTGTGTATGTGGGTGTGTATGTTTGAGTGTGGGTATCGGTGTGGGTGTGTATGTGTGTGTATGTGTCTGTGTATGTGTGAGTGTGGGCTTGGGTGTGCATGTGGGTGTGCGTAGGGTGGGGGTGGGGGTGGGTGTGGGTGGGTGTGGGTGGGGGAGTTGGTGTGGGTGTGTGTATGGGTGGGTGTGGGTGTGAGTGTGAGTTTGGGTGTGGGGGTGTGGGTTGGTGTGGGTGCGGGTGTGTGTGTGTGTGTGTGTGTCTATTTGTATGTGTGAGTGTGTGTGGGGTTGGGAGTGGGGTTGGTGGTGGTTGTGTGGGTGACGGTGCGGGTTGTGGTGGGCGTGGGTGTACTTGAGAGTGTGGGTGTGGGTGTGTATGTGTGTGTATGTGGGTGGGTATGTGTGATTGTGGTGTGGGTAGGGAAGGGGTGGTTGTGGGTGTGGGTGAGAGTGTGGGTTTGGGTGTGTATGTGTGTGCATGTGTGTGTATGTGTGAGTGTGGGTGTCGGTGTGGTTGGTTGTGCGTGTGTGTGTGTGTGTATATGTGTGTATGTGTGTGTGTATGTGTGAGTTTTGGTGTGGGTTGGTGTGGGTGTGGGTGGGTGCGGGTGTGGGTGTTGGGGTGGGAATGGGTGTGGGTGTGTACCTGTGTCTATGTGCGTGTGTAAGTTTGAGTGTGGGTGTAGGTGTGGGTGTGGGTTTGGGTGTGGGGGTGTGGGTGTTGGTGTGGGTGTGTATGTGTGTGTATGTGGGTGTGTATGTGTGAGTGTGGGTGTGGGGTTGGGGTGTGTGTGTGTGTGGGGGGTTGGGTATGGGTGTGCGTGTTTATGTGTGTGTACGTGGGTGTGTATGTTTGAGTGTTGGTTTGGGTGTGGGTGTGTATGTGGGTGTATGTGGGTGTGTATGTGTGAGTGTGGGTGTGGGTGTGGGTGTGGATTGAGGTGGGGGTATTTGTGTGGGTGTGGGTGTGTGTGGGTGTGGGTGTGTATGTGTATGTATGTGTGTGTGTATGTGTGAGTGTGGGTGTGGGTGTGGGTGTGGGTGTGGGTCGGAGTGGGGGTCGCGATGGGGGTGGGTTTGGGTGTGTTGTGTATGTGTATGTGTGTATGGGTGTGTATGTGTGAGTGTGGGTGTGGTGTGGGTGTATGTGTGGGTGTGGGTGTGTATTTGTGTGTACGTGGGTGTGTATTTTTGTGGGTGTGGGGGTGGGTGTGGATGTGGGTGTGGGTGTTTGTGTGTGTGGGAGTGTGTGTGTGTGTGTGTGGGTGTGGGTGTGTATGTGTGTGTATGTGGGTGTGTATGTTTGAGTGTTGGTTTGGGTGTGCATGTGGGTGTGGGTAGGGATGGGGGTGGGGGTGGGGGTGGGTGGGTGTGAGTGGGGGAGTGGGTGTGGGTGTGACTGTGAGTTTGGGTGTGGGGGTGTGGGTTGGTGTGGGTGCGGGTGTATGTGTGTGTGTGTGTGTCTATTTGTATGTGTGAGTGTTAGTGTGGTGTTGGGGGTGGGGGTGGTGGTGGGTGTGTGGGTGATGGTGGGGGTGGTGGTGGGTGTGGGTGTGGGTGTATTTGAGAGTGTGGGTGTAGGTGTGGGTGTGGTTGTATGTGTGAGTGTGGGTGTGGGTGTGTGTATGTGGGTGTGTATGTGTGAGTGTGGGTGTGGGTGTGAATGTGTGGGTATGTGTCTGTCTATGCGTATTGGTGTGTGTGTGGGTGTGGGTGGGTGTGGGTGGTGTTGGTGTGTGTGTGTGTGTGTTGTGTGTGTGGGTGTGGGTGGGTGTAGGTGTGAGTGTGAGTGTGGGTGTGGGGGTGTGGGTGCGGGTGTGGGTGTGGGTGTGTATGTATGGGTGTATGTGTAGGTGTGGGTGTGGGTGTGGGTGTCGGTGTGGGTGTGGGGTTGTGGTGGGTGTGGGTGTGTATGTGTGGGTGTATGTGTAGGTGTGGGTGTGGTGTGGGTTTGGTGTGGGTGTGGGGTGGGTGTGGGTGTGGGTGTGTATGTGTGTGTATGTGGATGTGTATGTTTGAGGGTGTTTGTGGGTGTGTATGTGTGGGTGTGGATTTGGGTGTGGGTGTGGGGGTAGGGTGGGTGTGGGTGTTGTAATTGTGGGTGTTGGTGGGGGTGGCTGGGGTGTGGGTGGCGGTGGGGGTGTGTACGTGTGGCTGTGGGTGTGTATGTGTATGTATGTGTCTGTGTATGTGTGAGTGTGGGTGTGGTTGTGGGTGTTAGTGTGGGTGTGGGTGGGTGTGGTTGTGGGTGTGTATGTGTGTGTATGTGTGTGTATGTGTGTGTGTATGTGTCAGTGTGGGTGTGGGTGTGGGTGGGAGTGGGTGTTGGTGTGGGTGTGGGTGGGGGTGTGGGTGGGTGTGGGTGTGGGTGTGGGTGTGGGTATGGGTGGGTGTGGGTGTGAGTGTGAGTGTGGGTGTGGGGGTGTGGGTGGGGGTGGGGGTGTGGGTGTGGGTGTGTGTGTGTGTTTATGTGTATGTGTGAGTGTGAGTGGGGGTGTGGGTGTGGGTGTGTGGGTGTTGGGGTGGGTGTGGGTGTGCGTGTTGGTGTGTTCAGTGTGGGTGTGGGTGTGTATGTGTGTGTATGTGGGTGTGTATGTTTTAGTGCGGGTGTCGGTGTGGGTGTGTATGTGTGTGTATGTGTCTGTGTATGAGTGAGTGTGGGTTTGGGTGTGTGTGTGGGTTTGGGTATGGGTGTGGGTGTGGGTGTGGGTGTGGGTATGGGTGGGTGTGGGTGTGAGTGTGAGTGTGGGTGTGGGGGTGTGGGTGGGGGTAGGGGTGTGGGTGCGGGTGTGTGTGTGTTTATGTGTATGTGTGAGTGTGAGTGGGGGTGTGGGTGTGGGTGTGTGGGTGTTGGGGTGGGTGTGGGTGTGCGTGTTGGTGTGTTCAGTGTGGGTGTGGGTGTGTATGTGTGTGTATGTGGGTGTGTATGTTTTAGTGTGGGTGTCGGTGTGGGTGTGTATGTGTGTGTATGTGTCTGTGTATGAGTGAGTGTGGGTTTGGGTGTGTGTGTGGGTTTGGGTATGGGTGGGGGTGGGGGTGGGGGTCGGTGGGTTTGGGGGGGGAGTGGGTGTGGGTGTGTGTATGTGTGGGTGTGGGTGTGAGTGTGAGTTTGGGTGTGGGGGTGAGGGTTTGTGTGGGTGCGGGTGTGGTTGTGGGTGTGTGTGTTTCTATTTGTATGTGTGAGTGTGAGTGTGGTTTTGGGGGTGGGGTTGGTGGTGGGCATGTGGGTGACAGTGGGGGTTGTGGTGGGTGTGGGTATGGGTGTATTTGAGATTGTGGGTTTGGGTGTGGGTGTGGTTGTATGTGTCAGTGTGGTTGTGGGTGTGTGTATGTGGGTGTGTATGTGTGAGTGTGGGTGTGGGTGTGTATGTGTGTGTATGTGTCTGTGTATGTGTGAGTGTGGGCTTGGGTGTGCATGTGGGTGTGCGTAGGGTGGGGGTGGGGGTGGGTGTGGGTGGGTGTGGGTGGGGGAGTTGGTGTGGGTGTGTGTATGGGTGGGTGTGGGTGTGAGTGTGAGTTTGGGTGTGGGGGTGTGGGTTGGTGTGGGTGCGGGTGTGTGTGTGTGTGTGTGTCTATTTGTATGTGTGAGTGTGTGTGGGGTTGGGAGTGGGGGTGGTGGTGGTTGTGTGGGTGACGGTGGGGATGTGGTGGGCGTGGGTGTACTTGAGAGTGTGGGTGTGGGTGTGGGTGTCATTGTATGTGTGTGTGGGTGTGGGTGTGTATGTGTGTGTATGTGGGTGGGTATGTGTGATTGTGGTGTGGGTGTGGATTTGGGTGTGGGGGTGTGGGTAGGCAAGGGGTGGTTGTGGGTGTGGGTGAGAGTGTGGGTTTGGGTGTGTATGTGTGTGCATGTGTGTGTATGTGTGAGTGTGGGTGTGGGTGTGGTTGGTTGTGCGTGTGTGTGTGTATATGTGTGTATGTGTGTGTGTATGTGTGAGTTTTGGTGTGGGTTGGTGTGGGTGTGGGTGGGTGCGGGTGTGGGTGTTGGGGTGGGAATGGGTGTGGGTGTGTACCTGTGTCTATGTGCGTGTGTAAGTTTGAGTGTGGGTGTAGGTGTGGGTGTGGGTTTGGGTGTGGGGGTGTGGGTGTTGGTGTGGGTGTGTATGTGTGTGTATGTGGGTGTGTATGTGTGAGTGTGGGTGTGGGGTTGGGGTGTGTGTGTGTGTGTGTGGGGTTGGGTATGAGTGTGCGTGTTTATGTGTGTGTATGTGGGTGTGTATGTTTGAGTGTTGGTTTGGGTGTGGGTGTGTATGTGGGTGTATGTGGGTGTGTATGTGTGAGTGTGGGTGTGGGTGTGGGTGTGGATTGAGGTGGGGGTGTTTGTGTGTGTGTGGGTGTGTGTGGGTGTGGGTGTGTATGTGTATGTATGTGTGTGTGTATGTGTGAGTGTGGGTGTGGGTGTGGGTGTGGGTGTGGGTGTGGGTCGGAGTGGGGGTCGCGATGGGGGTGGGTTTGGGTGTGTTGTGTATGTGTATGTGTGTGTATGGGTGTGTATGTGTGAGTGTGGGTGTGGTGTGGGTGTATGTGTGGGTGTGGGTGTGTATTTGTGTGTACGTGGGTGTGTATTTTTGTGGGTGTGGGGGTGGGTGTTGATGTGGGTGTGGGTGTTTGTGTGTGTGGGAGTGTGTGTGTGTGTGTGTGTGTGGGTGTGTATGTGTGTGTATGTGGATGTGTATGTTTGAGTGTTGGTTTGGGTTTGCATGTGGGTGTGGGTAGGGATGGGGGTGGGGGTGGGTGTGGGTGGGTGTGAGTGGGGGAGTGGGTGTGGGTGTGACTGTGAGTTTGGGTGTGGGGGTGTGGGTTGGTGTGGGTGCGGGTGTGTGTGTGTGTGTGTGTATCTATTTGTATGTGTGAGTGTTAGTGTGGTGTTGGGGGTGGGGGTGGTGGTGGGTGTGTGGGTGATGGTGGGGGTGGTGGTGGGTGTGGGTGTATTTGAGAGTGTGGGTGTAGGTGTGGGTGTGGTTGTATGTGTGAGTGTGGGTGTGGGTGTGTGTATGTGGGTGTGTATGTGTGAGTGTGGGTGTGGGTGTGAATGTGTGGGTATGTGTCTGTCTATGCGTATTGGTGTGGGTGTGGGTGTGGGTGGGTGTGGGTGGTGTTGGTGTGTGTGTGTGTGTGTGTGTGGGTGTGGGTGGGTGTAGGTGTGAGTGTGAGTGTGAGTGTGGGTGTGGGGGTTTGGGTGTGGGTGTGGGTGTGTATGTATGGGTGTATGTGTAGGTGTGGGTGTGGGTGTGGGTGTCGGTGTGGGTGTGGGGTTGTGGTGGGTGTGGGTGTGAGTGTGAGTGTGGGTGTGGGGGTGTGGGTGGGGGTGGGGGTGTGGGTGCGGGTGTGTGTGTGTGTTTATGTGTATGTGTGAGTGTGAGTGGGGGTGTGGGTGTGGGTGTGTGGGTGTTGGGGTGGGTGTGGGTGTGCGTGTTGGTGTGTTCAGTGTGGGTGTGGGTGTGTATGTGTGTGTATGTGGGTGTGTATGTTTTAGTGTGGGTGTCGGTGTGGGTGTGTATGTGTGTGTATGTGTCTGTGTATGAGTGAGTGTGGGTTTGGGTGTGTGTGTGGGTTTGGGTATGGGTGGGGGTGGGGGTGGGGGTCGGTGGGTTTGGGGGGGGAGTGGGTGTGGGTGTGTGTATGTGTGGGTGTGGGTGTGAGTGTGAGTTTGGGTGTGGGGGTGAGGGTTTGTGTGGGTGCGGGTGTGGTTGTGGGTGTGTGTGTTTCTATTTGTATGTGTGAGTGTGAGTGTGGGTTTGGGGGTGGGGTTGGTGGTGGGCATGTGGGTGACAGTGGGGGTTGTGGTGGGTGTGGGTATGGGTGTATTTGAGATTGTGGGTTTGGGTGTGGGTGTGGTTGTATGTGTCAGTGTGGTTGTGGGTGTGTGTATGTGGGTGTGTATGTGTGAGTGTGGGTGTGGGTGTGTATGTGTGTGTATGTGTCTGTGTATGTGTGAGTGTGGGCTTGGGTGTGCATGTGGGTGTGCGTAGGGTGGGGGTGGGGGTGGGTGTGGGTGGGTGTGGGTGGGGGAGTTGGTGTGGGTGTGTGTATGGGTGGGTGTGGGTGTGAGTGTGAGTTTGGGTGTGGGGGTGTGGGTTGGTGTGGGTGCGGGTGTGTGTGTCTATTTGTATGTGTGAGTGTGTGTGGGGTTGGGAGTGGGGGTGGTGGTGGTTGTGTGGGTGACGGTGGGGATGTGGTGGGCGTGGGTGTACTTGAGAGTGTGGGTGTGGGTGTGGGTGTCATTGTATGTGTGTGTGGGTGTGGGTGTGTATGTGTGTGTATGTGGGTGGGTATGTGTGATTGTGGTGTGGGTGTGGATTTGGGTGTGGGGGTGTGGGTAGGCAAGGGGTGGTTGTGGGTGTGGGTGAGAGTGTGGGTTTGGGTGTGTATGTGTGTGCATGTGTGTGTATGTGTGAGTGTGGGTGTGGGTGTGGTTGGTTGTGCGTGTGTGTGTGTATATGTGTGTATGTGTGTGTATGTGTGAGTTTTGGTGTGGGTTGGTGTGGGTGTGGGTGGGTGCGGGTGTGGGTGTTGGGGTGGGAATGGGTGTGGGTGTGTACCTGTGTCTATGTGCGTGTGTAAGTTTGAGTGTGGGTGTAGGTGTGGGTGTGGGTTTGGGTGTGGGGGTGTGGGTGTTGGTGTGGGTGTGTATGTGTGTGTATGTGGGTGTGTATGTGTGAGTGTGGGTGTGGGGTTGGGGTGTGTGTGTGTGTGTGTGGGGTTGGGTATGGGTGTGCGTGTTTATGTGTGTGTATGTGGGTGTGTATGTTTGAGTGTTGGTTTGGGTGTGGGTGTGTATGTGGGTGTATGTGGGTGTGTATGTGTGAGTGTGGGTGTGGGTGTGGGTGTGGATTGAGGTGGGGGTGTTTGTGTGTGTGTGGGTGTGTGTGGGTGTGGGTGTGTATGTGTATGTATGTGTGTGTGTATGTGTGAGTGTGGGTGTGGGTGTGGGTGTGGGTGTGGGTCGGAGTGGGGGTCGCGATGGGGGTGGGTTTGGGTGTGTTGTGTATGTGTATGTGTGTGTATGGGTGTGTATGTGTGAGTGTGGGTGTGGTGTGGGTGTATGTGTGGGTGTGGGTGTGTATTTGTGTGTACGTGGGTGTGTATTTTTGTGGGTGTGGGGGTGGGTGTTGATGTGGGTGTGGGTGTTTGTGTGTGTGGGAGTGTGTGTGTGTGTGTGTGTGTGGGTGTGTATGTGTGTGTATGTGGGTGTGTATGTTTGAGTGTTGGTTTGGGTGTGCATGTGGGTGTGGGTAGGGATGGGGGTGGGGGTGGGTGTGGGTGGGTGTGAGTGGGGGAGTGGGTGTGGGTGTGACTGTGAGTTTGGGTGTGGGGGTGTGGGTTGGTGTGGGTGCGGGTGTGTGTGTGTGTGTGTGTATCTATTTGTATGTGTGAGTGTTAGTGTGGTGTTGGGGGTGGGGGTGGTGGTGGGTGTGTGGGTGATGGTGGGGGTGGTGGTGGGTGTGGGTGTATTTGAGAGTGTGGGTGTAGGTGTGGGTGTGGTTGTATGTGTGAGTGTGGGTGTGGGTGTGTGTATGTGGGTGTGTATGTGTGAGTGTGGGTGTGGGTGTGAATGTGTGGGTATGTGTCTGTCTATGCGTATTGGTGTGGGTGTGGGTGTGGGTGGGTGTGGGTGGTGTTGGTGTGTGTGTGTGTGTGTGTGTGGGTGTGGGTGGGTGTAGGTGTGAGTGTGAGTGTGAGTGTGGGTGTGGGGGTTTGGGTGTGGGTGTGGGTGTGTATGTATGGGTGTATGTGTAGGTGTGGGTGTGGGTGTGGGTGTCGGTGTGGGTGTGGGGTTGTGGTGGGTGTGGGTGTGTATGTGTGGGTGTGTGTGTAGGTGTGGGTGTGGTGTGGGTTTGGTGTGGGTGTGGGGTGGGTGTGGGTGTGGGTGTGTATGTGTGTGTATGTGGATGTGTATGTTTGAGGGTGTTTGTGGGTGTGTATGTGTGGGTGTGGATTTGGGTGTGGGTGTGGGGGTAGGGTGGGTGTGGGTGTTGTAATTGTGGGTGTTGGTGGGGGTGGCTGGGGTGTGGGTGGCGGTGGGGGTGTGTACGTGTGGCTGTGGGTGTGTATGTGTATGTATGTGTCTGTGTATGTGTGAGTGTGGGTGTGGTTGTGGGTGTTAGTGTGGGTGTGGGTGGGTGTGGTTGTGGGTGTGTATGTGTGTGTATGTGTATGTATGTGTGTGTGTATGTGTCAGTGTGGGTGGGGGTGTGGGTGGGTGTGGGTGTGGGTGTGGGTGTGGGTATGGGTGGGTGTGGGTGTGAGTGTGAGTGTGGGTTTGGGGGTGTGGGTGGGGGTGGGGGTGTGGGTGCGGGTGTGTGTGTGTGTTTATGTGTATGTGTGAGTGTGAGTGGGGGTGTGGGTGTGGGTGTGTGGGTGTTGGGGTGGGTGTGGGTGTGCGTGTTGGTGTGTTCAGTGTGCGTGTGGGTGTGTATGTGTGTGTATGTGGGTGTGTATGTTTTAGTGTGGGTGTCGGTGTGGGTGTGTATGTGTGTGTATGTGTCTGTGTATGAGTGAGTGTGGGTTTGGGTGTGTGTGTGGGTTTGGGTATGGGTGGGGGTGGGGGTGGGAGTCGGTGGGTTTGGGGGGGGAGTGGGTGTGGTTGTGTGTATGTGTGGGTGTGGGTGTGAGTGTGAGTTTGGGTGTGGGGGTGAGGGTTTGTGTGGGTGCGGGTGTGGTTGTGGGTGTGTGTGTTTCTATTTGTATGTGTGAGTGTGAGTGTGGGGTTGGGGGTGGGGTTGGTGGTGGGCATGTGGGTGACAGTGGGGGTTGTGGTGGGTGTGGGTATGGGTGTATTTGAGATTGTGGGTTTGGGTGTGGGTGTGGTTGTATGTGTCAGTGTGGTTGTGGGTGTGTGTATGTGGGTGTGTATGTGTGAGTGTGGGTGTGGGTGTGTATGTGTGTGTATGTGTCTGTGTATGTGTGAGTGTGGGCTTGGGTGTGCATGTGGGTGTGCGTAGGGTGGGGGTGGGCGTGGGTGTGGGTGGGTGTGGGTGGGGGAGTTGGTGTGGGTGTGTGTATGGGTGGGTGTGGGTGTGAGTGTGAGTTTGGGTGTGGGGGTGTGGGTTGGTGTGGGTGCGGGTGTGTGTGTGTGTGTGTCTATTTGTATGTGTGAGTGTGTGTGGGGTTGGGAGTGGGGGTGGTGGTGGTTGTGTGGGTGATGGTGGGGATGTGGTGGGCGTGGGTGTACTTGAGAGTGTGGGTGTGGGTGTGGGTGTCATTGTATGTGTGTGTGGGTGTGGGTGTGTATGTGTGTTTATGTGGGTGGGTATGTGTGATTGTGGTGTGGGTGTGGATTTGGGTGTGGGGGTGTGGGTAGGGAAGGGGTGGTTGTGGGTGTGGGTGAGAGTGTGGGTTTGGGTGTGTATGTGTGTGCATGTGTGTGTATGTGTGAGTGTGGGTGTGGGTGTGGTTGGTTGTGCGTGTGTGTGTGTATATGTGTGTATGTGTGTGTGTATGTGTGAGTTTTGGTGTGGTTTGGTGTGGGTGTGGGTGGGTGCGGGTGTGGGTGTTGGGGTGGGAATGGGTGTGGGTGTGTACCTGTGTCTATGTGCGTGTGTAAGTTTGAGTGTGGGTGTAGGTGTGGGTGTGGGTGTGGGTTTGGGTGTGGGGGTGTGGGTGTTGGTGTGGGTGTGTATGTGTGTGTATGTGGGTGTGTATGTGTGAGTGTGGGTGTGGGGTTGGGGTGTGTGTGTGGGGGGGGTTGGGTATGGGTGTGCGTGTTTATGTGTGTGTACGTGGGTGTGTATGTTTGAGTGTTGGTTTGGGTGTGGGTGTGTATGTGGGTGTATGTGGGTGTGTATGTGTGAGTGTGGGTGTGGGTGTGGGTGTGGATTGAGGTGGGGGTATTTGTGTGGGTGTGGGTGTGTGTGGGTGTGGGTGTGTATGTGTATGTATGTGTGTGTGTATGTGTGAGTGTGGGTGTGGGTGTGGGTGTGGGTGTGGGTCGGAGTGGGGGTCGCGATGGGGGTGGGTTTGGGTGTGTTGTGTATGTGTATGTGTGTATGGGTGTGTATGTGTGAGTGTGGGTGTGGTGTGGGTGTATTTGAGATTGTGGGTTTGGGTGTGGGTGTGGTTGTATGTGTCAGTGTGGTTGTGGGTGTGTGTATGTGGGTGTGTATGTGTGAGTGTGAGTGTGGGTGTGAGTGTGAGTGTGGGTGTGAGTGTGGGTGTGCGTGTGGGCGTGGGTGTTGGTGTGGTTGTGGGTGAAAGTGTGGGTGGGTTGGGGTATGGGTGTGTTTGGGGGTGTGTACGTGTGGGTGTGGGTGTGTATGTGTGGGTGTGGGTGTGTTGTGGGTGTCGGTGTGGGTGTATGGGTGTGCATGTGGGTGTGGGAATGGTTGTGGGTGGCGGTGTGGGTGGGTTGGGGTGTGGGTGTGTTTGGGGGTGTGTACGTGTGGGTGTGGGTGTATGTGTGGGTGTGGGTGTGGTGTGGGTGTCGGTGTGGTGGTGGGTATGGGTGTGTATGTGTGTGTATGTGGGTGTGTATGTTTGAGTGTGGGTGTGGGTGTGTATGTGTGTGTATGTGGGTGTGTATGTGGGAGTTTGAATGTTGTTGTGGATTTCTTTGTGGGGGTGTGGGTAGGGTAGGGGTGGGTGTTGGTGTGAGTGTGGGTGTGGGTGTGGTTGAGGGTGTGGGTGTGTATGTGTGTGTATGTGTGTGTATGTGTGAGTGTGGGTGTGGGGGTGGGTGTGGGTGTGGGTCGGGGTGGGGGTGGGTTTGGGTGTGTTGTGTATGTGTGTTTATGGGTATGTATGTGTGAGTGTGTGTGTGGTGTGTGTGTATGTGTGGGTGTGGGTGTATATTTGTGTGTATGTGGGTGTGTATTTTTGTGGGTGTGGGTGTGGTTGTGGGTGTGTGGGTGTGGGTGTAGGTGTGTATGTGTGTGTATGTGGGTATGTATGTTTGAGTGTGTTTGTGGGTGTGTATGTGTCAGTGTTGGTGTGGATTTGCGTGTGGGGGTGGGTGTAGGGTGGGTGTGGGTGTAGGTATAGGTGTGGTTGTGGTTGTGGGTGGGGGTGGTGGTGGGTTGCGGTGTTGGTGTGGGTGTGGGTGTGTGTGTGTACGTGTGGGTTTGGGAGTGTATGTGTGTGTATGTGTCTGTGTTTGCGTGAGTGTGTGTGTTGGTGTGGATTTGGGTGTGGGGGTTAGGATAGGGTGCGTGTGGGTGTGGGTGTGGGTGTGGGTGTGTGTGGGATTGGGTGTTGGTGTGGGGGTGGGGGTATGGGTGTGGGTGTGGGTGTGTGCATGTTGTGGTGGTTGTATGCGAGTGTGTATGTGTGTGTATGTGGGTGTGTATGTTTTAGTGCGGGTGTCGGTGTGGGTGTGTATGTGTGTGTATGTGTCTGTGTATGAGTGAGTGTGGGTTTGGGTGTGTGTGTGGGTTTGGGTATGGGTGTGGGTGTGGGTGTGGGTGTGGGTATGGGTGGGTGTGGGTGTGAGTGTGAGTGTGGGTGTGGGGGTGTGGGTGGGGGTAGGGGTGTGGGTGCGGGTGTGTGTGTGTTTATGTGTATGTGTGAGTGTGAGTGGGGGTGTGGGTGTGGGTGTGTGGGTGTTGGGGTGGGTGTGGGTGTGCGTGTTGGTGTGTTCAGTGTGGGTGTGGGTGTGTATGTGTGTGTATGTGGGTGTGTATGTTTTAGTGTGGGTGTCGGTGTGGGTGTGTATGTGTGTGTATGTGTCTGTGTATGAGTGAGTGTGGGTTTGGGTGTGTGTGTGGGTTTGGGTATGGGTGGGGGTGGGGGTGGGGGTCGGTGGGTTTGGGGGGGGAGTGGGTGTGGGTGTGTGTATGTGTGGGTGTGGGTGTGAGTGTGAGTTTGGGTGTGGGGGTGAGGGTTTGTGTGGGTGCGGGTGTGGTTGTGGGTGTGTGTGTTTCTATTTGTATGTGTGAGTGTGAGTGTGGGTTTGGGGGTGGGGTTGGTGGTGGGCATGTGGGTGACAGTGGGGGTTGTGGTGGGTGTGGGTATGGGTGTATTTGAGATTGTGGGTTTGGGTGTGGGTGTGGTTGTATGTGTCAGTGTGGTTGTGGGTGTGTGTATGTGGGTGTGTATGTTTGAGAGTGTGTGTGTGTGTGTATGTGTGTGTATGTGTCTGTCTGTGTATTGGTGTCGGTGTCGGTGTGGGTGTGGGTGGGTGTGGGTGTGGGTGGGTGTGGGTGTGGGTGTGGTTGGGGGTGTTTTTGTAGGTGTGGGTGTGGGGGTGTGGGTGGGTATGTGTGTGTATGTGTGTGTGTATTTGTGAGTGTGAGTGTGGGTGTGGGTGTGGGTGTGTGTCGCCTTGGGGGTGGGTTTGGGTGTGTTGTGTATGTGTGTGTATGGGTGTTTATGTGTGAGTGTGGGTGTGGAGTGGGTGTATGTGTGGGTGTGGGTGTGTATTTGTCTGTATGTGGGTGTTTATTTTTGTGGGTGTGGGTGTGGGTGCGGGGGTGTGGGTGTGGGTGTTGAATGGGTGTGTGTGTGCGTGTTGTATGTGGGATGTGTGTGTGTGTTTGAGTGTGTGTGTGTGGGGGGGGTGTGGGTATGGGTGTGTGGGTGTGGGTGTTGGGGTGGGTGTGGGTGTGCGTGTTGGTGTGTTCAGTGTGGGTGTGGGTGTGTATGTGTGGGTATGTGGGTGTGTATGTATGAGTGTGGGTTTTGGTTTGGGTGTGTATTTGTGTGTATGTGTGAGTTTGGGTTTGGTTGTGCGTGTGGGTTTGGGTAGGAATGGGGGTGTGGGTGGGGGAGTGGGTGTGTATATGGGTGGGTGTGGGTGTGAGTGTGAGTTTGGGTGTGGGGGTGTGGGTTGGTGTGGGTGCGGGTGTGTGTGTGTGTGTCTATTTGTATGTGTGAGTGTGAGTGTGGGGTTGGGGGTGGGGGTGGTCGTGTGTGTGTGGGTGACGGTGGTGGTGGTGGTGGGTGTGGGTGTGGGTGTATTTGAGAGTGTGGGTGTGGGTGTGGGTGTGGTTGTATGTGTGAGTGTGGGTGTGGGTGTGTGTATGTGGGTGTGTATGTGTGTGTGTGTGTGTGTGGGTTTGTATGTGTGTGTATGTGTCTGTCTATGCATATTGGTGTGGTTGTGGGTGTGGGTGGGTGTGGGTGTGGGTGTGGGTGGGTGTGGGTGTGATTGTGAGTGTGGGTGTGGGGGTGTGGGTGGGGATGTGGGTGTGGGTGCAGGTGTGTGTGTGTGTTTTTGTGTATGTGTGAGTGTGAGTGTGGGTTTGGGGTTGGGGGTGGGTGTGCGTGTGGGTATGTGTGGGTGTGGGTGTGTGTATGTGTGTGTGTATGTGTCAGTGTGAGTGTGAGTGTGAGTGTGTGTGTGGGTGTGGTTGTGGGTGGGAGTTTGGGTGGGTTGGGGTGTGGGTGTGGGTGTGGGTGTGTATGTGTGGGTGTATATGTGGGTGTGGTTGTGGGTGTGGGTGTCGGTGTGGGTGTGGGGTGGGGGTGGGTGTGGGTGTGTATGTGTGTGTATGTTGGTGTGTTTGAGTGTTTTTCTGGGTGTGTATGTGTCAGTGTGGGTGTGGGTGTGGATTTGGGGGTGGTTGTGGGGGTAGGGTGGGTGTGGGTGTTGTTGTAATTGTGGGTGTGGGTGGCTGGAGGTGTGGGTGTCGGTGGGGGTGTGTAAGTGTGGCTGTGGGTGTGTATGTGTGCGTATGTGTCTGTGTATGTGTGAGTGTGGGTGTGGTTGTGGGTGTTTGTGTGGGTGTGGGTGGGTGTGGGTGTGGTTGTGGGTGTGTATGTGTGTGTATGTGGGTGTGTATGTTTGAGTGTGGGTGTGCTTGTGGGTGTGGTTGTGGGTGTGGTTGTGGGTGGGTGTGGTTGTGGGTGTGTGGGTGGGGGTGTTGATGTGTGTGTATTTGTGGGTGGCTGTGTGTGTAGGTGGCTGTGGGTGTGGGTGTGGGAGTGTATGTATGTGTTTTTGTGGGGATGTGTGTTTGCGTGTGGGTGTGGGTATGGGTGTCGTGTGTGTGTGGGTGTGTATGTGTGTGTGGGTGTGTATGTGTGTGTGTGTGTGTGTGAGTGTGTGAGTGTGTGTATTTGGGTGTGGGGGTGGGATAGGGTGTGTGTGTGTGTGTGTGTGTGTGTGTGTGTGGGAGTGGGTGTGGGTGTGGGGTTGGGGGTGGGTGTGGTGTGGGTGGAGGTGGGTGGGGGTGTATGTGTGGGTGTGGGTGTGTATTTGTGTGTTTGTGGGTGTGTATTTCTGTGGGTGTGGGTGTGGGTGTGTATGTGAGTGTATGTGGGTGTGTATGTGTGAGTGTGGGTGTGGGTGTGTATGTGTGGGTGTTGGTGTGGTGTGGGTTTCGGTGTGGGTTCGGGGTGGGTGTTGGTGTGGGTGTGTATGTGTGTGTATGTGGGTGTGTATGTTTGTGTTTGTGGGTGTGTATGTGTCAGTGTGGGTGTGGATGTGGATTTGGATGTGGGGGTGGGGGTAGGGTCGGTGTGGGTGTAGGTGTGGGAATGGGTGTGGTTGTGGGTGGGGGTGTGTACGTGTGGGTGTGGGAGTGTATGTGTGTGTATGTGTCTGTGTATGCATGAGTGTGTGTGTTGGTATGGATTTGGGTGTGGGGGTTAGGATAGCGTGGGTGTGGGTGTGGGTGTGTGTGGGATTGGGTGTTGATGTGGGTGTGGGTTTGTATGTGTGTGTATGTGGGTGTGTATGTTTGAGTGTGTGTGTGGGTGTGAATGTGTGTGTACGTGTCTGTCTATGTGTATTGGTGTGGGTGTTGGTGTGGGTGTGGGTGTGGGTGTGGGAGGGTGTGGGTGGGTGTGGGTGGGTGTGGCTGTGGGTGTGGGTGTGGGTTTGGGTGGGTGTGGGTGTGAGTGTGAGTCTGGGTGTGGGGGTGTGGGTGGGGGTGTGGGTGTGAGTGCGGGAGTGTGTGTGTGTGTGTGTGTTTATGTGTATATGTGATTGTGAGTGTGGGTGTGGGGTTTGGGGTGGGTGTGGTATGGGTGTGGGTGGGTGGGAGTGTATGTGTGGGTGTGGGTGTGTATTTGTGTGTATGTGGGTGTGTACTTTTGTGGGTGTGGGTGTGTGGGTGTGGGTGTGTTTGTGTGTGTATGTATGTGTGTATGATTGAGTGTGGGTGTGGGTGTGGGTGTGGGTGTGAATGTGTGTGTATGTGTCTGTCTATGCGCATTGGTGTGGGTGTGGGTGTGGGTGTGGGTGGGTGTGGGTGGGTGTGGGTGTGGGTGGGTGTGGGTGTGAGTGTGAGTGTGGGTATGGGGGTGTGGGTGTGGGTGTGGGTGTGGGTGCGGGTGTGGGTGTGTGTGTTTATGTGTATGTTTGAGTGAGTGTGGGTGTGGGGTTGGGGGTGGGGAGGGTGTGTGTGTGTGTATGTGTGAGTGTGGGTGTGGGTGTGAGTGTGGGTGTGTGGGTTTGCGTGTGGGTGTTGGAGTGGTTGTGGGTGGGGGTGGGGGTGGGTGTGGGTGTGGGTGTGGGTGTGTTTGTGTGTGCTTATGCGTATGTGTGAGTGTGAATGTGGGTGTGGGGTTTGGGTTGGGTGTGGTGTGGGTGGGTGTTGGTGCGGGTGTATGTGTGGGTGTGGGTGTATATTTGTGAGTATGTGGGTGTGTATTTTTGTGGGTGTGGGTGTGGGTGTGTATGTGAGTGTATGTGGGTGTGTATGTGGGTGTGTATGTTTGAGTGTGGGTATCGGTGTGGGTGTGTATGTGTGTGTATGTGTCTGTGTATGTGTGAGTGTGGGCTTGGGTGTGCATGTGGGTGTGCGTAGGGTGGGGGTGGGGGTGGGTGTGGGTGGGTGTGGGTGGGGGAGTTGGTGTGGGTGTGTGTATGGGTGGGTGTGGGTGTGAGTGTGAGTTTGGGTGTGGGGGTGTGGGTTGGTGTGGGTGCGGGGGTGTGTGTGTGTGTGTCTATTTGTATGTGTGAGTGTGTGTGGGGTTGGGAGTGGGGGTGGTGGTGGTTGTGTGGGTGACGGTGCGGGTTGTGGTGGGCGTGGGTGTACTTGAGAGTGTGGGTGTGGGTGTGGGTGTCATTGTATGTGTGTGTGGGTGTGGGTGTGTATGTGTGTGTATGTGGGTGGGTATGTGTGATTGTGGTGTGGGTATGGATTTGGGTGTGGGGGTGTGGGTAGGGAAGGGGTGGTTGTGGGTGTGGGTGAGAGTGTGGGTTTGGGTGTGTATGTGTGTGCATGTGTGTGTATGTGTGAGTGTGGGTGTCGGTGTGGTTGGTTGTGCGTGTGTGTGTGTGTATATGTGTGTATGTGTGTGTGTATGTGTGAGTTTTGGTGTGGGTTGGTGTGGGTGTGGGTGGGTGCGGGTGTGGGTGTTGGTTTGGGAATGGGTGTGGGTGTGTACCTGTGTCTATGTGCGTGTGTAAGTTTGAGTGTGGGTGTAGGTGTGGGTGTGGGTTTGGGTGTGGGGGTGTGGGTGTTGGTGTGGGTGTGTATGTGTGTGTATGTGGGTGTGTATGTGTGACTGTGGGTGTGGGGTTGGGGTGTGTGTGTGTGTGTGTGGGGTTGGGTATGGGTGTGCGTGTTTATGTGTGTGTATGTGGGTGTGTATGTTTGAGTGTTGGTTTGGGTGTGGGTGTGTATGTGGGTGTATGTGGGTGTGTATGTGTGAGTGTGGGTGTGGGTGTGGGTGTGGATTGAGGTGGGGGTATTTGTGTGGGTGTGGGTGTGTGTGGGTGTGGGT
Organism: Pipistrellus hanaki; assembly: GCF_964339955.1. Taxonomy (NCBI): domain Eukaryota; kingdom Metazoa; phylum Chordata; class Mammalia; order Chiroptera; family Vespertilionidae; genus Pipistrellus; species Pipistrellus hanaki. The sequence goes on along the minus strand of NW_028182287.1, from coordinate 26,251 downwards.
GTGTATGTGTATGTATGTGTGTGTGTATGTGTGAGTGTGGGTGTGGGTGTGGGTGTGGGTGTGGGTCGGAGTGGGGGTCGCGATGGGGGTGGGTTTTGGTGTGTTGTGTATGTGTATGTGTGTGTATGGGTGTGTATGTGTGAGTGTGGGTGTGGTGTGGGTGTATGTGTGGGTGTGGGTGTGTATTTGTGTGTACGTGGGTGTGTATTTTTGTGGGTGTGGGTGTGGGTGTGGATGTGGGTGTGGGTGTTTGTGTGTGTGGGAGTGTGTGTGTGTGTGTGTGTGGGTGTGGGTGTGTATGTGTGTGTATGTGGGTGTGTATGTTTGAGTGTTGGTTTGGGTGTGCATGTGGGTGTGGGTAGGGATGGGGGTGGGGGTGGGTGTGGGTGGGTGTGAGTGGGGGAGTGGGTGTGGGTGTGACTGTGAGTTTGGGTGTGGGGGTGTGGGTTGGTGTGGGTGCGGGTGTGTGTGTGTGTGTGTCTATTTGTATGTGTGAGTGTGTGTGGGGTTGGGAGTGGGGGTGGTGGTGGTTGTGTGGGTGACGGTGCGGGTTGTGGTGGGCGTGGGTGTACTTGAGAGTGTGGGTGTGGGTGTGGGTGTCATTGTATGTGTGTGTGGGTGTGGGTGTGTATGTGTGTGTATGTGGGTGGGTATGTGTGATTGTGGTGTGGGTATGGATTTGGGTGTGGGGGTGTGGGTAGGGAAGGGGTGGTTGTGGGTGTGGGTGAGAGTGTGGGTTTGGGTGTGTATGTGTGTGCATGTGTGTGTATGTGTGAGTGTGGGTGTCGGTGTGGTTGGTTGTGCGTGTGTGTGTGTGTATATGTGTGTATGTGTGTGTGTATGTGTGAGTTTTGGTGTGGGTTGGTGTGGGTGTGGGTGGGTGCGGGTGTGGGTGTTGGTTTGGGAATGGGTGTGGGTGTGTACCTGTGTCTATGTGCGTGTGTAAGTTTGAGTGTGGGTGTAGGTGTGGGTGTGGGTTTGGGTGTGGGGGTGTGGGTGTTGGTGTGGGTGTGTATGTGTGTGTATGTGGGTGTGTATGTGTGACTGTGGGTGTGGGGTTGGGGTGTGTGTGTGTGTGTGTGGGGTTGGGTATGGGTGTGCGTGTTTATGTGTGTGTATGTGGGTGTGTATGTTTGAGTGTTGGTTTGGGTGTGGGTGTGTATGTGGGTGTATGTGGGTGTGTATGTGTGAGTGTGGGTGTGGGTGTGGGTGTGGATTGAGGTGGGGGTATTTGTGTGGGTGTGGGTGTGTGTGGGTGTGGGTGTGTATGTGTATGTATGTGTGTGTGTATGTGTGAGTGTGGGTGTGGGTGTGGGTGTGGGTGTGGGTCGGAGTGGGGGTCGCGATGGGGGTGGGTTTTGGTGTGTTGTGTATGTGTATGTGTGTGTATGGGTGTGTATGTGTGAGTGTGGGTGTGGTGTGGGTGTATGTGTGGGTGTGGGTGTGTATTTGTGTGTACGTGGGTGTGTATTTTTGTGGGTGTGGGTGTGGGTGTGGATGTGGGTGTGGGTGTTTGTGTGTGTGGGAGTGTGTGTGTGTGTGTGTGTGGGTGTGGGTGTGTATGTGTGTGTATGTGGGTGTGTATGTTTGAGTGTTGGTTTGGGTGTGCATGTGGGTGTGGGTAGGGATGGGGGTGGGGGTGGGTGTGGGTGGGTGTGAGTGGGGGAGTGGGTGTGGGTGTGACTGTGAGTTTGGGTGTGGGGGTGTGGGTTGGTGTGGGTGCGGGTGTGTGTGTGTGTGTGTCTATTTGTATGTGTGAGTGTGTGTGGGGTTGGGAGTGGGGGTGGTGGTGGTTGTGTGGGTGACGGTGCGGGTTGTGGTGGGCGTGGGTGTACTTGAGAGTGTGGGTGTGGGTGTGGGTGTCATTGTATGTGTGTGTGGGTGTGGGTGTGTATGTGTGTGTATGTGGGTGGGTATGTGTGATTGTGGTGTGGGTATGGATTTGGGTGTGGGGGTGTGGGTAGGGAAGGGGTGGTTGTGGGTGTGGGTGAGAGTGTGGGTTTGGGTGTGTATGTGTGTGCATGTGTGTGTATGTGTGAGTGTGGGTGTCGGTGTGGTTGGTTGTGCGTGTGTGTGTGTGTATATGTGTGTATGTGTGTGTGTATGTGTGAGTTTTGGTGTGGGTTGGTGTGGGTGTGGGTGGGTGCGGGTGTGGGTGTTGGTTTGGGAATGGGTGTGGGTGTGTACCTGTGTCTATGTGCGTGTGTAAGTTTGAGTGTGGGTGTAGGTGTGGGTGTGGGTTTGGGTGTGGGGGTGTGGGTGTTGGTGTGGGTGTGTATGTGTGTGTATGTGGGTGTGTATGTGTGACTGTGGGTGTGGGGTTGGGGTGTGTGTGTGTGTGTGTGGGGTTGGGTATGGGTGTGCGTGTTTATGTGTGTGTATGTGGGTGTGTATGTTTGAGTGTTGGTTTGGGTGTGGGTGTGTATGTGGGTGTATGTGGGTGTGTATGTGTGAGTGTGGGTGTGGGTGTGGGTGTGGATTGAGGTGGGGGTATTTGTGTGGGTGTGGGTGTGTGTGGGTGTGGGTGTGTATGTGTATGTATGTGTGTGTGTATGTGTGAGTGTGGGTGTGGGTGTGGGTGTGGGTGTGGGTCGGAGTGGGGGTCGCGATGGGGGTGGGTTTTGGTGTGTTGTGTATGTGTATGTGTGTGTATGGGTGTGTATGTGTGAGTGTGGGTGTGGTGTGGGTGTATGTGTGGGTGTGGGTGTGTATTTGTGTGTACGTGGGTGTGTATTTTTGTGGGTGTGGGTGTGGGTGTGGATGTGGGTGTGGGTGTTTGTGTGTGTGGGAGTGTGTGTGTGTGTGTGTGTGGGTGTGGGTGTGTATGTGTGTGTATGTGGGTGTGTATGTTTGAGTGTTGGTTTGGGTGTGCATGTGGGTGTGGGTAGGGATGGGGGTGGGGGTGGGTGTGGGTGGGTGTGAGTGGGGGAGTGGGTGTGGGTGTGACTGTGAGTTTGGGTGTGGGGGTGTGGGTTGGTGTGGGTGCGGGTGTGTGTGTGTGTGTGTCTATTTGTATGTGTGAGTGTGTGTGGGGTTGGGAGTGGGGGTGGTGGTGGTTGTGTGGGTGACGGTGCGGGTTGTGGTGGGCGTGGGTGTACTTGAGAGTGTGGGTGTGGGTGTGGGTGTCATTGTATGTGTGTGTGGGTGTGGGTCTGTATGTGGGTGTATGTGGGTGGCTATGTGTGATTGTGGTGTGGGTGTGGATTTGGGTGTGGGGGTGTGGGTAGGGAAGGGGTGGTTGTGGGTGTGGGTGAGAGTGTGGGTTTGGGTGTGTAGGTGTGTGCATGTGTGTGTATGTGTGAGTGTGGGTGTGGGTGTGGTTGGTTGTGCGTGTGTGTGTGTGTATATGTGTGTATGTGTGTGTGTATGTGTGAGTTTTGGTGTGGGTTGGTGTGGGTGTGGGTGGGTGCGGGTGTGGGTGTTGGGGTGGGAATGGGTGTGGGTGTGTACCTGTGTCTATGTGCGTGTGTAAGTTTGAGTGTGGGTGTAGGTGTGGGTGTGGGTTTGGGTGTGGGGGTGTGGGTGTTGGTGTGGGTGTGTATGTGTGTGTATGTGGGTGTGTATGTGTGAGTGTGGGTGTGGGGTTGGGGTGTGTGTGTGTGTGTGTGGGGTTGGGTATGGGTGTGCGTGTTTATGTGTGTGTATGTGGGTGTGTATGTTTGAGTGTTGGTTTGGGTGTGGGTGTGTATGTGGGTGTATGTGGGTGTGTATGTGTGAGTGTGGGTGTGGGTGTGGGTGTGGATTGAGGTGGGGGTGTTTGTGTGGGTGTGGGTGTGTGTGGGTGTGGGTGTGTATGTGTATGTATGTGTGTGTGTATGTGTGAGTGTGGGTGTGGGTGTGGGTGTGGGTGTGGGTGTGGGTCGGAGTGGGGGTCGCAATGGGGGTGGGTTTGGGTGTGTTGTGTATGTGTATGTGTGTGTATGGGTGTGTATGTGTGAGTGTGGGTGTGGTGTGGGTGTATGTGTGGGTGTGGGTGTGTATTTGTGTGTACGTGGGTGTGTATTTTTGTGGGTGTGGGTGTGGGTGTGGATGTGGGTGTGGGTGTTTGTGTGTGTGGGAGTGTGTGTGTGTGTGTGTGGGTGTGGGTGTGTATGTGTGTGTATGTGGGTGTGTATGTTTGAGTGTTGGTTTGGGTGTGCATGTGGGTGTGGGTAGGGATGGGGGTGGGGGTGGGTGTGGGTGGGTGTGAGTGGGGGAGTGGGTGTGGGTGTGAGTGTTAGTTTGGGTGTGGGGGTGTGGGTTGGTGTGGGTGCGGGTGTGTGTGTGTGCGTGTGTCTATTTGTATGTGTGAGTGTTAGTGTGGTGTTGGGGGTGGGGGTGGTGGTGGGTGTGTGGGTGATGGTGGGGGTGGTGGTGGGTGTGGGTGTGGGTGTATTTGAGAGTGTGGGTGTAGGTGTGGGTGTGGTTGTATGTGTGAGTGTGGGTGTGGGTGTGTGTATGTGGGTGTGTATGTGTGAGTGTGGGTGTGGGTGTGAATGTGTGGGTATGTGTCTGTCTATGCGTATTGGTGTGTGTGTGGGTGTGGGTGGGTGTGGGTGGTGTTGGTGTGTGTGTGTGTGTGTGTGTGTGTGGGTGGGTGTAGGTGTGAGTGTGAGTGTGGGTGTGGGGGTGTGGGTGCGGGTGTGGGTGTGGGTGTGTATGTATGGGTGTATGTGTAGGTGTGGGTGTGGGTGTGGGTGTCGGTGTGGGTGTGGGGTTGTGGTGGGTGTGGGTGTGTATGTGTGGGTGTATGTGTAGGTGTGGGTGTGGTGTGGGTTTGGTGTGGGTGTGGGGTGGGGGTGGGTGTGGGTGTGTATGTGTGTGTATGTGGATGTGTATGTTTGAGGGTGTTTGTGGGTGTGTATGTGTGGGTGTGGATTTGGGTGTGGGTGTGGGGGTAGGGTGGGTGTGGGTGTTGTAATTGTGGGTGTTGGTGGGGGTGGCTGGGGTGTGGGTGGCGGTGGGGGTGTGTACGTGTGGCTGTGGGTGTGTATGTGTATGTATGTGTCTGTGTATGTGTGAGTGTGGGTGTGGTTGTGGGTGTTAGTGTGGGTGTGGGTGGGTGTGGTTGTGGGTGTGTATGTGTGTGTATGTGTGTGTATGTGTGTGTGTATGTGTCAGTGTGGGTGTGGGTGTGGGTGGGAGTGGGTGTTGGTGTGGGTGTGGGTGGGGGTGTGGGTGGGTGTGGGTGTGGGTGTGGGTGTGGGTATGGGTGGGTGTGGGTGTGAGTGTGAGTGTGGGTGTGGGGGTGTGGGTGGGGGTGGGGGTGTGGGTGCGGGTGTGTGTGTGTGTTTATGTGTATGTGTGAGTGTGAGTGGGGGTGTGGGTGTGGGTGTGTGGGTGTTGGGGTGGGTGTGGGTGTGCGTGTTGGTGTGTTCAGTGTGGGTGTGGGTGTGTATGTGTGTGTATGTGGGTGTGTATGTTTTAGTGTGGGTGTCGGTGTGGGTGTGTATGTGTGTGTATGTGTCTGTGTATGAGTGAGTGTGGGTTTGGGTGTGTGTGTGGGTTTGGGTATGGGTGGGGGTGGGGGTGGGAGTCGGTGGGTTTGGGGGGGGAGTGGGTGTGGTTGTGTGTATGTGTGGGTGTGGGTGTGAGTGTGAGTTTGGGTGTGGGGGTGAGGGTTTGTGTGGGTGCGGGTGTGGTTGTGGGTGTGTGTGTTTCTATTTGTATGTGTGAGTGTGAGTGTGGGGTTGGGGGTGGGGTTGGTGGTGGGCATGTGGGTGACAGTGGGGGTTGTGGTGGGTGTGGGTATGGGTGTATTTGAGATTGTGGGTTTGGGTGTGGGTGTGGTTGTATGTGTCAGTGTGGTTGTGGGTGTGTGTATGTGGGTGTGTATGTGTGAGTGTGGATGTGGGTGTGTATGTGTGTGTATGTGTCTGTGTATGTGTGAGTGTGGGCTTGGGTGTGCATGTGGGTGTGCGTAGGGTGGGGGTGGGGGTGGGTGTGGGTGGGTGTGGGTGGGGGAGTTGGTGTGGGTGTGTGTATGGGTGGGTGTGGGTGTGAGTGTGAGTTTGGGTGTGGGGGTGTGGGTTGGTGTGGGTGCGGGTGTGTGTGTGTGTGTGTCTATTTGTATGTGTGAGTGTGTGTGGGGTTGGGAGTGGGGGTGGTGGTGGTTGTGTGGGTGACGGTGGGGATGTGGTGGGCGTGGGTGTACTTGAGAGTGTGGGTGTGGGTGTGGGTGTCATTGTATGTGTGTGTGGGTGTGGGTGTGTATGTGTGTTTATGTGGGTGGGTATGTGTGATTGTGGTGTGGGTGTGGATTTGGGTGTGGGGGTGTGGGTAGGGAAGGGGTGGTTGTGGGTGTGGGTGAGAGTGTGGGTTTGGGTGTGTATGTGTGTGCATGTGTGTGTATGTGTGAGTGTGGGTGTGGGTGTGGTTGGTTGTGCGTGTGTGTGTGTATATGTGTGTATGTGTGTGTGTATGTGTGAGTTTTGGTGTGGTTTGGTGTGGGTGTGGGTGGGTGCGGGTGTGGGTGTTGGGGTGGGAATGGGTGTGGGTGTGTACCTGTGTCTATGTGCGTGTGTAAGTTTGAGTGTGGGTGTAGGTGTGGGTGTGGGTTTGGGTGTGGGGGTGTGGGTGTTGGTGTGGGTGTGTATGTGTGTGTATGTGGGTGTGTATGTGTGAGTGTGGGTGTGGGGTTGGGGTGTGTGTGTGTGTGTGGGGTTGGGTATGGGTGTGCGTGTTTATGTGTGTGTATGTGGGTGTGTATGTTTGAGTGTTGGTTTGGGTGTGGGTGTGTATGTGGGTGTATGTGGGTGTGTATGTGTGAGTGTGGGTGTGGGTGTGGGTGTGGATGTGGGTGTGGGTGTTTGTGTGTGTGGGAGTGTGTGTGGGTGTGTGTGGGTGTGGGTGTGTATGTGTATGTATGTGTGTGTGTATGTGTGAGTGTGGGTGTGGGTGTGGGTGTGGGTGTGGGTCGGAGTGGGGGTCACGATGGGGGTTGGTGTGGGTGTGAGTGTGGGGATGTGAATGGGGGTGTGGGTGTGGGTGCAGGTGTTGGTGTGTATGTGTGTGTATGGGTGTGTATGTGTGAGTGTGGGTGTGGTGTGGGTGTATGTGTGGGTGTGGGTGTGTATTTGTGTGTACTTGGGTGTGTATTTTTGTGGGTGTGGGTGTGGGTGTGGATGTGGGTGTGGGTGTTTGTGTGTGTGGGAGTGTGTGTGTGTGTGTGTGTGTGTGTATGTGTGTGTATGTGGGTGTGTATGTTTGAGTGTTGGTTTGGGTGTATGTGTGGGTGTGGGTGTATATTTGTGAGTATGTGGGTGTGTATTTTTGTGGGTGTGGGTGTGGGTGTGTATGTGAGTGTATGTGGGTGTGTATGTGTGAGTGTGGATGTGGATTTGGGTTTGTGGGTGTGTGTGTGGGTGTGGGTGGGCGGGTGGGTATGGGTGTGGGTGTTGGTGTGTAAGGGAGTGTGTTTGTGTGTGTGTGGAGGGCAGGGTGTGGGTGTGCGTGTTGGTGTTTTCAGTGTGGGTGTGGGTGTGTATGTGTGTTTATGTGGGTATGTCTGTTTGAGTGTGGGTGTGGGTGTGTATGTGTGTGTATGTGTGGGTGTTGGTGTGGTGTGGGTGTCGGTGTGGGTGTGGGTTGGGGGTGGGTGTGGATGTTTATGTGTGTATGTGGGTGTGTATGTTTGTTTTCGTGGGTGTGTATATGTCAGTGTGGGTGTGGGTGTGGATTTGGGTGTGGGTGTGGGGGTAGGGTGGGTGTGGGTGTGGGAGTGTATGTATGTGTATGATTGAGTGTGGGTGTGGGTGTGGGTGTGAATGTGTGTGTATGTGTCTGTCTATGCGTATTGGTGTGGGTGTGGGTGTGGGTGGGTGTGGGTGGGTGTGGGTGTGGGTGGGTGTTTGTGTGTGTGGGTGGGTGTGGGAGTGTGGGTGGGGGTGTGGGTGTGGGTGCTGCTGTGTGTGTGTGTATATGTGTATGTTTGAGTGTGAGTGTGGGTGTGGTGTTGGGGGTGGGGGTGGGTGTGTGTGGGTGTGTATGTGTGGGTGTGGGTGTGTGTAGTATGTGTGAGTGTGGGTGTGGGTGTGCGTGTGGGTGTGGGAGTGGTTGTAGGTGGGGGTGTGGGTGGGTTGGGGTGTGGGTTATGGGGTGGGCGTGGGTGTGCGTGTTGGTGTGTTCAGTGTGGGTGTGGGTGTGTATGTGTGTGTATGTGGGTGTGTATGTTTGAGTGTGGGTGTGGGTGTGGCTATGTGTGTGTGTATGTGTGGGTGTTGGTGTGGTGTGGGTGTCGGTGTGGGTGTGGGGTGGGGGTGGGTGTGTATGTGTGTGTATGTGGGTGTGTATGTTTGAGTGTGTTTTTGGGTGTGTATGTGTCAGTGTGGGTGTGGATTTGGGTGTGGGTGTTTGTGTGTGTGTGTGTGTGGGTGTGGGTGGGTGTGGGTGTGGGTGTGGGTATGGGTTGGTGTGGGTGTGAGTGTGGGGATGTGAATGGGGGTGTGGGTGTGGGTGCAGGTGTTGGTGTGTATGTGTGTGTATGTGTCTGTGTATGCGTGAGTGTGTGTGTTGTTGTGGATTTGGGTGTGGGGTTAGGATAGGGTGGGTGTGGGTGTGGGTGTGGTTGGGTGTGGGATTGGGTGTTGGTGTGGGTGTGAGTGTGGGGGTGTGGGTGTGGGTTTGGGGTGTTGGAGTTGGTGTTGTGGTGTGTGCAGGTTTGTATGTGTGTGTATGTGGGTGTATATTTGAGTGTGGGTGTGTGCGTGGGTTTGAATGGGTGTGTATGTGTCTGTCTATGTGTATTGGTGTGGGTGTTGGTGTGGGTGGGGGTGTGGGTGGATGTGGGTGGGTGGGTGTGGGTGTGGGTGTGGGTGTGGGTATGGGTGGGTGTGGGTGTGAGTGTGGGTTTAGGGGTGTGAACGGGGGTGTGGGTGTGGGTGCAGGTGTTGGTGTGTGTGTGTTTATGTGTATGTGTGAATGTGAGTGTGGGTGTGGGGTTGGGGGTGGGGGTGGGTGTGCGTGTGGGTGTGTATGTGTGGGTGTGTGTATGTGTGTGTGTATGTGTGAGTGTGTGTGTGTGTGTGTGCTTGTGGGCGTGGGCGTGTGTGTGTGTGTGTGTGGGTGTTTGTGTGTGTGTGTGTGTGTGGGTGTTTGTGTGGGTGTGGGGGTATGTGGGTGTGGGTGTGTATGTGTGTGTATGTGTGTGTGTATGTGTGAGTGTGGGTGTGGGGTGGGTGTGGGTGTGGGTGTGGGTCGGAGTGGGGGTCGCAATGGGGGTGGGTTTGGGTGTGTTGTGTATGTGTATGTGTGTGTATGGGTGTGTATGTGTGAGTGTGGGTGTGGTATGGGTGTATGTGTGGGTGTGGGTGTGTATTTGTGTGTACGTGGGTATGTATTTTTGTGGGTAAGTGGGTGTAGGGGTGTGGGTGTGGGTGTTTGTGTGTGTGGGAGTATGTGTTTTTGTGAGTGTGTGTGTCTGTGGGTGTGGGTGTGTGGGTGTGGGTGTTGTGGTGGGTGTGGGTGTGCGTGTTGGTGTGTTCAGTGTGGGTGTGGGTGTGTATGTGTGTGTATGTGAGTGTGTATGTTTGAGTGTGGGTGTCGGTGTGGGTGTGTGTTTGTGTATGTGTCTGTGAGGGTGGGTTTGGGTGTGTGTGTGGGTGTGGGTAGGGATGGGCGTGGGTGTGGGTGTGGGTGGGTGTGGGTGGGGGAGTGTGTGTGGGTGTGTGTATGGGTGGGTGTGGGTGTGTGAGTTTGGGTGTGGGGGTGTGGGTTGGTGTGGGTGCGGGTGTGGGTGTGGGTGTGTGTGTGTCTATTTGTATGTGTGAGTGTGAGTGTGGGGTTGGGGTTGGGGGTGGTGGTGGATGTGTGGGTGACGTTGGGGGTGGTGGTGGGTGTGCGTGTCCGTGTACTTGAGAGTGTGGGTTTGGGTGTGGGTGTGGTTGTATGTGTGAGTGTGGGTGTGGGTGTGTATGTGTGTGTATGTGTGGGTGTTGGTCTGGTGTGGGTGTCGGTGTTGGTGTGGGGTGGGGGTGGGTGTGGGTGTGGGGTGGGGGTGGGTGTGGGTGTGTATGTGTGTGTGTGTGTGCATGTTTGAGTGTGTTTGTGGGTATGTATGTGTCAGTGTGGGTGTGGGTGTGGATTTGGGTGTGGGGGAGGGGGTAGGGTGGGTGTGGGTGTGGGTGTAGGTGAGGGTGTGGGTGTGGTTGTGGGTGGGGGTGTGTACCTGTGGGTGTGGGAGTGTATGTGTGTGTATGTGTCTGTGTATGCGTGTGTGTGTTGGTGTGGATTTGGGTGTGGGGGTTAGGATATGGTTGGTGTGGGTGTGGGTGTGGGTGTATGTGGCATTGGGTGTTGGTGTGGGTGTGGGGGTGTGGGGGTGTGGGTGTGAGTGTGGGGGTGTGGGTGTGGGTGTTGTGGTGGGTGTGTCTGCGGGTTTGTATGTGTGTGTATGTGGGTGTGTATGAGTGTGGGTGTGTGTGTGGGTGTGAATGTGTTTGTATGTGTCTGTCTATGTGTATTTGTGTGGGTGTTGGTGTGGGTGTGGGTGGGGGTGTGGGTGGGTGTAGGTGGGTGTGGGTGTGGGTGTGGGTATGGTTGGGTGTGGCTGTATGAGTGTGGGTGTGGGGGTGTGGGTGGGGGTGTGGGTGCGGGTGCGTGTGTGTGTGTGTGTTTATGTGTATGTGTGAGTGTGGGTGTGGGGTTGGGGGTGGGGTGGGTGTGCATGTGGGTGTGTATGTGTGGGTGTTTGTATGTGTGTGTGTATTTGTGAGTGTGGGTGTGGGTGTGAGTGCGTGTGTGTGTGTGTGGGCGTGGGTGTAGGTGTTGGTGTGGGTGTGGCTGTGGGTGTTTGTGTGGGAGAGGGTGTGTGTGTGTATGTGTGTGTATGTGTGTGTGTATGTGTGAGTGTGGGTGTAGGGGTGGGTGTCGGTGTGGGTCGGGGAGTGGGTCAGGGTGTGGGTGGATTTGGGTGTGTTGTGTGTATGCGTGTGTATGTGTGAGTGTGGGTGTGGTGTGGGTGTATGTGTGGGTGTGGGTGTGTATTTGTGTTTATGTGGGTGTGTATTTTTGTGGGTGTGGATGTGGGGGTGTGGGTGTGGGTGTTGGTGTGTGTGGGAGTGAGTGTGTGTGTGTGTGTGTGTGGGGGGGTGTGGGTTGGTGTGGGTGCGGGTGTGGGTGTGGGTGTGTCTATTTGTATGTGTGAGTGTTAGTGTGGGGTTGGGGGTAAGGGTGGTGGTGGGTGTGTGGGTGACGGTGGGGGTGGTGGTGGGTGTGGGTGTGTCTGGGATTGGGTGTTGTTGTGGGTGTGGGTGTGGGTGTGGGTGTTGGGGTGTGGGTGTTGTGGTGGGTGTGTGTGCGGGTTTGTATGTGTGTGTATGTGGGTGTGTATGTTTGAGTGTGGGTGTGTGTGTGGGTGTGAATGTGTGTGTATGTGTCTGTCTATATGTATTGGTGTTGGTGTTGGTGTGGGTGTGGTTGGGAGTGTGGGTGGGTGTGGGTGTGGTGTGGGAGTCGGTGTGGGTGTGGGGAGGGGGTGGGTGTGTATGTGTGTGTATGTGGGTGTGTATGTTTGAGTGTGTTTGTGGGTTTGTATGTGTCAGAGTGGGTGTGGGTGTGGATTTGGGCGTGGGTGTGGGGATAGGGTGGGTGTGGGTGTGGGTGTAGGTGTGGGTGTGGGTATGGTTGTGGTTGTGGGTGGGGGTGGGTGGGGGTGTGGGTGTGTACATGTGGGTTTGGGAGTGTATGTGTGTGTATGTGTCTGTGTATGTGAGAGTGTGTGTGTTGGTGTGGATTTGGGTGTGGGGGTTATGATAGGGTGGGTGTGGGTGTGGGTGTGGGTGTGTGTGGGATTGGGTGTTGGTGTGTGTGTGTGTGTGTGTGTGTGTGTGTGTGGGTGTTGTGGTGGGTGTGTGTGCGGGTTTGTATGTGTATGTATGTAGGTGTGTATGTTTGAGTGTGGTTGTGTGTTTGGGTGTGAATGTGTGTGTATGGGTCTGTCTATGTGTATTGGTGTTGGTGTTGGTGTGGGTGTGGGTGGGGGTGTGGGTGGGTGTGGGTGTGGGTATGGGTGGGTGTGGGTGTGAGTGTAAGTGTGGGTGTGGGGGTGTGGGTGGGGGTGTGGGTGTGGGTGCGGGTGTGTGTGTGTGTGTGTTTATGTTTATGTGTGATTGTGAGTGCAGGTGTGGGGTTGGGGGTGGGGGTGGGTGTGCATGTGGGTGTGTATGTGTGTGTGTGTATGTGTGTGTGTATATGTGACTGTGGGTGTGAGTTTGAGTGTGTGTGTGTGTGTGGATGTGGGTGTGCGTGTGGGCGTGGGCGTGGGTGTGGGTGTGGGTGTGGGTGTGGGTGTGGTTGTGGGTGTTTGTGCCAGTGTGGGTGTGGGTGGGGGTGTGTATGTGTGGTTGTGTTTGTGTGTGTGTTTGTATGTGTGAGTGTGTGTGGGGGGTGTGGGTGGGTGTGGGTGTGTGGGTGGGGTTGGGGGTGTGTGAGTTTGTATGTGTGTGTGTATGTGTGGGTGGTTGTGGGTGTGGGTGGGCGTGTGGGTTTGGGTGTGGGTGTTGGTGTGTGTGGGAGTGTGTATGTGTGTGTGTTTGTGTGTGGGTGTGTGGGTGTGGGTCTTGGGGTGGGTGTGGGTGTGCGTGTTGGTGTGTTCAGTGTGGGTGTGGGTGTGTATGTGTGTGTATGTGGGTGTGTATGTGTGAGTGTGTGTGTGGGTGTGTGTGTGTGTGGGTGGGGGTTGGGTATGGGTGTGCGTGTTTATGTGTGTATGTGGGTGTGTATGTTTGAGTGTTGGTTTGGGTGTGTATGTGTGTGTATGTGGGTGTGTATGTGTGAGTGTGGTTGTGGGTGTGGATGTGGGTGGGGGTGGGTGTGGGTGTGTATTGGTGTGTATGTGGGTGTGTATGTGTGAATGTGGGTGTGGGTGTGGGTGTGGGTGTGGATGGGGGTGGGGGTGGTTGTGGGTGTGTATTAGTGTGTATGTGGGTGTGTATGTGTGAGTGTTTGTTTGGGTTTGTATGTGTGTGTATGTGTAAGTGTGGGTGTGGGGGTGTGGTGGGGGTGTGTGTGGGTGTGGGTGTGGGTGTGGGTGGGTGTGGGTATGGGTGTGTATGTGTGTTTATGTGGGTGTGTATGTTTGAGTGTTGGTGTGGGTGTGTATGTGTGAGTTTGGGTGTGGGTGTGGATTTGAGTGTAGGGTTGTGGGTAGGGTGGGGTGGGTGTGGGTGTGGGTGTGAGTGTGGGTGTGGGTGAGGGTGTGGGTGTCTATGTGTGTATATGTGTGTGTGTATGTGTGAGTGTGGGTGTGGGTGTGGGTGTAGGTCAGGGTGGGTGTGGGTGTGGGTGTGGGTGTGGGTATGGTTGTGGTTGTGGGTGGGGGTGGGTGGGGGTGTGGGTGTGTACATGTGGGTTTGGGAGTGTATGTGTGTGTATGTGTCTGTGTATGTGAGAGTGTGTGTGTTGGTGTGGATTTGGGTGTGGGGGTTATGATAGGGTGGGTGTGGGTGTGGGTGTGGGTGTGTGTGGGATTGGGTGTTGGTGTGTGTGTGTGTGTGTGTGTGTGTGTGTGGGTGTTGTGGTGGGTGTGTGTGCGGGTTTGTATGTGTATGTATGTAGGTGTGTATGTTTGAGTGTGGTTGTGTGTTTGGGTGTGAATGTGTGTGTATGGGTCTGTCTATGTGTATTGGTGTTGGTGTTGGTGTGGGTGTGGGTGGGGGTGTGGGTGGGTGTGGGTGTGGGTATGGGTGGGTGTGGGTGTGAGTGTAAGTGTGGGTGTGGGGGTGTGGGTGGGGGTGTGGGTGTGGGTGCGGGTGTGTGTGTGTGTGTGTTTATGTTTATGTGTGATTGTGAGTGTAGGTGTGGGGTTGGGGGTGGGGGTGGGTGTGCATGTGGGTGTGTATGTGTGTGTGTGTATGTGTGTGTGTATATGTGACTGTGGGTGTGAGTTTGAGTGTGTGTGTGTGTGTGGATGTGGGTGTGCGTGTGGGCGTGGGCGTGGGTGTGGGTGTGGGTGTGGGTGTGGGTGTGGTTGTGGGTGTTTGTGCCAGTGTGGGTGTGGGTGGGGGTGTGTATGTGTGGTTGTGTTTGTGTGTGTGTTTGTATGTGTGAGTGTGTGTGGGGGGTGTGGGTGGGTGTGGGTGTGTGGGTGGGGTTGGGGGTGTGTGAGTTTGTATGTGTGTGTGTATGTGTGGGTGGTTGTGGGTGTGGGTGGGCGTGTGGGTTTGGGTGTGGGTGTTGGTGTGTGTGGGAGTGTGTATGTGTGTGTGTTTGTGTGTGGGTGTGTGGGTGTGGGTCTTGGGGTGGGTGTGGGTGTGCGTGTTGGTGTGTTCAGTGTGGGTGTGGGTGTGTATGTGTGTGTATGTGGGTGTGTATGTGTGAGTGTGTGTGTGGGTGTGTGTGTGTGTGGGTGGGGGTTGGGTATGGGTGTGCGTGTTTATGTGTGTATGTGGGTGTGTATGTTTGAGTGTTGGTTTGGGTGTGTATGTGTGTGTATGTGGGTGTGTATGTGTGAGTGTGGTTGTGGGTGTGGATGTGGGTGGGGGTGGGTGTGGGTGTGTATTGGTGTGTATGTGGGTGTGTATGTGTGAATGTGGGTGTGGGTGTGGGTGTGGGTGTGGATGGGGGTGGGGGTGGTTGTGGGTGTGTATTAGTGTGTATGTGGGTGTGTATGTGTGAGTGTTTGTTTGGGTTTGTATGTGTGTGTATGTGTAAGTGTGGGTGTGGGGGTGTGGTGGGGGTGTGTGTGGGTGTGGGTGTGGGTGTGGGTGGGTGTGGGTATGGGTGTGTATGTGTGTTTATGTGGGTGTGTATGTTTGAGTGTTGGTGTGGGTGTGTATGTGTGAGTTTGGGTGTGGGTGTGGATTTGAGTGTAGGGTTGTGGGTAGGGTGGGGTGGGTGTGGGTGTGGGTGTGAGTGTGGGTGTGGGTGAGGGTGTGGGTGTCTATGTGTGTATATGTGTGTGTGTATGTGTGAGTGTGGGTGTGGGTGTGGGTGTAGGTCAGGGTGGGTGTGGGTGTGGGTGTGTTGTGTATGTGTGTGTATGTGTGTGTGTATGGGTGAGTGTGGGTGTTGGTGTGTGTGGGTGTGAGTGTGGGTGTGGGTTTGGGTGTGGGTGTGGTTGTGGGTGGGGTGGTTGTGGGTGTTTGTCTGGGTGTGGTTGTGGGTGTGTATATGTGGGTGTGTATGTGTGTGTGTATGTGTGAGTGTGGATGTGGGGTGTGTGGGTGTGTGTGTGGGTGTGTATTTGTGTGTATGTGGGTGTGTATGTGTATGGGTGTGGGGGTGCGGTAGGGTTGGGTGTGGGGGTGGGTGTGGTTGTGGGTAGGTGTAGGTGTGTATGTGTGTGTATGTGGGTGTGTTTGTTTGAGTGTTGGTGTGGGTGTGTATGTGTGTGTATGTAGGTGTGTATTTGGGAGCTTGGGTGTGGGTGTGGACTTGGGTGTGGGGGTGTGGGTAGGGTGGGGGTGGGTGTGGGTGTGGGTGTGAGTGTGGGTGTGGGTGAGGATGTGGGTGTGTATGTGTTTGTGTATGGATGAGTGTGGGTGTGGGTGTGGATGTGGGTGTGGATGTGTATGTGTGTGTGTGGGTGTGTATGTGTGAGTGTGTGTGTGGGGGTGCGGTGGGGGTGGGTGTTGGGGTGGGTGTGGGTGAGTGTGTGTGTGTATGTGTGTGTATGTGGGTGTGTATGTGTGAGTTTGGGTGTGGGGTGTGGGGGTGTGGGTGTGGGTGTGGGTGTGGGTGTGTGTGGGTGTGTGTTGGGGTGTGAGTGTGGGTGTCGGTGTTGGTGTGAGTGTGGGTGTGTGTATGTGGGTGTGTATGTGTGAGTGTGGGTGTGGGTGTGGGTTTGTATGTGTGTGTATGTGGGTGTATATGTATGAGTGTGGGTGTGGGTATGGGGTGGGGGTGCGTGTTGGGGTTGTGTGTGTGTGTGGGGGGGTGTGGGTGTGCGTGTATGTATATGTATGTGTGTGTGTGTATGTTTGAGTGTTTGTGTTGGTGTGGGTGTATGTTTGTATGTGGGTGTGTATATGTGATTGTGAGTGTGGGTGTGGATTTGGGTGTGGGGGTGTGGGTAGGGTGGGGATGGTTGTGGGTGTGGATGTTAGTGTGGGTGTGGGTGTGGGTGAGGGTTATGGTTATGGTTAAGGCTAACATTAGGGTTAGGGTTAGCGATAGGGTTAGGGTTAGGGTGAGGGAATATTGTCTTTCAACTCTGTTATAGAGTTTCATGCTACTTTTCCGTGATGTGAAATGGTTTCCAAAGCTACTTAAATATGGTAAATTTTCTATTTCATGGATTTCTGTATTGTATGACATTCATTTAGAGTTATGTGCTCCTTTAAGTACATAATATAGTTTTTATACATTGTTTAATGATCTCTTTAGTGTAATTAAGGTTTTCCTGGATCTTAGATAGCTTTTCTGCACTAACAACTGACTTGGAGCATTGTTTTTCTACATGTCTCATGCGAGTTCTTCCCTATTTACTGTTTTTATTTCTCTGAATTCCTGTTTTCTTGTCATTTCCAAAATTAGTCCTTCCTGTCCAAGTATAAGCATTGGGAACATGGACAATCAACTACCTAGACACTGTTTTGAACCTGAGAACCTCTGGAACATTGTCTCACAATTATGTTCTTGAGTTTAATGCTACGTTACACTGAAGTCAAAAGCTTCCCAAGCTGCTTGAATGTGCTTATTTCACTATTTCAAGGATATTCTGCCTTGCATGACACACATTTACAGTTCTACGCTCCTTTAAGTAAACAATATAGGATTCATACAATGTTTCATGTGATTTTAACTTTAATTTAGGATTTTCTGGATCTTCGATACCTTTTATAAACTAACAACAGACTTGGAGAAGTGTTTTATACATGTTCCAGGTGAGTTCTCATCGATTTACTGTTATTTTCCCAGAATTACTGATGTTTTCTCGTGGTTTCTAACATTAGGCCTTCCTGTCCAGGTATAAGCATTGGGAACATGGACAAACAACTACCTAAACAATGTTATGAACCTGAAAAGCTCAGGAACATTGTCTCTCAACTATGTTATACAGTTTAATGATACATTTCAGTGAAGTGTAAGGCTTTCCAAAACTACTTAATTTGCTTATTTCTCTCTTTCTAGCTTTGTGTGACATACATTTAAAGTTCTAGACTCCTTTAAGTAAAAAATATAGGATTCATACACTGTTTAATGTGCTCTCAACCCGAATTAAGGAATTCCTGGATGTTAGATATCTTTTCTACACTAAGAACTGACTTTGAGAAGCTGTTTCAGCTGTTCTAAACGAGTTCTCATGTATCTACTGTCATTTTCTCTGAATTATACATGTTTTCATGTAGTTTCCTATATTAGGCCTTCCTGTCCAAGCATAAGTATTGCCCACATATACAAACAATTTCCTATACACTGTTATGAACAGAAGCAGCTCGAGAACATGGTCCCTCAACTATGTTATAGACGAGTGTAATGCTACAATACAGTGAATTGTAAGCTTTCCAAAACTGTTCAATTTGCTCATTTCTCACTTTCAAGCCGTGTTTGACACACATGTAGAGTTCTAGGCTACTTTAAGTAAATAAAAGAGGTTTCATACACTGTTTAATGTGCTCTTAACACTAATTAAGGATTTCCTGGATCTTAGATACGTTTTTTACACTAAAAACTGACTGGGAGAATTTGTTTCAGGTGTTCTAAACAAGTTCTCATCTATTTTTCTATATTAGGCCTTCTTGTCCAAGTATAAGCACAGCCCACATATAAAAACAACTTCCTACACACTATTATGACCAGAAGAACCTTGGGAACATTGTCTCTCAACTATGTTATAGAGTGTAATACTACATTGCAGTGAAGTGTAAGGATTTCCAAAGCTGTTGAATGTGTTTATTTTAATATTTCAATGGTATTCTGCCTTGTATGACACACATTTACCATTCTAGGCTCCTTTAAGTAACCAATCTAGGATTCATACACTGTGTTATGTGATCTTAACTCTAAGTAAGCATATTCCGGATCGTAGATACCTTTTATAAACTAACAACAGGCTTGGAGAAGTGTTTTGTACATGTTCTATGCGAGTACTCATCTATTTACTGTTATTTTAACAGAATTAGTGATGTTTTCTCGTGGTTCGTAACATTAGGCCTTCTTGTCCAGGTATAAGAATTGGGAACGTGGACAAACACTACCTAAATACTGTTATGAGTTTGAAAAGCTCGGGAACATTGTTTCTCAACTACGTTATACAGTTTAATGATATATTTTAATGAAGTATAAGGCTTTCCAAAGCTTCGTAATTTGCTTATTTCTCTCTTTCCAGCTTTGTGTTACATACATTAAAATTCTAGGCTCCTTTAAGTAAAAAATATACGAATCATACACTGTTTAATGTGCTCTCAAATCGAATTAAGAATTTCTGGATGTTATATACCTTTTCAACACTAAGAACTGACTTGGAGAAGCTGTGTCAGTTGTTCTAAATGAGTTTTCATCTATTTCCTGTCATTTACTCTGAATTATACATGTTTTCATGTAGTTTCCTATATTAGGCCTTCTTGACCAAGTATAAGCATTGCCCACATATACAAACAACTTCTTATACACTGTTATGAACAGAAGAAGCTCGAGAACGTTGTCCCTCAACTATGTTTTAGAGTGTAATGCTACTTTACAGTGTAGTGTAAGGCTTTGCAAAGCTGTTCAATTTTCTCATTCCTCACTTTCAAGCCTTGTTTGACACACATGTAGAGTTCTAGGCTACATTAAGTAAATAAAAGAGTTTTCATACATGTTTAATGTGTTCTTAACACTAATAAAGGATTTCCTGGATATTATATACCTTTTCTACACTAAAAACTGACTTGGAGAATTTGTTTCAGTTGTTCTAAATGAGTTATTATCTATTTTGTGACATTTTCTCTGAATTATTCATGTTTTCATGTAATTTCCTATATTAGGCCTTCTTGTCCAAGTATAAGCATAGCTCACATATAAAAACAACTTCCTACATACTGTTATGACCAGAAGAAGCTTAGGAACATTGACTTTCAACTATGTTATAGAGTGTAATATTACATTGCAGTGAAGTGTATGGAATTCCAAAGCTGCAGAATGTGTTTATTTCTCTATTTCAATAGTATTCTGCCTTGTATGACACACATTTACCATTCTATGCTCCTTTAAGTAAACACTATAGGAATCCTACCATGTTTCATGTGATCATAACTCTAATTTTGGATTTCCTGGATCTTAGATAACTTTTATAAGCTAACAACAGACTTGGAGAAGTGTTTTACACCTTTTCTATGCGAGTTCTCATCTATTTACTGTTATTTTCCCAGAATTACCAATGTTTTCTCGTCATTTCTAACATTCGGCCTTCTTGTCCAGGTATAAGCATTGGGAACATGGACAACCAACTACCTAAACACTGTTATGAACTTGAAAAGCTCGGGAACATTGTCTCTCAACTATGTTATACAGTTTAATGATATATTTTAGTGAAGTGTAAGGCTTTCCATAGCTACATAATTTGCTTATTTCTCTCTTTCTAGCTTTGTGTGACATACATTTAAAGTTCGAGGCTCCTTTAGGTAACAAATATAGGATTCATATAGTGTTTAACGTGCTCTCAAATCGAATTAAGGAATTCCTGGATGTTAGATACCTTTTCAACACTAAGAACTGACTTGGAGAAGCTGTTTAAGCTGTTTTAAACCTGTTCTCATTTTTTTACTGTTATTTTCTCTGAATTATACATGTTTTCATAATTTCCTATATTAGGCCATCTTGTCCAAGTATAAGCATTTCCCAGATATACAAACAACTTCCTACACACTGTTATGAACAGAAGAAGCTTGAGAACATTGTCCCTCAACTATGTTATAGAGGGTAATGCTACACTACAGTGAACTGTAAGGCTTTCCAAAGCTGTTCAATTTGCTCATTTCTTACTTTCAAGCCTTGTTTGAGACACATGTAGAGTTCTAGGCTACTTTAAGTAAATAAAAGAGGTTTCATACACGGTTTAATGTGCTCTTAACACTAATTAAGGATTTCCTGGATCTTAGATGCCTTTTCTACACTAAAAACTGACTTGGAGAATCTGTTTCAGCTGTTAAAACGAGTTCTTATCTATTTACTGACATTTTCTTTGAATTATTCATGTTCTCATGTAGTTTCCTATATTAGGCCTTCTTGTGCAAGTATAAGCACAGCCAATATACAAAAACAACTTCCTACACACTGTTATGACCAGAAGAATCTTGGGAACATTGTCTATCAACTATGTTATAGAGTGTAATAATACATTGCAGTGAAGTGTAGGGAATTCCAAAGCTGCAGAATGTGTTTATTTATATATTTCAATAGTATTCTGCCTTATATGACACACATTTACTGTTTTAGGCTCCTTTAAGTAAACAACATAGGATTCATACAGTGTGTATGGGTGAGTGTGGGTGTGGGTGTGGGTGTGGGTGTGTGTGTGTTTGGGGGTGTGCCTGTGGGTGTGGGTTTGTTTGTGGGTGTGGTTGTGGGTGGGGGTGGTTGTGGGTGTTTGTCTGGGTGTGGTTGTGGGTGTGTATGTGTGTTTGTGTGTGTGTATGTGTGAGTGTGTATGTGGGGTGTGTGGGTGTGGGTGTGGGTGTGTATGTGTGTGTATGTGGGTGTGTATGTGTGAATATGGGTGTGGGGGTGCATTGGGGGTGGGTGTTGGGGTGTGTGTGTGTGTGTGTATGTAGGTGTGTATGTTTGAGTGCTGGTGTGGGTGTGGGTGTGTATTTGTGTGTATGTGGGTGTGTATGTGTGAGTTTGGGTGTGGGTTTGGGTGTGGGGGTGTGGGTAGGGTGGGGTGGGTGTGGGTGTGAGTGTGGGTGTGGGTGAGGGTGTGTATGTGTGTGTATGTGTGAGTGTGGGTGTGGGTTTGGGTGTGGGGGTGTGGGTAGGTTGGGGTGGGTGTGGGTGTGAGTGTGGGTGTGGGTGTGGGTGTGGGTGTGTTGTGTATGAGTGTGTATGTGTGTGTGTATGGGTGAGTGTGGGTGTGGGTGTGGATTTGGGGATCTGGGTGGCGTGTGGGCGTGGGAGTGGTTGGGGGTGTGGATGTGTGTGTATTTTTGGATGTGTGTGTGTGTGGCTGCGCGTGTGTGTGTTTGTGTGTGTGTTGGTGTGGGTGTGTGTGGTAGTGAGTGTGGGTGTGGGTGTGGGTGTGGTTGTGGGTGTGTGTGGTTGTGGTTGTTTGTCTGGGTGTGGTTGTGGGTGTGTATGTGTGGGTGTGGGTGTGTATGTGTGTATGTGTGTGTGTATGTGTATGTGTGAGTGTGGGTGTGGGGTGTGGGGGTTTGGGTGTGGGAGTGGGTGGGGGTGGGTGTGGGTGTGGGTGGGTGTTGGTGTGTGTGTGGGTGTGTATGTGGGTGTGTATGTGTCAGTGTTGATGTGGATTTGGGTTTGTGTGTGGGTGTGGGTGTGGGTGGGTGTGGGTGTGGTTGTGTATGTGTTTATGTGTTTATGTGTATGTGTGAGTGGGAGTGTGGGTTTGGGTTTGGAGGTGGGGGTGGGGGTGGGTGTGGGGGTGAGGGTATGGGAGTGGGTGTGTATGTGTGAGTGTGGGTGTGGGTGTTTGGGTGTGGGTGTGGGTGTATATGAGAGTGTGGGTGTGAGTGTGGTTGTGGTTGGGGGTGGGGGTTGGTGGGGGTGTGGGTATGGGTGTGGGTGTGGGTGTGTACCTGTAGGTGTTGATGTGTATGTGTGTGTGTGTTTTTTTTTATTTCTCTGAATTACTGTGTGTGTATGGGTGTGTATGTGTGAGTGTGGGTGTGGTTTGGGTGTATGTGTGTGTGTGTATGTGTGTGTATGTGGGTATGTATGTTTGTGGGTGTGGGTGTGGGGGTGTGGGTGTGGGTGTGGGTGTGTATGTGGGTGTGTATGTGTGAGTGTGGCTGTGGGTGTGGATTTGGGTGTGTGGGTGTGGGTGTGGGTGTGGGAGTGTGTTGGAGTGGGTGTGGGTGTGGGTGTGGGAGCGTGGCTGTGGGTGTGGGTGTGTGGGTGTGTATGTGTGAGTGTGGGTGTGGGTGTGTATGTGTGTGTATGTGGGTGTGTATGTGTGAGTGTGGGTGTGGGTGTGTATGTGTGTGTATGTGTGAGTGTGGGTGTGGGTATTTCTCTGAATTACTGTTTTCTTGTCGTTTCCAATATTAGTCCTTCCTGTCCAAGTATAAGCATTGGGAACATGGACAATCAACTACCTAAACACTGTTTTGAACCTGAGAACCTCTGGAACATTGTCTCACAATTATGTTATTGAGTTTAATGCTACGTTACAGTGAAGTCAAAAGCTTTCCAAAGCTGCTTAAATGTGCTTATTTCACTATTTCAAGGATATTCTGCCTTGCATGACACACATTTACAGTTCTACGCTCCTTTAAGTAAACAATATAGGATTCATACAATGTTTCATGTGATTTTAACTCTAATTTAGGATTTTCTGGATCTTTGATACCTTTTATAAACTAACAACATTACCCACATATAGAAATAACTGGAGAAGTGTTTTATACATGTTCTATGTGAGTTCTCATCGATTTACTGTTATTTTCCCAGAATTACTGATGTTTTCTCGTGGTTTCTAACATTAGGCCTTCCTGTCCAGGTATAAGCATTGGAAACATGGACAACCAACTACCTAAACACTGTTATGAACCTAACAAGCTCGGGAACATTGTCCCTCAACTATGTTATACAGTTAAATGATACATTTCAGTGAAGTGTAAAGATTTCCATAGCTACTTAATTTGCTTATTTCTCTCTTTCTAGCTTTGTGTGACGTACAATTAAAGTTCTAGGCTCCTTTACGTAAAAAATATAGGACTCATACACTGTTTAATGTGCTCTCAACTCGAATTAAAAATCCTGGATGTTATATACCTTTTCTAAACTAAGAACTGACTTAAAGAATCTGTTTCAGCTGTTCTAAACGACTTCTCATCTTTTTACTGTCATTTTCCCTGAATTATTCATGTTTTAATGTAGTTTCCTATATTAGGCCTTCTTGACCAAGTATGAGCATTGCCCACATATACAAACAACTTCCTATACACTGTTATGAACAGAAGAAGCTCGAGAACATAGTCCCTCAACTATGTTATAGATTATAATGCTACATTACAGTGAACTGTAAGGCTTTCCAAATCTGTTCAATTTGCTCATTTCTCACTTTCAAGTCATGTTTGACACACATGTAAAGTTCTAGGCTACTTTAAGTATAATAAATAAAAGAGGTTTCATAGACTATTTAATGTGCTCTTAACTCTAATAAAGGATTTTCCGAATCTTAGATACCTTTTCTACACTAAAAACTGAATTGGAGAATCTGTTTCAGCTGTTCTAAACGAGTTCTCATCTATTTACTATCAATTTCTCTGAATTATTCATTTTGTCATGTAGTTTCCTATATTAGGCCTTCTTCTCCAAGTATAAGCATTGCCCATATATACAAACAACTACCTAAACACTGTTATGACCAGAAGGAGCTTGGTAACATTGTCTCTCAACTATGTTATAGAGTGTAATACTACATTGCAATGAAGTGGAAGGTTTTCCAAAGCTTCTTAATGTGTTTATTTCTCTATTTCAATGGCATTCTGCCGTGTATGACACACATTTTCGGTTCTACTCTCATTTAAGTGAACAATATAGGATTCATACACTGTTTCATGTGATCTTAACTTTAATTTAGGACTTCCTGGATCTTAGATAACTTTTATAAACTAACAACAGATTTGGAGAAGTGTTTTATACATGTTGTATGTGAGTACTCATGTATTTAGTGTTATTTTCCCAGAATTAGTGATGTTTTCTTATGGTTCCTAACATTAGGCCTTCTTGTCCAGGTATAAGCATTGGGAACATGGACAAACAACTTCCTAAACACTGTTATGAACCTGGAAAGCTCAGGAACATTGTCTCTCAACTATGTTATACAGTTTAATGATACATTTCAGTGACGTGAAAGGCTTTCCAAAGCTACTTAATTTGCTTATTTCTCTCTTTCTCGCTTTGTGTGACATACATTTAAAGTTCTAGGCTCCTTTAAGTGTTTACTGTGCTCTCATCTCGAATTAAGGAATTCCTGGACGTTAGATATCTTTTCTACACTAAGAACTGACTTGGAGAATCTGTTTCAGCTGTTCTAAACGAATTCTCATCTGTTTACTGTTATTTTCTCTGAATTATTCATGTTTTCATGTAATTTCCTATATTAGGACATCTTTTCCATGTATAAGCATTACCCACATATACAAATAACTTCCTACACACTGTTATGAACAGAATAAGCTCGAGAACATTGTCCCTCAACTACGTGATAGAGTGTATTGCTACATTAGAGTGAAAAGTAAGGCTTTCCAGAGCTGCTCAATTTGCTTTTACTCTCTTACAAGCCTTGTGTGACACACATGTAAAGTTCTAGGCTACTTTAAGTTAATAAAAGAGGTTTCATACACTGTTTAATGTGCTCTTAACTCTAATTAAGGATTTCCTGAATCTTAGATACCTTTTCTACACTAAGAACTGACTTGGAGAATTTGTTTCAGCTGCTCTAAACAACTTCTCATCTATTTACTTACATTTTCTCTGAATTATTCATGTTTTCATGTAATATTCTATATTAGGCCTTCTTGTCCAAGTATAAGCATAGCCCACATATATAAAAAAAAAAACTTTCTACACACTGTTATGAACGGAAGATTCTCTGGAACATTGTCCCTCAACTATGTAATAGAGTGTAATGCTACATTGTAGTGAAGTGTTTGGCTTTCCAAAGCTGCTTAATGTGTTTATTTCCTGGATCTTAGATATTTTTTATAAACAAACAAAAAATTGGAGAATTGTTTTATACATGTTCTATGCGAGTTATCATCTATTTACGGTTATTTTTCCAGAATTACTGATGTTTCCTCGTAGTTTCTAACATTAGGCCTTCTGGTCGAGGTATAAGCATTGGGAACATGGAGAAAACACTACCTAAACATTGTTTTGAATTTGAAAAGCTGGGGAACATTGTCTCTCAACTATGGTATAGAGTTTAATGATACATTTCAGTGAAGTGTAAGGCTTCCCAAAGCTAATTAATTTGCTAATTTCCATCTTGCATGGAGTTTTCATGTAGTTTCCTATATTAGGCCTTCCAAGTATAAGCATAGCCCCCATATACACACAACTACCTAAAAACAGTTATGAGCCTGAAAAGCTCAGGAACATTGTCTCTCAGCTATGTTATAGAGTTTATTGATAAATTGCAGTGAAGTGTAAGGCTTTCCAAAGTTGCTTAATGTTTTTATTTCTCTATTTCAATGGTATTCTGTCTTGGATGACACACATTTACGTTTCTAGGCTCCTTTAAGTAAACAATATAGGATTCATACACTGTTTCATGTGCTCTTAACTCAAATTAAGTATTTCCTGGATCTTAGATACTTTTATAAACTAATATTAGACTTGTATAAGTGTTTTATACATGTTCTATGCGAGTTCTCATCTATTTACTGTTATTTTCCCAGAATTACTGAATAGGGCTTGGGTTAGAGTTAGTGTCAGGGCTAGGGTTAGGGTTTGGGCTAGGGCTAGGGCTAGGGCTAGGGTTAGAGTTAGGGGTAGAGTTAGGGCTAGGGTTAGGGTTAGGGTTAGGGCTAGGGTTAGGGTTAGGGCTAGGGTTAGGGTTAGGGCTAGCGTGAGGGTTAGGGTTAGGGCTAGGGTTAGGTTTAGGGCTAGGGTTAGGGTTAGGGTTCTGGCTAGGTTTAGGGTTACGGTTAGGGCTATGGTTAGGGTTAGGGGTAGGGTTAGGGCTAGGGTGAGGGTTAGGGTTAGGGCTAGGGATGGGTTATTGTTAGGGTTATTGCTAGGGTTAGGGTTAGGGTTAGGGTTAGGGTTAGGGTTATGGCTAGGGTTAGGTTTAGGGTTAGGGTTAAGGTTAGGGCTAGATTTAGGGCTAGGGTTAGGGCTAGGGTTAGGGTTAGGTTTAGGGCTTGGTTAGGGTTAGGTTTAGGGCTAGGTTTAGGGTTAGGTTTAGGGCTAGGGTTAGGGTTATTGCTAGGGATAGGGTTAGGGCTAGGTTAGTTTTAGGGTTACGGCTAGGTTTAGGGTTATTGCTATTGTTAGGGTTAGGGTTAGGGATAGGGCTAGGGTTAGAGTTAGGACTAGGGTTAGGGTTATCGTTAGGGCTAGAGTAAGGGCTAGTTTTAGGTTTAGAATTAGGGTTATGGCTAGTGTTAGGTTATTGCTAGAGTTAGGGATAGTTTTAGAGTTATGTTTAGGGCTAGGGTTAGGGTTC